>NC_047019.1:9903184-10238531 GCF_902652985.1 Pecten maximus | reverse complement strand
ATTTAAAACCAGTAAAATTGTACATAAAACATGTTTTAAATTAGAAAATCATTTTCAAAAATTAATTATAAGCATTGATGTCGATTATTTTTTAGTTTCATCGGGGTATGAAACAAATTTTGTTTGCAAACTTCAGTAAGAATCCACTATGTGGATTCATACAGTTTGCAAACAAAATATGTTTCATACCCCGATGAAGCTAAAAAAAAAATGACATCAATGCTTAAATGGCTGGGTAATTCTGTTTGCATTCATTTGTTAATTATCAAAATATGTAGTAAAGTTACTCGATCCATAGAGAATTTGTTTCATCTTCTTGACTGTACATATGTATGAGTACATCTTTGTGTGGTTAGGCTTGGCATACTCTCATCATTTTAGCAGTGTTGAACAATAAGAAACAAGCATGCTGGGTATTGCTCAAGCAATACATGTCCCCTACCAGACCCCACTAAAAATAGTAACAGTGACCTTGACCTTGAAAACCCTGAAACTTTAACTTGATCTGTAGCTACTCATACTAAAGTTACATACCAATTTTCACCAATATACCTTGAAGCATGGTTGAGAAAAATGCTGAAAACTGAGTGAACAGACTAACAGACAGACAGACTGACTGACAGATGGGAGGAAACCCATAGTCCCCCTAGTTTCACCGGTAGGGGACTAAAAACTGTAAGTGAGCGGTGACAAACTGAACTGTGACTCATCTCCATAGATAACCCTTCATAATCGACCAATTATTGTTCTCACAGAAAGTAAAATTGCTTTCTTAACAACTGACAATGCATGATCAAACTCCAGTCAAGAATGATTTCCATGACATAGTGAACAAATGCAGCATGGATCAATGACCGGTACAGATTGTGGAAGGCTGACCGACAATGGGTGTGATTGGTTAATGATGACGTCATGTATTGTATCATTATCATAATAAATACGAAATAAAGCTTACTGAGGACTCTTCATGTGGCTTACCCAGTGATGTAAGTTATTGATATATACATGAATGTAATAGTGAATATTTTCAGTTTCGAACACATTCCCGCAGTATATTTCCTGCACAACTGTGTAGTACATCAAGCCCAGTGCAAACATTGACTGTGATTTTTTTATTTTGGATTTTATTTTCATTTTTTTTACGCTTCAATTAACCTTAATGCAAAGTAGTATTTCAAAGATTCTTTGAGTTCAGTAACTGACACCATTGATGTTGCTCTGCTTGTAATTATATTTCATTCAGATTTATGTAGTAATGAAATACTCTCTAAATTCCTCTATATGGCTATACATACTAAATATATCAAATCTACATGTAATTCTAAAAGAAAATAAAGGTTTTACTTCAAAATATTTCAAATATTAAAACTTTTTTGAATTTTTAACAATCCTCTCTCTTTTGCTATCTAGATATAGAACATAATTTACCAGAAACCATTTTAGCGTTGATTATCAAAGTTTGGCATCAGCATTAAAACATCTGTGTGGTATCTGTTATTGAACTCATAATCCAGAAACACTGTAAATAGTGATGCAAATGATGATATTTTCACCAAATATTTTATCGTGAACATCTCAGCAAATACGACAACTCATACCGATAACAATACTTACTTCCTATTGGCAGCAAACAGTTTAATTGGAGTTTATATAGAACTTTCATTTCTAATCATATTCTACTAAAAGTTCCTTAACATCAAAAATATATTTTATAATCATATATAATATCTATAAATTTAAATTACATTCATTTCTTTAAATGATCAACAATAAGAATTTGCTAGAATTAAAATAATAATAAAAAAAAATTATCATGAATACATTTGCATTTAATTATACACATATTACTGAGTTAAATATTAACACCAGTGAAAACAAACATTTTAAAACAGTAGGTAAAATTCAACATGTATTCCTGCATAAGAAATCCCCTCTATGTCAAGACCACTTTTCTCCAGAGATCACCTTGAAACCCATTGTTAATGTGATTTTTAGTTGAGCTGAACCTGTAATGGAGACAAATGATGTAACATGTTATACTGATGTTGCCACGGTGATGACCATGTGGTGACTTTCACACTGACCTTGTGAGGGTGATCTGGAAGGTCTTATAGCCGGCGATATAGGACGCCAGTTTGGTCAAGCTCTGTTTGCCGGAACCACCCACGCCCACCAATAGGGAGTGTCCTCTCGGGGTACGTATCACACGCGATATCTTCACCAGATTTGTCATGGCATCCTAAAAGACAGAGGTCAAAGGTCATAGATCAAACGTTAACAGGGCAGAATTCAATGTTCATAGGGAGATACAGCATGTCAAAGATCACAGTTCAATAGGACAGAGGTCATAGGTCATCAGGACAGAGATAACTTGACCAAAAGGACAGAGGTTACAGGTCAATAGGACAGAGGTCACAGGGAGATGTCATTGATCACAGTTCAATAGGACAGAGGTCATAGGTCATAAAGACAGATTACTTGACCAAAAGGACAGAGGTTACAGGTTAAAAGGACAGAGGTCACAGGGAGATGTCATTGAACACAGGTCAATAGGACAGAGGTCATAGGTCATCAGGAGAGATAAGTTGAGCAAAAGGACAGAGGTTAAAGGTTACAGGTCAACGAGGTCACAGGAAGACAGTAACCATTAACAAACTTTAAAATATAACTGTTATAGCTATATAGCACTGGTACAATACATCAGTTCCAGAGTTACAAGCTATAATATAAGCAATAAATTTCAAGTAATCTGCATGACATACAATAGGTGACAAGCCTTGTTACGTCCCTTGTATAGTTCGATTTATTTTGTTTAACGTCCTATTAACAGCCAGGGTCAATCAAGGACGTGCCAGGTTTTGGAGGTGGTGGAAAGCCAGAGTACCCGGAGAAAAACCACCAGCCTACGGTCAGTACCTGGCAACTGCCCCACGTGGATTTCGAACTTGCATATAGAAGTGACCAGAACAAACAACTGACCAGTGTCATCGAGTGACCAATGTACCTTGAAGAAGACCATGTCCATTTTGGTGCCTCGGATGGTCTCATTATACTGTTCCATGTATCCAAGCAGGCGGTCCTGTAGTGTGTCTAGAGAAGGCACCGGCTCGTAGATCTTCGGGGCTTCCATGTCCGCATCCTCAGGTTCATCACCTGAAACAATACACTCAAACAGGTCAAGGTCATGCAACAAAGGTTACATCATATAAAGTTCAAGGTCATGGAAAATAAGAAATGTATATATGTATTGTTTGCTATCCTTCCAACACAAAGACTATTGCTAAATATTTATTAATAAAGAGCTTTGTGTTTTCAAATGAAAATAAATATTTCTGACGCATGATGACTTAAAAGGTCTCAGACTGTTATTGTGTTTATATATGTACAAGAATAGGCATGATGAAAGAGCTTGTAGAGATCACTGAACATAAACAGACAAACTACCATGTATGAGACACATGTGTGGCACCTTCTCATGTGTCAAGTGAGTGACACATATGTTACATGCCTTTAGTTCAAAGTGCAAAACAAAAATCTTGCTTTCTAAATCGAGCAAAAAATCTCTGGTTTTTCATGAATGTACATGTTCAGCACATGGACATATGAGACACACACAGTCACACATGATGATTGCTGTACCACATGTGGTACAAACTGAGACACACATGTATACCCATACTTGATATTTGGTCCTAAATGCCCTTAATGATAATATCAAAGATTAAACAGGAATGAGTGATTATTTAAATTAAGTCTTGACATTAAGGCTGAAGAGATTACACAGAAATGATAATACAAAAGTTTTATGTTAATTACACATTTAATTAATTAAACTATTACCTTTGATTCAGCAAGAAGACAAGTCAATAAAACCCATAGTTAAACTTTGTATACATTGAATGGTTTGATTCATACATTACACAAGAAAAATAAGTCCATTTATCCTATTGAACTTATAAAAATATGTGAACTTTTAAATTAATCAATTGGAAAAAAATGAAAAGCTAAACATTATACATTATAAAATGTCACAACTTACTTTTATTTAAGATGAATAATTTGAATACCTTTAATGCAAATTATTTCAATGACTTATTTTAATGAAATATGCAAATTATATTCTCTGTCTACAATCTGACTAAAACATATGCAAGTGTTTAAAAGAAAATTAATATTTCCATACATTATTTGTATCAGATATGCAAAATAATCAATTATTCATTCTTTATATATATAAGTGGCTGGAAACAACCTGGTGCAGCCCATCAAACACACAATCACCTGTGCATACAATCAAGGTCAAAGGTCATGACCTGTCAAGGTCATACACTTAAGGTCACAATCAAGCAAGTTTTGTAAATTACAAAAACTATATTCGAGATAAGTTTTGCTTAAAATGTTCGTTTTTTTTTGCTTTATATTGAAAAAAATCAGCATAAGTAAGCATACCAATTAATAACGGTTGTTTTTTAATTTATCTGGGTGACCTTGAAAATGTGATACATAGCATGCACCAGGACATCCTTTGTGTTCTTCAACCATAAAAATAGACATCCACAACCCCACAACAATACAGAAATGATAAATGTGATCAATAATTAAAAATGAAATTATCTGTCATAGAGATTATCAGGATCTTTAATAGAAAAAAATGTTTAAAGCAATTAAATTCAAGAAAGAAATGCCCCAATAAATAAATAAATAAATAAATAAATGATCATAGAACTATTAGACACTATCTGCATCAAAACTCCTGCTGTGATGTACCCTGTTGATCAAAAGCCTACGTTTGTTAGTGTGTGGCTCCAACAACAGACCTGAGAACCAAGATATCCCAAAATGGTTATCATGATGAAATTAGCAATACTTTAACAAAATCTGACTATCAAATCTGAAAACAATTTGTTTACAACAATGTGAAATTCATACATCCAACTGTGGTCATGTGACAGTCATATGGTTCCCATAAATAGAAACCAATGTAAGTGTGGGTCACATGATATCGACTTTGACAAGAAATAGGAAAGTGTCACAAATCACAGGACATTCTTCTGTGAGTTCTTTCCGATAACAACATAAGGTGATGTTTGCATTTTAAAATAAATGACATGTATACAATGTGTAGTTCTCATATGTCATAGGAAAGATAAAAAAAAGTATTAGGAATGGAGGCCAAAGTTCAAAGGACAAAGAGGTCAAGGTTCACAGAATAAAAGGGTAAGGTTCACAGAATAATGACAGAGTATAAAAGGTCGAAGGTCAAAGACACATTAACTAAAGAGAAGAGCTGTTAAATTTTGTACACTTACAACTAAAGGAGAAATGAATTTTGATACCTAAACATGTACAATTTTCTAATTTTCAGATTTAACTAAAACAATATATATCGCTAAACATTGTTACTATAAAATTGATTTTTTTTCATATAACTTGAATAAGATTGTTAACCTGACATGTACATTCCTCTAATCTATTCATCAGACTGATGAAAAAATAAACTTTAAAATCTCAAGCTTTTCAAAAAATTGTAATTTTAAGTTTATTCAAAGAAAATTGAAAATATACTTTAAATCTATTTTTGACTTGAATGAAACAATTCTTTATTAGCAGTTCCTAAAACTTCATAAAAGATGCGATAGGAGGCCAAGATTTTTTGTAGGGGAGGGGTTAGAAAATGGAGACATCTTTCCTTATGGCATATGAGTACATCATGACTAGACTTTACCACGTTCTTTTGACTTCGATGACTTTGCTGATTTGGCACCAGCTTTAGCCGATCAATCACAAAATTGTCGTAGTAATCAGAAGAATAATAAAAAGAAGCAACTTGAGACAAAGCATGTGAAAAGCAAGAGTCATAGAATAGGTGATAAAAAGATTAAATATGTTTTGCTTACAGCATTTATTCCAATATATGAATAAAAAGATTATATGTATACAATGTATATAATGACACCAAAGATTAAATGAGAAATCATAATCAGATAGAAGAAAATAATTATTATATATCTTTTAAATTAAAATAATTATATGCCTTAATAGAAAGGCTAAATAAATGAAATACCACACTTTCTCAACCCAGGCAGAATAATAATGATTATGATAAAAAAAAATCACCATCCTAATGAGCTATGTTAAAACAATATTTAACTTAATTGTCTAATTTTTCAATTAAGAAACCTTACAAAGAAATCAAATCATCTCTTAAAAGAGCTACCTATACAATAAAAAATCAATTAAATCATTATTTAAAAGAGCTACCTATAAACGAACAAAAAAAATAAACTAAAATATCAAAATTTTCAACTAAGACAGAAAAATGTAAGAATTTTTTTTATATATTTTTACACAAAAGCAGTCTATGAAAATAAGATTATTAAATCTGATTTTATATTAAATCTAATAGTTATCTTATTCCAAATCATAATTAAGTGTATGCTTTTATTAATTATGTAATTGATAAATGTAAATTTAATTTGAAACGGAAATTTAAAAATATCAATCTAAATTGAGGTTGAAATGCATTTACATGAGTGTATGCTAACATGAAGTAAAACCAGAAGGCTGAGAAAGATACAGTATAGTATGAAATCTAACAAAGCGAGTCTAACACCCAACATAAAAAGTGTGTCCCAAGATGATTAACACCCAACATAAAAAATGTGGCCCAAGATAATAACTCACCTCCTGTAGTATGCATGATATTTTAAAATTTAATGGTCAACACGTTATATACAAATTAACCATCAGGTATATCAAATCCAATTAACCATCAGTGTATCGAATCCACATAGTAAAGCAGTCAAAATTGGTCAATATTTTCTTGTAGAAGTCATAGTTTGTAGATTTTAATGAATATAAAACTGAAAATATTGGTATTATTGACAAAGAATTCAAAAAAAAAAAAAAAAAAAAATGATGTTGATGAATCAATTTACTGGCTTGAGCCTTCATGTAATTTAACCCATCAACCATCTTGCTGTAAAGATGATTACGATACATTTTTATTTTACATTTGCCAAATATAAACCAACACAATATCATACAGCACAGATCACCGCCATCTGGGACTAGGCTCAATGATTCAAATATGAAGGGAGGTATCTTAATTCTATAGAAATATATATGTAGCAGTTGAATGCTGTGCAAAGTCATTGGATAATAATTTTCCAAATCTAAAAAGACATAGACAGTTGTATTGTACACTATGTTTTTCTGGCTGTGGCTAAGCTTACCTGTGATCTCAGGAGCCTCTCGCAAGAAGTCAACGAAGTAAGGTTCCTCTTCCATCTCATTGAAGGCTGCAGAGCCACACTCCTCCTCGGCCACCTAAACGACAGGGAAAGAAGAGCCATTCAAACACAATAATCAAGTTAAAGATCTATTCTACATCAGATTTATTCATTTCTATGCTGGGTTTATAATCATGTGAACAGTAAGTGTAATTTTGAGAGGGAGCATTTTTGTAGCAGCAGGTGACTACCTCATTGCATACCCTTCAAGATGGCCCCCTCCAATGATAACCAGAGTGATTGGGGTACAATGGCTTGTTAAGGGACACAGTCATAATGGCACATGGAGATCTATGACTTCAGCTTCCTGAGAAAGACAAACCACCTCAGGCAGGGATTAAAAACACATTTTAGGTTGTGTTCAGGCTGACATTTTACTAATCAATTTACCACTGCCCTTTCTAGATAAATAAATTTTGATCAATGAAGTAAGACCTTTTTTTTATAAACTTGAAGTCTTTTTCTCCTATTGTAATGAATCTGATATAAAAGCAATCATTTTCTGTACCTGTTTGATGGTTTTCTCGAACCATTCCTTGTCAGTCATTTCTGTGAACCTGTCAGCAATCACACGGTAACATTCGTGTTTCCATAGCGACATCATCACTTTCACACTGGTGACAACTTCTTCTGTGGTATTCAACATACCCTGTCAAAGCAGAAAACATAACATTACCATATTAATCATCAATTAATCACTCTCCCCTAGTGTAAAAGTTTAGTACCATATTTATCCTCAAATAAGTCCCATTCCCAAGTGAAAAGTTAAGTACCATATTTATCCTCAAATAAGCCCTTTCCCCAAGTGTGAAAGTTTAGTACCATATTTATCCTCAAATAAGCCCTTTCCTCAAGTGTGAAAGTTTAGTACCAAATTTATCCTCAAATTCGCAAGTGTAAAAGTTTAGTACCATATTTATCCTCAAATAAGGATTAAATTTAGTATTAAATTTTATGGAAGACTTATAATTATTTGAATAACTTTAAGCTTACTATTTCAAATTTACTGATTCTGAAAAAATAAAGCAGGAGGTTTTTTTTTCTGGACAGGGGCTAATTTGTGGATAAACATGGTATATTATTATACAACTAATCAGAACTAAGACAAGCTAATAGCAAAGGTTACAGATCACAACCTTGTACAAATCTACTAGAATCAACATGCTATTATAAAAATTGACATCTTTTTCAACTACTACCCAAACTTCAACTTTCCTTTTAAGGCAACAAATATTTTCAAGAAAATTTCTTGAAGTTGTTAGCAAAACTTACTGAACTATTCCCTGATGTTAAAATCATTTAAATGTTGTTATGACATGGAGTCAGTATTAACACTATGCTGCTAGATACCGACACCATTAAAGTCGGCCATTACGTACCTGCCATATACGACTGAGATCACGAAGATTAAAGACATAGTGGAATTTGGCTGGAGTCGGCAACATCTTGATCTTGACTCTTTGCCAGACCTTTCTGGTAGCTGGCACCAGGGAACTGACGAGGTCCGTCACATCACTTATGAAGCCTCGTTTCTGTAATACAACACAGCGGTACTGTTTAGGATGAACTTTTTTTTCTTCTTTATATCTGTTCAGAGTCATCTTCACTGATAACAACATTTCAGATGACCATGAAGGGATACTCCTTGAATTATTCTCAATTCATCAGATACAATGTGTAGCAAAACAGGTCTTTGTTTTGACAAAGTTTTGTTACAAATACGGAGCAAAACAAAACAGTTCTTTGTTTTGACAAAGTTTCGTTACAGATACGAAGCAGAACAAAACAAATCTTTGTTATTGACAAAGTTTTGTTTTTCCAAATTCTTTTATAATTTTTCTATTCTCTTATTATTTTTCTAAGTAAACATTAACTTTATGAGTGTTACCATGTCAGTTTTTTGTTATTAGTTTCTTTATGAAATACTATACAGACATAGGGGTCAGGTGTAGCTTTCCTAGAAGTCTTAGCAAGACTTTATGAGGTCATCAAAAATTTCAGATATTAATAATATATAATATAATAAAATGAATAACTTTACTTGTTGATACCTGAATTAAAATCGCTTTGACAAATTTATGAAGACTGTAGTGACAAGACTCACGGAAATGAAGTAACCACCACCAATGGTAGCGAAAACTTTGTCAATGGAAGCGTTGGAAGGCAAACAGCAATTGAACACAGAAAATTGTCGCTTGAGACGGGATGGGATGTCATTTCTGCCACCTCCTGGGTGGATCATGGCGGCGGTCATCTGTATGTCAACAATGTTGATAAACTCTCCAGGCTTCTCGAGGTTGTAGAATCCTTTCACCTCCATCATCTGACGTGTAATCTCATTGGTGATCTGATGAAATAGAAAATTAATATATATATAACAAAGTAACACAAATGACAAAGGAAGACAACTTTAATTATGACTCGTGCCCTGACCAGGCCTCGAACTCACGATCTACGGCACTCAATCGCCTAGCCTGAAATACCCGCAGCTGTACTCGATGAATATATATATACATATTAAAACAAAATACTGCATAACAACATTGCTATATAGGTCAAGGTTAACTGGATATGCATGGTCTGTCCGACAGGTTTTTTGTTTTTGTTTATCTCAGCAAATATCTCGTTTACTAATCTTTTAATTGTAAGGAGGGTGTACATGTAGCTTTAAACATAGTGCTTCAGATATTAACTGAAATCTGTAACATAAGTGACTTGAAATCCACTGAAATCTCTAATAACTTTAGACATAAAATCAACTAAAATCCCTAACACAAGTAACCCTAGACTTAAAATCCACTTAAATCCCTATAAATAACTCTTGACTTGAAATCCACTGAAATCCTGAACACAAGTAACTCTTGGCTTGAAATCCATTGAAATCCTGAACAAAAGAAACTCTAAACTTAAAATCCACTGAAATCCCTAAAGTAATTCTAGGACTTAAAAGCCACTAAAATCCCTATAATAAACTCTTGACTTGAAATCCACTGAAATCCTGAACACAAGTAACTCTTGGCTTGAAATCCATTGAAATCCTGAACAAAAGAAACTCTAAACTTAAAATCCACTGAAATCCCTAAAAGTAATTCTAGGACTTAAAAGCCACTGAAATCCCTATAAATAACTCTTGACTTGAAATCCACTGAAATCCTGAACACAAGTAACTCTTGGCTTGAAATCCATTGAAATCCTGAACAAAAGTAACTCTAGGCTTGAAATCCATTGAAATCCTGAACAAGTAAAATTAAGTTGTCTCCCCTACCTGATCTCCCCAGTTGTTGATTGTTGGCATGTTGATGTCGTCAACAAACACAGTCATCTTCCTTCCAGCTGGTGGACCATATGTTGTACCCATGCGTTTATCCACATAACCCTCAATGGTCCTCTGAAATATATAACACAGTTTTTTATAAGGAAAAATTTGGATCAAGGATGACAGTTTCCAATATTTTACTTACAATTGGGGCAAAGAGGTCCAATTAATATCACAAGATAAAAAAAAATCTGCATCCATGCTTACTACTCATCATGTCTGGACACAAAGAAACCATGGTTTTGATTGGCTATACAGGAACGAATCAGAAAGCATGTTTGTTACCTGAAACATGATTGGCTGGGTAGCGCTGGAGAAATTGAGACTCTTGAAAAGATGCTGTTCTGGGTCAAACTTGTTACAGTATCCCTGGACCATCACAGTCTTGGCAGTTCCCTGGAAAAACAAACAGAAATAAACATTTTATTTCCGACAAGTGTAATCCATCTGAAATGAAATGTTACTTAAAATTGCATGGCAGATGTTTCATTTTTTTCATAAAACATCAAAATGATATGTACAACATTTACCAAATTGAAACAAGCTCAGTACTCTTTTTTATTATAGATGTCTTACTGTCCATGTTTTGACTCTTTTAACTTGCTTATAATTTGTTATGACTTATGATAAATAGTTATATTTCCACACATTTCTGAAATTGGTAGTTTTGCATACTAATTAGCAGCATTTCACTTTAGGTCGTATCCTTACACCCCACCTGATATTGTGAAAAGAAAAAAAAAGGTCAATAAACCTAAAAATAGCTTTTCTATTGTGGTAGAAACAGGTCTGACACAAACTCGTATATTTCTTTCACTCTCATTAGCAATTTTTCCAAAGTTACAAAAAATACTCTCTAAAGCTCGTATTTTTTGTAACTTTTGAAAAATAGCAAGCTAGAGTGAAAGAAGTACCATATACAACGATCACTCGTTGTGTAACCTCTTTTTAGACAAAATGTCTATTTTCTTCTGATTTTAGTTGTACACCCCGAGATCACCTATGGAGCAAACAAATTTGGTTGCCATTATGACAGTATATTAATATCAATTAATTTTGTAATCTAAGCTAAATGCAACTTCTCAATATTGGATAGGACTCCATTGGAAAAGCAATTCCTTAGTCGGTCTTCTGACTAAATTACAGAAACATAATAAACAAAATTTCCTGAAATATATTTCCGTATTGAGTAGCTTGGAAAATACAGTCAAACCTGCTCTAACGACCCCCTGTATATAACGACTGCCTGTCTATAACGACCGGTTTTAAGATTCCCCGTGAGATTTTACTATATAACGACCCTCTGTATAGCGACTACCTGTCTAATGTGGCTAACGACCTCTGATTTCGGAACGGCGGTCGCTAATTTGTTTTCTATAGCGACCGATTTCTGTCAGCCATCTTCTGCTCTCGGCAGTCATCCCTCATAAAATCCCCGGAAAATTCAGACACATCGACCCTGGCTTGATTATACAAACAAAGGACCACCACAACCCTGGCCTGAGTATATAAACAAAAGACCCCTACCACCTGTTAGCCTATAATTACTGTAGCTGCCCTGGCCTGGGGCTCGGTAAGAGAGGAGTCGGGTCACCATGCGTGTCGGTATTACATTACAACTGTGCACAGGTGGCTTCATTTGACACGGTCAGTTAATTTTGTGATTACAACTAGGATACATCACTTCAATAACAAACACTGGTCATATCAGTCAACAAGATTTACTCACATGAAAGCCAATAATGCCTTTCTTAATCGTAGCTGTCGGTACTAGCGTTTGTACTGCCGCCATCTTTAATTAGTCAATACTAATAAAAAGTCGTAAACTGACACAAATATCCGGATTTCAATTTGGGTCAGAAAAAAAAATATTTTGGTTTTAAGAAGTAAGACTATAACACAAAATAATTAGTAGTAACACAAATATAATTAATTTATTAATTATTGTGTATTCTTTTTCTTTATTTATGAAAGAAAAGGAGATAATTTGATAGATACATATAGCATTATTTCAGAACAAAATATTTAAAAAAAATTATCTATAAGACCATTTTGAGTTATATTTTGTGTTTGGGTCCACAAATCATTAAATATTAAACCCTTCAGATTTATAAAGTTTATGCATTTATTTAACTTCTGACTGGTCTTCTGAATGCCCTGTTCAATGACAATTTATTTATGGCAGTTTTAAGTAAATTGGTTGGTGCAATAATTTTGACCTGTCTATAAAGGCAACCTGTCTATAGTGACCGTTTTTCTGCCTCCCCTTGGGCGGTCGCTATAGACAGGTTTGACTGTATTCCCGGACTTTTGGCTGTACCTGTTCACCAATGAGCAGGACACACTTCTCCTGTTTGGAGATGGCGTTGATAAGGTAGTCCATCCTCACATTGTCCACGTTCGGTACCAAGATGGAGGTGTATTCTGGAATGCTGTCATCGGGATAAACATATTCTGGTACCTGGAAAAAAACAAGAGTTCTGTCATCAGTACAAAGCTTGCCTCATATTGTAATTCACTATACCTCACACTAGCATTAGGGGGGTGGGGTTGGGGAGTTCTTCACTTTTCGTATGACGCTCCCCATGTGCACAGTATTCCATTTTGAAAAAAAAATATTTTCATATTTTTGAAATGCCGCCAATATGATTAAACTGAATCTTTAACTGATGATCTTTAACTCAAATTTAAGCTTTTGGCATATCACACAACAGTGAAATAACATTTTGTTGGTACAGTGAAAACAAACTTTATTGACCACTGACTTTAACAACATCCAGTAACATCCGACCCAATCTACCAAAACGGGCGTGTTCCAATGTCATTACCGACTATGGCTTTACCGACGCACTATCACATCCGAAACATTAACACAGTCGCATACAGTGTTGTTAAAGGCAGTTAATTGAAAGAAAAACATTACGATCGCTATAAAAATCACTTACTCTGCCCGACCAGTGTTCCCACTGACCATTTTCTCCCGACCATATACTCAAAGATGGTGTCATCGTTTTGGAGTGTGGGCATTGGCAGGTCACTGTTGGTTTGCAAAAATTCTTGAATCTATAAACAAGAGGTAAATGATTGATATATATTATTCCACATCTAAACCTTTTGATAATCATTCTTTAAGGTAAAATTTCCATTACAATACAATGGTACCCTATACTGATGTTTTTACAATTTCAAAACTAAGATAATTCAAGTTGTGCTGGCCAATTAATAATAACTTTAACATGTAAACTCTTGATTTTGTTTTTTTTCTGAAAATATGTGCCGTCATTTGCTGTATATCTCTTTAACATCATATAGAAGCTAGACCCGACCTATGTCTGTATCTTCTATTTGTAAATTATATTTGTGATTTTTCTTTAAAAAATATTTCCACAATATGAACTCTCCGCATCATATGGTTATAATGTCTCACCTTTTTCCTGTCCTCCAGTTCCAGCAGAGCCCCAACAGACCACATGATGGCGAAGACAATCAGCCTTTTCAGGTGATCAGACTTAATGTCCTTGCCTTCCTCTCCCTTCGGGATGAGTCCCTCGAGGAGATCGATAGCCTGTCTGATGTACATACACTCAAGGATCTGGAAATAAAACATTCTTAGAATTCATTTCTGTTTCAGGATCATCACATATTTTGTAAGATTTCTAAGAAACAAGTTTCACCTAATATGAACCTTCTTCTTTCTGAAACACTCTCTAACATGGCCAATAGTTTAGATCCTAACATGGTGTAAAATATGAAATTATTTGTTTCATATCAAATTCCCTATTGGAAATGACATGTAAGATTTTATTAACACACAACTCAAAGAATAGATAAAAACCTCAAATTAATTACATAACTGACCAATTCTGTCGATCATATGACATCATACCTTATACATGTAGAAGATTAGATTTAAAGGTAATCATGCCTTATAGAGAAATTTGAAGGCTTGACATCATGCCTTATAGAGGAATTTGAAGGTTTTGACATCTTTCCCTATAGAGGATTAGGTTTAAAGGTAATCATGCCTTATAGAGGAATTTGAAGAGGTTTGACATCATGCCTTATAGAGGATTAGATTTAAAGCTTTTGACATCATGCCTTATAAATGAATTTGAAGGTTGACATCATGCCTTATAGAGGAATTTGAAGGATGTGACATCATGCCTTATAAATGAATTTGAAGGTTTGACATCATGCCTTACAGAGGAATTTGAAGGTTTGACATCATGCCTTATAGAGGAATTTGAAGGATGTGATATCATGCCTTATAAATGAATTTGAAGGTTTTGACAGACTTACAGGCATCTTGGGCCACAGGGACTGCATGCTGTATGTGTAAGCCTGGGGGAAGTTGCTCTCAAAGGCATCAAATATAGTGTCCTGCTGGTTGGCAGGTCTTGTTAACAGCCATCCTGTTGAAAGAGAATTATTAAAACATAATTATCAGTATAGATACAAATAGTTTACCTCCACGTTCCAAGAAACACATTCTGCCTCTAAAGTCAGAAGTGAAATTAACACTAAGTCTGCGGATCGTTAATTTTGTGTCTGGAATTTTCAAGATTTTCAGAGTATGCTTACATAACTAAATTTTGTGAAAAACATTCTGTGATAAAATCCTGAAAAATCAATAGTTCAAATTCTGTGATAAAATCCTGAAAAATCAATAGCTCAAATTTGTTTATTTCTATTTATCAAAACTACGAAATGTTTGAAAGTTTTTAGCAGTAACAGTCATTAAAAATACCCAGAATTCAAACTTTGAAATCTGTAGATTCTGAAAATGACTGGTGAGATTACCTTTGAGGATGGGATTCCAGTCCATGATCGAACTGGACATGAACACCATGCCGTTTCTAGACACAGTTGCAGGAGAGGCATTGTCAATGTTGTGCACCTCAAAGATGATCTTACAGTTGGGTGCCATGGGGATACGATCACCGTTAGCCAGAGTCAGGGTTTTGTTGTCATCAAGTACAGAGTTCAAGTTCTCAATCCAGATAGCGTCAACGGGCCCATCCAACACGAGCCATACGTGATCACCCTGTCAAGCCAATGTGATATTGACATGAATTACTTCAAAACAATAAATAATTATACAGTACAGAAAAAGTACGGAGCAGGCAGCTGTCTTCAGGGTTAATGAAAAATCAATAGTTCGAATTTGTTTATTTCTATTTATCAAAACTACGAAATGTTTGAATGTTTTTAGCAACACCAAGAGCCACCATTATACAATTTTATACAAATATTCCTCACTTCTTTGTTTTGTATAAGTATTTCTCACCTTTTTCGTTTTGTGGGTCCTCCTCCACAAGGTAGAGAAGATACCATCCGTCCAGTCATTGGTTGCCACGTCCAGACGACCAAACATCTGTGGTGCAGTGATGGCTTTCGGGTTCATCCTCATCTCCTTGTGGGGGGCGCCGCAGTCGGTCATAGCTTTCATCAGCGTGTGGATACACTTGGTCTTCCCAGCTCCAGTGGGTCCAAGTGTCATCATACCGTGACGTACACGCTGGGTCTCAAACAGCTGAATTAACTTCAGAATCCAGGGTGCATGGTTGATAAGGCCTCCCTCGGACACCTACACATTAACACAGGAAATGTAATCGGGCATTAGGAAACACAAACATATACAAATGAAGCAAGGCAGGATGCAGGATATAAGAAGTACTTTTTAAATTTCTCATCAGATTAGCTTTCTTTGAAGGAAAGGTTTCAAAAAGATCTTCTCAAGACTTCATTCGACTTGAACTCATTTATCACAATTATAAATGTAACAGGTACAACTATTTTAAAGATAGTAAATAACAAGCTGAAGTTTTACTTTTAAATAGCTTCAGCTCTCACAAACTTATACAAGAATAAAGTAAACTGGGGATGGAAAATAATCAAAAAATAAATAGATCCCAGATGAACTTTCACTTTTAGGCATCGCTATATGTACCCAGTTTTATGAAAATTAATTGAGATTTTAATCCCTTGTAAAATTTCATAGACACGTCCATGATTCCGGTACACCCTCCAGTGTTGGACTCTTGATCACTGGTTTTCAAAGTAAGTCTCTATACAAAGGAACTGATATGTATGTACCTCTTGATGTCAGAGGAATCAAGTTTATGGCTGTCATTTTTTAGACGGCACTATTTAGAACGAATTATGACAACTGTACGCATGTTCATCAATAGACATCTGCCATTTTAATCGACAGGTAATATCCATTTCGGAGCATGCACGCGGCTTCACGTAATCTATTTTGGTGCTGCTTGCATAGGACAGGAATTGTCAGTTGTGTGTAATTCAAGACAAATCAGATTTTCCTGCGTGTATTTGACAGGTAGTTTAATTTAAACACAGCTAACACCAGACTCAATGGCTGTACCTCTTTCTCAATGGCAGCCTCCATTTCTGGATAACCAGCCTTGTCGAGAGTGATGCCGGGAAACAAATCATCAATTAGTGACATGAACAAAGGCTCGTCCTCGTCCACCAGTTTGGACAAGTTCATGTCCCTCAAAACCCTCATCACGATTGTTGTCTCGGGATCCTCGGGGTTAGCTCTCTTGAAAGCTCCAAGTGTACGCAACACAGACAAAATGTTACGCAGACCAAAATCATAATGGACCTGTAATATTCAAATCGTCTTTTTTATACATAATCATAAATAACTAAATGTTCTTTGAAGTTCTAAAATTTGTTCAAACTAATAATTACGCAGAGTCCTTTTGTTCGTGAAAATTTCCCCCACGCATATTATTTTGATATCGATTTTCATAATCAGCTCTAACTACAAATGAAAGTGGATGAATTTCGAAAATTACCCCCATTTGTATAGTTTACATATCAAAATCCGCAAAATAAACCCCTGCGAAGATAACAATGTTTACAGTATGTGAACGAGTATGATAAAATACAGAACTTGAAATATTTCCATGCTTTTGTATTTAACATCCCCAAAAGGTATATTTCTGAAAGTTTTAATTCTCAAAGACTATATTCAATTTTCATGTACAGGTAACTGAAAGGTACCTGTTTGGTGAGCTGTTCCTCACAAAGCTTGTAGAGCGTGAAGAATTTCTTGGAGAGCACAATGTTCTGCATGAAACCACAACTGGCCAGCTTGACACGGATAATGATAGCTCTGTCTGGCACCATCATGGCCACGGTACGGAAGTTGATTTTGAGATTCTCTGGCAACTCCTGTCGACCAGCATAACCTGGGTTCTGTAATACAAACAAAGGCAAACTTAATCTGAATTCTGCCACACAAATATTGACCAGTAAAATTTAGACTGGGTTCAAATTTTCTGAATTCTGCCACACAAATATTGACCAGCAAAATTTAGGCTGGGTTCAAATTTAATTTTTTTTTGTAAATTTTGCACACAGCTACATTATGGAAGGTATCTTCTCACCATGGTCAAAAAGATGCCAAACTCGGTGTCCATGTCTACATTGTCCCCGTCAGTGAAAATGAAGTTGGGTTTACGTTCTTTCTTACACTGTAGTACAATGGCGATCTGCTGGGCGGCCACAGACAGCACAGGAAGCTCAATACGATTAAACTCGTCAAAGCAGCCCCACGAGCCCGACTGTGCCAAACCTATAATATCATTAAACATAAATTATGATAATTGTACGAGGAATCCATATTTATAGTTAATATAACCACAAACTCTAATCTGACACCCTGCTGGATGCATTAACCTATTTGGACAGAAAAGTCAAAAGCACAGAAAAAAGACAGGTTTTTTATTCGTAAGTTTAGATATTAAAGAATCGTTAGATAGAACAAGATGTCAGAATACAGAGGGTATATTGGTTTTACTGTACAAAAAAATTATGATTCTCTCATAACATAAAAATATTGATTATCAAATCTAATGCCAATTGCTTTCCAATACTGAACAACACTACGCATTAATGACAACTATTTTCAAATATTGCTTCAGTAAACTTAAAAGCCTCTTAAAATTCACTTCTAAAGCAATGCCAGGTCATTACCTGACAGGATACGCTTGATTGGTAACACCCCAAAAACATTCCTCAAGCTCAAAAATTTGAGAAAATATTTTTTGGGTTACTCAAATACCATTATCTTCGAAAAGTGCAATTGCACCCAGTAACAGAAATTGAGCCTAAGAGCACATAGAAGTTCATGTCGAAACTGACCTTTGTAGATACGACCAAGACCTCTGTAGTCCATCTGATCGGAGCAGTTGAAGACGACTACATATTTTCCGAGGCAACGTCCCATGTCCTTGGTAGTCTCTGTCTTGCCTGTACCCGCAGGGCCAGCCGGGGCCCCACCGAGCGACATGCCTAGGGCCTGGGACAAAGTGATGTAACATCTGCAAAGCACAATTTTGTTATAAAGATGAAGCAAATAAACCTCACAGGAAACATCAGTTTTAATAACATAGAAAAGTTATCAAAGAGGTGCAGAGGAAAATTTTCCGTATAAAAGAAATACATGGCATATTTCTGAATATGAGAATGAGAACTGTTTGCTGTCCTAAGACATTGAAAGGCAGTATTTGTTAAATGAAGACTATAGAATATATAAGTAGATACAGAAAAAGTGAAATAAAGGGCTACAACTCTGTATAAATAGCAGGGAAACAAGACTTTAGAATGTGATTTCAAAACATGACATGTCATTATAAATATATCCCAAGAGGTACCCCAGTACATAATTTCATGTGTGTACAAGATTCCGGAAAAAGTGACACAATGATAGAAGATGGACTCGTCCAGTCTCTCTGGTAGTTCTGGTGTGAGGCTAAATATTATACCTCATAAACTATGTTAATAGTCCGGGAAATATAATGTGCAGATAGCGCAAATTATTTTGTTCAAACTTTTTTCCAAGAATATCTTTTTAAACATTTTGATGTGTCAACACTTTCAGAATGGTTTTCATATGACAGAATAAAATTGTGAACGCATTGATTTTCACACAACAGAATAAAATTGTGAATGCATTGATCACCAGCAGGCCATTTTTACCTGTCAGTAAGTGGGGTGATGACCAGACGTTCGGTACACCCTAAGAACTCGTTCTGGTAGATGAAATCAACATCAGTAATAGAGATGATACATTGGTCGGTATCCTCTTTGAAGTAGAAACGAGACTGCTTCAGCCACTCGAAGTCTCCAGGGGAACGGATGTGCATTTTCACCTGGAAAAAATTACCACAAGACATGAATACAAAGAAATCAAGGATCAACTGATATTATTCTGAAACTTTTTTATGGATTTAAAAATTGTATTTTTATTTCAGCACACATGATTGTTGTTCATATTATCTGATGACCATGATGTGGCGACATAAATATCCTTCAAATTGGTTTATTTTAAGATGTCATAACATTTTTCAGTTACGTTATATATAGCATATGTTCTTTTCAAAAAAACAGGAACAGAAAATATGAGTAAATAAGTGTACATGTATGTCAAGCTATTTACGATACAGAAAAATCTAGACCGTACATATACCTGGTAAATATGCCTTCTCCATAATAATGAGCATCAACTTTTACTTATCCATTGCTTATTGACAGGTTAGTTTTTATAAAGTACAGGTAAAATACTTCCTAACAAACGAAATATGTAAGGGAGATAACTCTAAGACAATTAACTGGTGCGTGTAATGGATATAAATCTTAAGAAACTTTTTTTCAAAATTACTTAAATCTGAAACTAAACAAATCCAACACATATTTAAGATGACAATTCAAACTAAAATCTAGATGGAAAATATAAAATCTAAAATATTTCTAATCTCAAATTTTTTAAAATTTATCCCTTAAAATCTGATATGAGAAGTTATTAATTCAGTTTAAGGCGTCTCAATATTATTGAAATCAACAAATAAATAGTCTGATGTGTGCGACTTCAGCAGGAGCAATAGAAACTGTACTACAGCGTACTGGTGCATAAGTGATATCACAATTACCACTGATAATAGTGTACGAGTGCTATTGATACAATATATAACTTTACTTATTAACATGAAAATAAATTTAATCATATACATAAAATATAATAATATACATATATATATACAGTAAAACCTCACTTACTCGAACCCACATTCCTCAAATACCCCCCTATTTCCTCACTTGGTCCCGACCATGTTCTAATAATGTTATTGTAAATCAACCTCGGATAACTTGCACCACTATTCGTCGAAAACCTTAATATCCCTATTATATACCGCCCTCCCTTTATTCACATTAAACCTACCCATTCATCGACCAGGAGCCGCCATTTTTTTTTAAAATCCTTGGGGTACCACAGGAAATCTCAAAGTGTTTATACATGTGTCGGGTTAAGACGGACGATAATTACCGGATTGATGGCGGTGTGATTACATACCGACACTAGCTAGTTAAAAGTGTTAATTCAACTGTCAAATATATAGGTTTTATGGCTGACTTTCGAATAGGTATGTATTGTTAAAACGAAAGCTACATTTCTGTGTAAAAATTACTGAATGACAATATCGAGAGAATTAACAGAGTATTACGGTCCACATAGCTAACATGATAATTAATTTCTATCATTATACTGTAGATCAGATTGCATTCATACTCATTTTTGTATTTCCATCAATCCTAATTAACCATGAACGATTGTATTTGTATGGCAGATATTAAGGTAGGCTTTTTGGAGTTTTGGACACACATGTTGTTTTTTAAACTGGCTGACTACTGTGCAGATTTTATCTTTAAGTTATTGAAATAATTTAAAGTTTCAATTTTATTCAAATTGAACATCCTTCTTTTCAATAATATGCATCTAAAATCACTATGAATCAAAACTATCAATAAGATTTACCATACAGCGCAATGTTTTACATTGTGGTTGCTGTACACATGCGTATGATCAGTATGGCTATCTTACATCATGGCAAACCTCTGATAATTCTAATACCTCATATTCCTCCGACTATTGACATAATCACTTGGTGTTTGAGCTAGCGGGGTTTTACTGTTTATATATTTGTTCTCATAAAAGGTTTGATAAATATATCTTTAAAAAAAAAAGATTAAAACAAAATCTATATCTGTTGAATATGTGATTTCTTAGGATTAAATATAACTGGTCCTGAATGTAAAATTGTTAATAACTTGTGAAGTACACCATATATGAACAACAGAACAAGCTCAACTTCTGCGAGACATGGGCATTGTCCCTGAAGTAGGCTTGATACCTGTGACACCCATATGCTGTAACATGTACATCCGGCTAGCAACCTGGTACAACATTACTGATAAACAGATAAATTACTGCCAGCCCGAAGGCTAGAGGACAGCCAATCATCACCCTGTATACAAAATGCCTTTGTTAGAAGCTTCAGCTGAATGCATAGCGGTTGAATTTGAAAAGGGGAGGTAACTTTCATTTTAGACTTCAAGTCTTCCGAGCTTTACCATAGATAGGTATTTTGTCAATAACCACCAGGGAAGATCACTCTTGAAATTGTGCTAAATGTCTATCTCAGTTTGACATCCTAAGTATACTGTCAGTGTCGGTAACCGAAAGGGGAGGTCACTCTGACCTCAGATTGACCTTAGTTAGTTACTCTCAGTGTTAATATATACAAGGGGAGGTCACTCTTACCTCGGATTGACTTAAGTTAATCACTCTCAGTGTTAATATCTACAAGGGGAGGTCACTCTGACCTTGGAATTGACCTTAGTTAATTACTTTCAGTGTTAATATCTACAAGGGGAGGTCACTCTGACCTCGGATTGACTTAAGTTAATCACTCTCAGTGTTAATATCTACAAGGGGAGGTCACTCTGACTCGGATTCACCTTAGTTAATTACTCTCAATGTTAATATATACAAGGGGAGGTCACTCTGACCTCGGAATTGACCTTAGTTAATTACTCCCAATGTTGATATCTACAAGGAGAGGTCACACTTACTATCATGCTGAAGTCTGACCTCAGCTTGACCTTAGACAAATACTGTTTAAAATTGATACTAACAAGAGGAGACTACATTTACTGTCATTCAATATCTGGTTTACCAAAAAGAATAATTACAAACAGTGCTCATTGAGGGATTTATCGTATCTATATATTTCCTGTCAAAGACATTGTGCGATCAAGAAGGAAGATAACTACTACTATTTTTACATTGTATATCTGTCCTCATCAAGACTTACTGACAAGGGGAGATAATCATCATTTAAATCTACAGAATATAAGAACTGACACATTAGACTCACAGACCATATGAATCAAGTCATTTTTCTAAGTCCTCATTTCCGCTTGTTTTACGGGTCAACAGTTGAAATTAGGGAAATAATCCATGTCTATATATTCCACACTTTTTACGCATTTAAAAATGGCAAAGTCCAAACTACGAGAATTTTACATAAATTTTCACGCAAAGCTTTATACGTGTTTATGTAAAAATTGCATTTATTTCTATTTTACAGATTTTACACAAATTTTACACACTTGTGGAACAAATGCGTAATTTGTAGGTAAGGGAAGCATGTTGAAGTCAAGTCATCAAGACCAAAGGGAGACCACTCTCACCTAGACAGGCATAAACTGAAGCTTAACTAGGCAATTCACATTCCAGGTTTATAACTGACTAATATAAATAAAATTGTATCCAACATTTCTTGAAGAGATTTCGAATTGTTCTTTTTGAGAAATACCAGAATAATTCTTTGCTGATGTAAGCATCTTCCTGGATTCATAGCTAGCTACAACCATTAGAGTCACTCTCATCATTATAAATTTCTCTATCCTTAAAAAAATATCATTTGCAATTTTCATTTTTGCCGACTCCTGGTAGAGACACTTACATTAACATAAAATATCTCTGGTAAAACATCAACTGTATATTCCATTTCACTGGATTCTCTTCATAAATGCAACTGCTAAATGGCACTTAGAAATACTATAAGACAATATCTAATTGCTGAATCTAAAGATATTTGTTTAAGTTATGTTTTTATATCAAATTATTTTCAACAAATATTCATTTAATCCTTATGATTTCTTTGATCTTAAACCTTTATTATTCTATTAAGTTCAACAGGATGTCCTTTAACGCATAAACATATATTCGTATTATAAATATTTTTTATAAATAAAAATTAAATTTCAAATAGCCCCAAATTATGTAAAAAGAAAATTGTTTTGTTGCTTAAAAGATCAATTGCAGACCAACAGTATTTTAAGGCCATTTAGCCACCGAAATATGTCGTACAAGTAATCTTAACTTCACAGGAATTTTACACAAAGCTCTTCAGATGAATTTTTTTCAAATTCATCCTTGACCTTCAATGAAATTTCTGTGAAACAGATTGCCTGACAACAAGGCAGTAGAGCTATCGTTTTACCAGGTCGTCAAAGATGTCCTTTTGATGCACATGAATAGTAATGAGAGTTTCGTATTTTGTCCTCTCAATTTTCGTCAAATCCTCGGTTGTCATGGCGATGAGCTCGTTCAGGATGTCAAGGAACTTCTGATTGGTGTTGACCATGATTTTCTTGTCTGTGCGGGCATTATTAAGGGCGTCCTCTGAATCCCTCGTCCAAATCATCTGCAGGCCTAAGAGTCCGACCTATACAACACGCACAACGGAAATTAAACCAATCAGTGGACACAATCATTATCAAATTATACCAATAGTAATTGAACTGGGTAATTAATTCTTGTCTATCAATCATCTGTTTGTCCTTTTTTTCATTTCTGGTGAGATCTAACTTATAAAGGGAACTGTGAAGACAAAGAAAATTAAAACAAACTTATGAAAATCAAAATAATAATAAATGAAATTGTGTAGATCAGATTTTTGTTTATGTTACATGGTATGTTAAAGTTTGTGTATATTAACAGCAATATTTTTTCCAACTTAAAAGTAAAGAAAACTACGTTATATCAAAAGTATTTGAAACACAGTAATTAAAATAAATATTATGATTAACATTGTCTCACCTGTGCTGGGAACATGTTTTCAAACTCCACAAGTTTGAAGTTGGAATCCGAGATGGATACGGAAGCGGATCGGATAACTGAATGGACAGACCTTCTGGAACACTTTAACAGGTCGCCCAGCCAGATCTCCACATTACCCTACACAAAGGTAAACAAGTAAACAAACAATTTAGTTAAGTTTTTATCAATAAACAAGTTTATACACAATGCCTTCCGCCTGTAGCAGTTACCTCCCTTGGACCTAACATAGCTAGGCTGTTATCGTTTGGTTGAACCTGAGTAGGTCCGGTGTTGTTCGTTTATGAAATAAAGACATAGTGATTTTATATTGTTTTCAGTTGAGCCTTGACAAAGACTTCCAAGGCCTATATTAACATTTTCAGGTCCGTCAAGATATATGTGTGAAATATTACATTAATTTTAAAAACTGACGAACCGGTTTGTCCGCATAAACGAACTGGCCCATATTGCCAACTAAGAGCTCACAGTGCTTAGTCAATGAAATGTTTGTTGCAATAGTTCACTTGAAAATTTGACATATTTGACAGCAAATTTTTTTTACCTATTTGCTGTTTCAACAGCAGAATAATATAAGCAGATATTTCTGAGAACTAATAAATATTCAATTCTATATTATCGTATAAAATCTATTTCATGTTGTTTTTTGTTTTATGCACTAATTAATCTATGAATCTTTGAAAAAAAAAGTTTATAGTGAAATTTCCAGGAAAGGTGGAGCAGAATAAATCATATCACAGGTATTATGATGTGTACGGCTTACCTGCGCATTAACAGGTTCCTCCAGCGGCACGTTCTCTCCCTCCTGGGAGTTGAGGGAGAGAATCTTATCGTAGACTTTCTCGTCAAATGTCACAAGTCTGGTGTTGTCAAACACAGACAACAGATGATTCTGAAAGGAGAGCAGCCATCAGGTGTTAACACAATGAAGATGTCCAACCTTAGGTCACACAAGGATTAACAGAAAACTACCCTGCTAATCATATTTCCCAAACACCTGTAGCATTTTGATGCCAGGAGACTTCATGGCATTGTTTCTTTAGAATTCACATCTTAAACAATGGAAACATCTATTATTTTCCCCCTCAATTAATTATCATGAAAAAATACAGAAACAAAACATTGGCTCAAATTATTAAAAAGAACCATGACATTGTCATCATATTTTTACGTAAGCGCCTGCCAACAAATAAGTCTGATTCTTCAATTTTGCAGAATCATCAAAATCAAAATAGTGACCTAAAATTGGTTCACAAATGAACCATTTCCACACTTTATACTCAACTTTTATACTAAGTGAAGGTCTTGTGTTAAGATAGAATATGATACTATTTTTTTACACAATGGAAAGGGGGCTTATTTTCAGGATAACTAGGGCTTATTTTCAGGAGAAATAAATTCCACGACATATTGTTGTCTGTACCTGAATTGTGTGTGAGTCACTAGCCTGCCCAAGAATTTCGAGCAGGGCAGGGTCGGAGACGAAGAAGAATCTTGGGAAGATGAGACGTTTCTTCTCTAGGTATCCTGTGAGAGATTTCTGACAGATCTCCAGCTGTTCCAGTAGATGGGGGAGTAACTGCATCAGAGTATCGTCCCCAACACAGCACGTCACGACGTTAGAATTCTCGTGAGCTCGCTGCATGATCTTCATCCATGACTTGTCAATGTTACTGAAACGCTTGGCTTCCTATATTGGAGTGATCAGAAGGATAAGGGAAATTGAAACACAAAATTTTAACAAGAGATTTCCATGAGATCATAGCACACATCATCAAACTACCTTCATTGGAAGAATTCTCTAAGAAATAGAGTTACAAACTTAACTAATAAAACACAAATAAATCTAAATGTAATTCAAGAAATATCAATGAAGGACTAAAAATGGAACATGCACAACTAGGGACCAAGTGGAAAAAATAGGTGAAATATGAGAAAGATTCAAGAAGAACTTATGAGAACATAGTGATAACAATCTTCAACAGTCAAAATTCTAAATGGCTGCTTGTCAGCCATCTTGTTTTCTGATCAGTGCCAATATATAACAACATATTCTTCTATCCACTTCACAGCAGAGACATGAAAAAGATATCTTGAAATATTACCTAACTTAGAATGTATATCTACTGAGTGAGATATACTGACGTAATAAATTCCATATTTTGTCTGTAGTAATGACCAAATATGGATATATAATCTTATGAGTGACCCCAGTTCCACTTAACAAATCATTTCCACGTTCTGTCAGTGAAGATTACCTGTGGCAACTGTTTGGCGATATCACCGCCCACAAACACAGCCTCGAGATAAATCCACAAGTTCTGCACCACAAGCCAGTTCTCTATAATCTCCGTCGTCCCCGTCAGTTTCTGCACCCATTCCTGGATCCTTGGTTTGAATGGAGCATTGTATCTGTTGCTTAGCAACGATCCGAGAACCATCAAGCTGTCTTCCATCAATGCCACCGTCTCAGACGTTGTGTCACCTGTCACGAAGAATACAGAATTGCTATTAATTTAGGCTTTGCGCTATCTAGGCATGAAGACAGCAGGTGTCTCAATTTTATATAAAACGAACAACTTCAAACTGCAAAACATCATGTATTTAGAAAATCCTAACATTGTCTGTTGAATTAAAACATGAATACTTCCCCAACCCCCAGCCTCACCCTCCATGTTCTTATATTAAATCAAACAATATGTACATCCCATACTTCTTGTACTTAAAACTAGAATTCCACAGAAGGGGAGGTGCCACTTGCGCAAGCTTTAAACTAATTGACAAGCAGTTGTTAAAAAATTAAGGAAAACAGTTAATTTGATGTACCTTTCAGGAGAAGTTCTCCCCTGTTCTTGAAGCCAGAGAACTGAAAGTTCTGGCCACTCCAGTCATTGACCACACCCTTCAGCTTGGCTTCAATGTCCTTCTCTTTCACCGCCGAGATACACACATCCTATGAAAAGAAACGAAGATGTGATTTACCATGTAGCTGTATCACCCATTAACATCTAGTGGCATGAAATTATATCAGACAAATTAAATTTATTAACATTCAGCTGAAGAATCCCTCACATACATATATACCAATCCATGTACAAAATGACATTCTCCTTTTTAACACAGTGGAAATGCTGTCTCACCAAGTAAAATATTAAAAAATAATAATTTGGAGTTTAATATACTGCTATATCACAGCAACACAGCCTTCTCAAAGCAGTTTAGAAATTAGTATCCGTGGTTATTGGGCCTTTAATTAGCAGCCAGCCAATGTCTTTCTAAAAGTTCATGGGGAGCATACAGCCAGATGCGACACAGCGCCTGTGCCTGAACTCGAACTAGCGACCCTTCGCTGAAGTACCCCTGCAGCCTACCACTCGACCACTGTGCCTCCATAACATGTCCTTAGGACATCCTTCTCACCTCTATGTCTTCCTTGTTCTCCAGCAGTGGAGCCTCCATTAGGTTACGGAGCAGAAAGTTGTCGGCATCGACGTCGAAAGTGTGTCCCGTGATCTGAGCAAGGCGCTCCCAGTGACGTGGCATCATGGCTTTGTTCGCCATCATCTCGAGGAGAGGACAAGTCTCGTTGAAGTCATCAATTGTCTTCTTCAATTCCTCATAGGCCTGCCATTCCTTCAGGGCCTTGGGCAACTTCCGGCATCTAAAAGCGAAAAAATAAATTTAATTACTTCCATGGAGGTCAACATAGGTATTAAATAATCTAGAAATTGCTCAATAAAGATGAACACTTGTAATGTTACAAAATATCTATTTAGTAATGTGGTATTTACATGGATGGCAAAGATGGCAAGGTTCAATTTGGCAAATCTACAGAAAAAATATCTCCAGGTTACAAATATGTAATTTAAATAAGCTTTCTGAACAATTTTACAGCCTTCTCGCGTGCAGCTGTGATACAAAAAAAATTCAATATGTCTGAAAATTTCACTTCACATAACCAAGACAAAATATATTTTACTTGTTTTGGAAGTCCAGGAGTTCATTGTTAATTTTCTCAATGTCAATCTCGACCCAGGCGATGTCATTGTAGCCATTGACATTCTCCAGTACAATGTTGTAGAGGGAATAGAGTTTCTGGAGCAGATTGAGCTCCTTGCGTATCCTCTGTAGATCGGGATACTGGGTAACTGGCAGGCCAAACAGTTCCTCTCCTCCATTGTATGTAACATACTTTCTCCACAGTTCATCAAATCGGGCCTGGTAGATGTTGAGACGATCAGAAGCTTCTCGAGGAGCAATCCCGTCTTCCATAGGACCGCTGTAGACAAATTTTTACTTTTAAAACATAATACATGTATATGTAATCATTTAGCACTAATATTAAATTGGACACAAGCATATACATTTAGGTTAAATATTTAGCACTAATATTAAATTGGACACAAGCATATACATTTAGGTTAAATATTTAGCACTAATATTAAATTGGACACAAGCATATACATTTAAGTTAAATATTTAGCACTAATATTAAATTGGACACAAGCATATACATTTAGGTTAAATTCATCTAACACTTTTTTTGTAAATAAAATCAATTACCAAGAAAAACATTCATTCCAAGTTTCAAAATGACCATCAATAAGATAAAATCAGAATAAGCCTACCAAAAAAATTAAAATTTACCTTCATCTTAAGTTGACCAATTGTGACCTCTGACCCTGTAACGCTGACTAATGACAACTAAATTCTAGCCATGTGTAGAACAATTATCAAATATATTACAATACCATGGTGGTGTATTTATAATAAGCTATCACGTTGCAAGCCTTTGACATGATTACTTTAGCCCCTCCTCCTCTAAGTCGGGTCGTTTGATATTTTCGTCCTCTGTCAAATTTTTTTTTCCAGGTTAATAAAACCATATATTGACCTTACCAAAAGGCTATAATTGTAAGAAATGCCTACGCTGTATTGTAGTCATTGGAGAATTCATTGGATGACTTGATGAAGGTCTCGACACCTGCCAGGAGGTCCGACTTGAATTTCGGTTGGATCTCTAGTAAGTAGTTCTGCACTTGCTGGCTCTGTGGTGCAGAAACAAGATTTGGATAAGTGATTGCACAATTCCATCAGCCTACAATATATCTAGTGTTAATCTTATCTGGTATACATGTAATTTTATTCCAAATGCTGTATTCATCCTCAAATGCCACTGTGGTAAAGTTGGAGAAGAAGTTATTTGTATGAATAATACTCCTCCTACATTTGGCTCGAGTTTCTACTATGCATGTTAAAATACTACAGAAGATCTATCTCAGAGTTGGGGTTATTTGTGGAAAAATACACAACCATGCATTAATGAATATCAAGAAAAGAAAAAAAAATTATTGGGAAAAAAAAAAAAAAAAAATCATATTGTAGATATCAAGAATATTCACATTTGCATTCATTAGGTTTTCTTCAATTTGCAAATGTCTTCAATCCGTTTTACTGATATTTACATCAAAATAAAAATTATTTAAAATTTACTAAATATGTTTGTAGGTATACATGAGTATATGAATACATTACCTGTGCTATCAACTTCTTCCATCCGTAGGACAAGGAATCTACTCGCTCCGCATTTCCATCATTGAAGAAGATGTTGTATCTGTTCAGCATGGCATAAGACTCCTCTACTGGCGTGATAGTCATATCGATTCGGATCTCCGCCTCACGTATCTCAGCGAGGGCGGCCATTTCTGCACGTACATCATCCAAATCTTTGACCGGACGTGAAAGTCTCTTGGTAAGAGAGTCAATAAAATCAAGAATTTCGTCCATTTCACCGGCACATTTCTCATTGAGTGCTTTAGCATATGCCATTTTCCAGTTCTTGGCCTCGGTGATGAGAGCCAGTTTAAGAGGGTCAGTCACAAACATTACGGAACCCACACGGTAACTATACTGCATCTCTTCAATGTCTGTTTCCAGTTTCTGAAACACAACCAAAACTTTATATTTTCAAATACTACATATGAAATTAATGTTAATAAACAATTTTTTTTTCACTTTTAAATACCACATTTAAAATTAATGTTAATATGAAAGAGTCATTTCAAATTTTCTATTGAGTATATGAGTAAGCAATGACAATTCCAACATATTTTAAAAGTTAAATTGATAAAAAAAAAATTATACATGTAAATATATGATGTGTATGGGATGAAACAATTGAATAGGAATATAAGGTGTTTATGCACAAAAAACTACCCGGGAAAGTTAAGTCTCATGAAGTTAACCACACATTCCTTTGACAGTCTGAAAGCAATTAGACTTACTTGGTAGAACTTGATCTGTGCTTCAATCTCTGTAAGGATGGGGTTAGCCTCCATGAACTCCTTCACTGAAGCGACAGGTTCCTGTCAAACAAAAATGTCATTACATAGCAATATCAGCAGAAACACAATACTGATAACTTGTATATGTGGATGGGAACATTTCATAGTTGTTCTCCACAACATATCTAGTGAAAAATTTTTTTTTGTGTGACCATATATACCACCAATTGATAATGTTTTCTTTGATTAAATCACAAAAGCGGACAAGCTTTACATTTTTTTTCTTTCACTTTTATTTTTCATTTAAAAAAAATCCTTGATGTCCTTACAAATGGCCATATGTGTAATTGGAACAGGCTTCTTAGCTTAACCTACAAGAGGGCAAATTAGAATTTTTTTATTTTTTTTTAACGTCCTATTAACAGCCAGGGTCATTTAAGGACGTGCCAGCTTTTGCAGGTGGAGGAAAGCCGGAGTACCCGCAGACAAACCACCGGCCTATGGTCAGTACCTGGCAACTGCCCCACATAAGTTTTGAACTCGCAACCCAGAGGTGGAGGATTCGTGATTAAGTGTCGGGACAGCTTAACCACTCGGCCACCGCGGCCCCGAAAATTGGAGAAGGTCTCTTGTTCCTCAAATAAACAGATATAAAGAATGTATTACCTTGTCCCACAAGTGGGCATATTTGGTGAAGTTTTCTAGCACTTCCTGGACCTCAACCTTGAAAGTTGAGATGATGGAGTTGAGCTGGATAACGATTTTCTGTACATCCTTGTGCTCACTGATAATTTTGTGAAGTGGCTTTATAAGGGAGGTAGTCATGATCTTAGCCCCCTCCTCAGCCTCTGCAGCAGCAGCCTGGTCCATCTCCTGTTTGATTGGGTAAAATGACAGTGTTAGAGATAAGTTAAAAATCCAATCTGATTATAAACCATCAGCATGGGGAGGATTAGTCAATGGAAAGATAATAAAGTTTCAGTTTTTATAGAAATTTAATAAAATACTGAATCTGTTAAGCTGAAACATATCTTGTTTTTGTATTGTATTGTTATTAGTTATATGAATAGATAATCAACTGGAAGTTAAATACTGACAGGGAATATCAATTATAACAAAGGCCATAATTTAATGGTACTATTAGCTGGAATATCTATAGTGACAAAAAGATGTGGATTTCCTCCACACAATTTTCATAGTGGTAGTATTAGTCCTAGTAGCTTTATTATTAAGACCCATTGTACAATGATGATTACATTAATAGCTATCAAGAATTCTTTTGACATTGAAAATGTCAGCGTCAGCATACATCAAGGGAGATTACTCTGCCCGACATGTATTTCAACTACAAGAAGCCCATGGGCCTTAATGGTCATCTGACTTTTAAAACACTACCCACAGTACACATACTCAATAGCAAGTATATAGTGATAATAGTGGTACTGTTGGCGATGCCAGCAATCCCTGACTGAACCTGTTAGTAACATTTAGTCAGAACCATCTCGGGATCATTTCAGGTTAGTTTCAGCTGAATCCCACAACTGGAACTTGAGAAGAAGATTGAAATGGTAAGTTTACAGACAGTGGACAGGACATGAATCTATAGTTCTGGGTTCATCTGTTGAAAAAGTCAACAAGTTATTTTTTTTCCTGATTAGTTTGAGCAGATACAGATTACACAAGGAGAAAAAGAGACCAGCTGTATCCCAGATAAAGAGGTATGCTATAGAAAAGGAAAATTACAGATTCTGGCCTTGTTAGGCAAAGACTGTGTGATATAGTACAAAATATTGATGGAAAATTACATTATATTATTTAATATTTCCTATTACATAAGAAACTTTTATTTCATCTGAAAAGTTAATACAGGGATGATGAAAAATTGTATACGTGTTGATAAAGCACAAAGAAACTTGTATATTAAATTATATTAAATAGTGATGGATAAAATGAAATTCTGCAAAGACTTTCTGACAAGATACATTCAAACTTACAAAGGAAAATCAACATTGTGAGCATCCTGTTCAGAATCTATATAATTTACAAACATTGACTAAAACATTCAACTGGCCACTACTGACTGGCTGCCTACTAAGAAATAGAGTTCAAGTGCTCCATAACCATTTCTATTGCCAGTATTGGTAGAAATATAGGAAGTGAAAGGCTATCTAGGAAGTCACAGTCTTTATATAGGAAGTCACAGCCTTTATATAGGAAGTCACAGTCTTTATACAGGAAGTCACAATCTTTATATAGGAAGTCACAGCCTTTATATAGGAAGTCACAGTCTTTATATAGGAAGTCACAGTCTATATAGGAAGTCACAGTCTTTATATAGGAAGTCACATGCTATATAGGAAGTCACAATCTTTATATAGGAAGTCACAGTCTATATAGGAAGTAACAGTCTTTATATAGGAAGTCACATGCTATATAGGTTGTCACAGTCTTTATATAGGTTGTCACAGTCTTTATATAAGAAGTCACAGTCTTTATACAGGAAGTCAAAGTCTTTATATAGGAAGTCACAATCTTTATATAGGAAGTCACAGCCTTTATATAGGAAGTCACAGTCTTTATATAGGAAGTCACAATCTTTATATAGAAAGTCAACGTCTATATAAAGGAAGTCACAGTCTTTATATAGGAAGTCACAGTCTTTATATAGGAAGTCACAGTCTTTATATAGGAAGTCACAGTCTTTATATAGGAAGTCACAGTCTTTATATAGGAAGTCACAGTCTTTATATAGGAAGTCACAGTCTATATATAGGAAGTCACAATCTTTATATAGAAAGTCACAGTCTATATATAGGAAGTCAACGTTTATCTAGGAAGTCACAGTCTTTATATAGGAAATCACAGCCTTTATATAGGAAGTCACAGTCTATATATAGGAAGTCACAGTCTATATAGGAAGTCACAGTCTATATATAGGAAGTCACAGCCTTTATATAGGAAGTCACAGTCTATATATAGGAAGTCACAGTCTATATAGGAAGTCACAGTCTTTATATAGGAAGTCACAGTCTTTATATAGGAAGTCACAGTCTATATATAGGAAGTCAACGTCTATATATAGGAAGTCACAGTCTATATAGGAAGTCACAGTCTTTATATAGGAAGTCACAGTCTATATATAGGAAGTCACAGTCTATATATAGGAAGTCACAGCCTTTATATAGGAAGTCAGTCTATATATAGGAAGTCACAGCCTGTATATAGGAAGTCACAGTCTTTATATAGGAAGTCACAGTCTTTATATAGGAAGTCACAGTCTATATATAGGAAGTCAGTCTATATATAGGAAGTCACAGCCTGTATATAGGAAGTCACAGTCTTTATATAGGAAGTCACAGTCTATATATAGGAAGTCACAGTCTATATAGGAAGTCACAGTCTTTATATTGGAAGTCACAATCTTTATATAGGAAGTCACAGTCTTCATATAGGAAGTCACAGTCTTTACATAGGAAGTCACAGTCTTTATATAGAAAGTCACAGTCTTTATATAGGAAGTTTGTCTTTATATGGGAAGTCACAGCCTTCAACTATACATTGATCTGGCTACATTCTTAAATAGAAACAGTATCTAATGATATTTTCTATCCACACAATGATCTGGATCAGAAAAGGATGAGTTATACTTTATCTCCAGCTACTGAAATTTCAGGTTACAGCTGGTTATCTCCCTTTGATGGTTTTTTTTTAGTTTTTTTTCTTGACAATGTCATCATGTATATTTTCAGTTTTGAGTTAACTATTATCAACTAAATGTTTATGTAATTCTTTACTATAAAAACAATTTTTTTCATTTTAATATTTTTTTTTCATGTAAATGAATAAAAAAACAATGTGTCAACAGGTGAAAACAAATCATAGGGAGACAACTCGGAACCAAAAGTGAAACTAGCATTTTTTCTGGTCATTTTTTCCCATGGCAAAGCAAACCCAAGAGTATGGAGAGTGCAGAAAAGTTGCCTGACCATCACACAAGGTCAAGGTCACCAGTTAAATGAATGTGACAAATTGCAAGGTACCTGGTACCGCTGTGTCCCGCAACATGTTCCGAAAGAGATCAAGGAAAAATTTAATTAAACTAAATTAGTAGTAGTAGTTGTGAAATCGTTTGATGCAAATGATTATCACATATTAAACATCAATTCATCTAACAGTATTAACATTTTACCATAAACTGAATGAAAATTCAATGGCAATGATTAATATCTAATAATGTTAATTATATGAAATGAAATAAATAAAAATACTGTATAATTCATAAAAAAAACTGTACTGCCATTAAATTCTGAAAAAAACACATTAATATGACTAGTCTACTGATGCTACTGATGATAACTTCTAGCATATATGGACAAATCAATTATCTCTATAAAAAATTATTCAGAAAATTGGAAATTTTACTCCCATTATGTATTATCTACACCTTATCAACTAATAGTCATCCAAACCACTATAAAAAATCAATGAAGTCAATACCATTAGAGACTTACCACTATTTCATGTTATTTCAATAGCCATCTTTTGATACTTAAAGGTAAATTATTATTATGTTACTATTAAATACAACTGAATTAAAACTGAATTTTCATTATCATGATTAGAAAATTAACTTTATATCAATGAATCTAGATATTTGATTGCAAAAAATATTAGTAAAGATTATATTTCATTCCTGAAAATTATAATATTATTATTTTATTAATAAAATTAAAAGACATCCAATATTATGAAAGTTGTAACTAAAATTACCGTATATTAATTAAATATCAACAGAATAACGCAGTGATACAGACTATAAAATCTAAGTAAACGATTCTACATGCAGTTATGTTCTGAGCGATATTGAACCTAAAGTACTAAATATATATCCGTTATCACCTGCTAATGCTAAAAATATACCTTGTCCTTTAACGAGACTGTGTCTTCTAAGGTGGAGATAAGTGTTAAAAATTTTAAAATATTAAATAAACTTAACTACAACCTACCTGATTGAAGTAACAATATTTGAAAGAATTTTTATCGAAACTTTATCAGGAAAATCTCACATTAGGGAAAAAAAGTTAGAAAAAAAACACACTTTGATATTAAGAAATAAAATTTATAAAGCTGTTAAGGAGAAATATCAGAATATTAATGTTGCTTGAAATGTGAAATGATTCAAAAATACTTAATATATATATATATTATCATTATAAAAGATACTTTTCCTTAGAGACAATAAGCACACACCACTCAGTGAGACTGACAATCAAACAAAAGAGCCACACCCCCAATTCCCCTGATATATCTATCCATATGCCGGTCAAATAATGAGCCACGCCCAAAACTCCCTGAACAATTATTCCTGAATGTAGTACTGTGGACCAATAGAAATGTAGTATTTTTTGACCAATGAGAAATGTCCTGCAGTCAACCAATGAGAACACACCTTTTGCTGCTGTCTCTGGTGGAGGACAAGATGTTCCCACTGTGGGATGTCCATCGACGTCTTGAGGATGATCTGGACAGCCTTGTTCAGAGATGACTGAATGTCATCCAGACTTGGCTTCATTACCACATTGGGGATCGCCAGCACGATGTCCGCACGGAACAGGGGCGGCTTTGTGTCGTCACGATTAGCGTCAGTTGTGTACTTGTTAGACGTCTGAAGTCGACGCTTGATAGCATCCAAAGACAGACGAGTACCTGGAAAACAGAGGCAGAATTAGCTAACAAATAATTATACAGTTAAAGATAGTTCTGCAGATATACAGCGGACATATATCAAGCAAAATTGGTTACATTTGTGGGAAATTTCCATAATTACTAACAAAGGTATTTGTTTTTGCTTCTATTTTTCCCTCTTTCTGTCAGACTTGATTTGGAGCTATGATTGTACCAATGTCAGTATTTTCTGTGAAATTGTATCAAACTTGACCAATGACCAGTGGCTGACCACCTGACTAGGCTACTGTCAAAAATCTCAAGGTTAAGCTATATGTTCTGAATCAATATCTTCACAACAGGGAGACTGCTACAAAACATGTAAAAGGGAGGAATTGAAGTAATAAATGATGTTCTGGGTGGTCAACTTAAGTCACAGTGACCTACATTTGACAAGCGCTTCTGTGTTCCTCTGCGTGAAATGGTTGAGGAGAGTGTAGTAAGAGCATGGCTGACACTCCTGGCAGCGTTGCTTCTTGTTTTTCGGGTCGGGCTGTGCACAGCTGTACCCTTCCTCTGGGTGAAGACTTTCCCTAATGGGTTCGGGCAACGTCATGCGCAGGGTGTTGGTCAGTTCATACACCGCTTTTTCAACCAGTTGACTCTGACTGCAATGATGGTGTAGGTACAATTCAATGTTTTATTATCTCAAAAGCTAAGACTAAACATTTATTAAATATCTCAACAGCTAAGACTATAACAGATTTGTACTGAAAGGTTCTACATAAACAAGCACGTCCTCTACCGGCCCCCGCTAGCTATAATGGTTCTTTGTAAGTATCTGAACTTTCAGGACTGAAGCCTCTAGAACACCGACAATGATTTTCTAAAAATGACCTTGATCCAAATTCCCTGACACTCATATTTGTACGAGATAGTATGATGGTAAGTAAAAGTATGAAGTCTAATGAAAATCCCTCAAAGGAACCCAGTAGAGTGCTGATAAGGATTTTCTAAAAAAAAAAAAAAAGGTGAAGGTGACCATGACCTGGATCCAAAAAACTTTGAAACTCAAACTTGTCTGAGATATTATGGTCCTTTATAATTGCGTACAAAATACATCAAAGAATGAAGTCAATGGATTTGGCATTATGTACATTTGTACCAGACAGACGGAGAGGAAACCTATACTAATTACTAATTATTACTGACTTTCAGTGAGTGACATTTTCAATTTTCCTTCTGTTGAATTCACACAACTGTAGTAACAATAATTAATTAGTGTTAAATTCACACTACATATAACCTCGACGTAAGTGAGAAAGCCAGTTACTCACACAGCCAATTGCTTTGAGGCCACATCCACAACATCTGAGGTTATTTCCAGGAATTTCTCCATGGTGATAGCCTCATCTTCGGGAAGATCACAGAGTGCAGACACGGACATGTCCTGTAGGACAGCTTCTATCCTGCATTCCAGGATATCACGCACGACCTTGGACAACTTCTCGAGCTCTGTCATCATCTTGTAGTTTTCTGTGATATCTGTCCAAACATGACGATATGTCAACATCTGAGTAAAACTTCACTTAATAATTACAACCATACATGTCAAAAATTTAACAGAATTAGCCAAAACATCACTGCAGGAGAATTTTTCAAAATACGAAACTTTTTTTTTTTTTTTTTATTTTATTAATAGTTTTTTTCAGTACAAGATTCATTTAATGCAGACACAATCAAAAGTATTTGATTACAAAATGATGCTCACTATGATTACCTCTGACTAATTAAGACACTTACAATCATCCACGTTCAGGGAAGACCAGGTAAGGGCAATAACTCCGGGCAGCAGAGACTCCTCCACTTTGTCTCTGATTGGCTGCATTAGTGGCAGGAGCACCTGGGGAATCTCAGCCACAATACGGTGGTACTCGTTCAACATTTCACGCAGACTGGATAACACAAACACATGCTCTATTATCTTTTTAGGAATAGCAAAATTAACTATTACCGTATTTATTGTCAATTAAGACCCCTCCCCTAGTGTAAAAGTTAAGTTACCATGTTTACCCTAAAATAACCCCCTCTCTTAGTGTAAAAGTTAAGTTACCATATTTACCCTAAAATAACCCCCTCCCTTAGTGTAAAAGTTAAGTTACCATATTTACCCTAAAATCACCCCCTCCCTTAGTGTAAAAGTTAAGTTACCATATTTACCCTAAAATCACCCCCTCCCTTAGTGTAAAAGTTAAGTTACCATATTTACCCTAAAATAACTCCCTCCCCTAGTGTGAACGGTTAGTACCATATTTATCCTAAAATAAGCCCCCTCCCCTAAGGTGTAAAAGTTGAGTACCATATTTCCTCTAAAATAACCCCCTCCCCTATTGAAAAAGTTTAGTATTAAACTTTCGGGAGGGCTTATTTATGAACCACTTTTAGCTCACTATTTTAAAATTGACGATTCTGCATCAATGAAGAAGGAGACATGAATATGGTATAATGATGTTAAATAGAATATTATCAAGGATGGTCTAATCCATTTGTATCTCTTTAAAAGAATATTGGATTTTAAAAGCATGGGGCTATATATACCATTGCTATCTATGTGAAATGGATGGAGCTTTTACCTGACCAAATAAACAACAATTAGGATATATGTCTCGATTTTGTAACTGGCTCTTCATATTTAACAAGTGCAACAGGTAAGGAAAAGGTATTATCACAGGAACAACTGATAACAAAATAGCTTGTAAATGAACTAAAATAACATAATTATTGTACTTACGACACAGCGTTGGCTTTGATCTGCTCCTCAGTGACGATCATTGCCTTGGCAGCCTCCGGGACTTCCAGGTTCAGAGCTTGTAAACACTTGGATTCCTGGATTAGCTCCAGGACCTGGGGGTCAAAGTTCACATGCAGATCCATAGTATCTGGGTGGCGAATAAGTAGGGAGGCATTGAGTCCTCCCTTCGCAGCCTCGACGGCCCTCATCCACCCACGATGGTACAGCATCTGGGGAACAGAGACATTCATATACAGTCAAGTCATCTCTACTTATAACAGGTTCTCAATGAACAAAAAATACTTCTGAAGTTTCAGCTGTCAAATATAGCTGAAATAATGCTTTAAACTAAACAAAACTTAAAACAAATAATTTAAGAAGCTCAATAACTTTTCAAATAAAATTTCTGAATCTTACCTCATACTCCAGGAGAACACCAGCCATTTTGTTGTAATTCCTGACAATTTTCTTGGCCTCTGGATGCTGTAAAATTGAAGCATATTTCATTATTCAAAAAAAAAAAATTTACCCAATATCAATACTTTTAAAGTTTTGCTAGCTGTTCCAGTCATTCTTTTAAAATTTGAACTTTCTGGTATGCTGAATATTTCATTTGAATAAATGAAATATTCAGCATACCAGAAAGTTCAATATTTCATTTGAATAAATGAAATATTCAGCATACCAGAAAGTTCAAATTTCAAAAAAAAAAAAAAAAATCAAATAAATATTTTTAAGGCTTACCTTTGAATATTCTAAAAATTAAAATTTCAAACATTTTTCATGTATAAATCTGTAAATATCTTGAGGATTTGGGAATTTCAAATTTTAAAATCTATAAATACTGTGAGGATTTCGGGGATTTCACGTTTCTAAATCTATAAATATTTTGAGGATTTCGGGGATTTCACGTTTCTAAATCTATAAATACCTTGAGGATTTCTGGCTTGGTCTTGAAGACTTTCATTGGGTGTTCAATCTTCCTGTAAAGTTGTCGTGCCCAGGCAATGCGCCCTGCGACTGGGGGAAGGTTTCGGGGAATGAGAGGTTCGGCCTTGTATTTCTGGTACAGCTTACGGATGGATTCCAGATCTTTCCCATAGTTCATTAGTACCTTCATATACTTCTCGTTCATGTCAAGCTGTGCACCGCCAATGTTCTCAAACTTGAACAGCAGCTCAACAGACTTCTCAGTCTGCAGGAGAAAATAAAGTTATATCATTATATTTTTCTTCAAAAACTACATTGCTCAGATAATTAGTTTTAAAAGTCGCAAAAGCGCTTCAAATCTGCTCATCATGAATTTATATTCTATTTTTATGAAAAAATATATACAATTGCCAAAATAAAATTACAAATTCACCTCCAGGTGAAAGTAATTAAAAGAACAGCATGTTACACTTAATTTAGTATGGAATTTCTGATTACCCAAATTTCCAATGTTGAAAAATTGTTATCTGTGAATTTTTAATGATATACACTGAATCATCTGGTTCATTTCGTTTAAAAAACCTTCAAATTCTAAGGTTCTATTCCTGAGATAGTAAAATATCCAACTTTTTAAAATATCTTTTTCATGTACCAATTTTTTTCTCTATATAAATACAGTCAAAATATCCCATTCATTATGGTCCACCATTGATCCTGCTGGCTATACTGGTTTTTCTACCCGTAGTTATTTCTATATTACTTTCACTAAACATCACCAGCAGACATGTATTTTCATTCATATTTCTGATACACTGTACATCATAGGAAAATTGTCATTTCACAGTCAGATATATGAATGCTTCGGAGTTTGCTAGACTGATGATGTAGTAAAAACAAAAAACCTCTCATTCAAACCAAAGAGTTGGTAGTTTTAAATTGTACATATCGAGGATATTACAATTAAGCTTTGTCTGGACACTTTTTATCCATTCAGAAGATTGCTGCGAAGTATATGAACCTAAAAAGTTTCAATTTAAAAAAAAAAAAAATTATTGTATTTATCATTTAGTGATGAATAAAATTCACTTGTAACAATTACTGACAAAAACAAAGTATTCACCGACAAATATACAGAAACGGACAAACAAACATGGGAAGCACATTGTCAACAAATGTAGTGTAGTCAAACATTCGACAGACATTGTAACAACGATCTACAGGGAGTGGTACAGTATAGATTTCACAGGATTTTAACACAGTGTATATGACCTGGTACAATGACATAAATAGTACAATGATCATTCAAACATAAACTGGAGCTTTCGCTATATATCAGAGTACTAGTGTATTACTATTAATGGTGTAGCGATTCACAAATGCATCGATGTATTGGATCAGAGAGTGGTGCATCGATGCATCGTCTATCCTTGATTTGTATCGTGATACTTGAAAATTTGTAGTTATCTCCCTTGACCAACGTTAGCTTACATTTTGTAGTAAACAACATGGCCGTTCCAGCAGCTTATAAAGCTGCCTGTTGGGAGTTCTTTCAAAACATTTTAAAGTCAAAAATATAAAAGACAATGTTTTTTTTTTTTACGTTTCCTGTCTTTCAAACATTATGAGTATACAACATGGGACTTTGATTGCTCATGAATATTTTTAACATGTTTTTGTGACACCGACTACAATTACATGCATACAACATGGAATGGATACATGATACATTTAGAACACACAGACATGACAGCCTGCCAAACATGCAGGACCTACATATTCTTGGTCTGACTTCTAAAAGGAAACAAAACAAAAACAGATTTCTTGTTACAGAAACACAATTCTACTAATCAAACAAATAAACTGGACATTAAATTTTAGTAAACATGTAAACATACAAAGTCAATTAAACAAACAAGTACACATACCAGTATCTATTTCAAACTCACAAATACATGAGGTGTTTATATCACCTATATATAAATAAAGTTCGGCCTTGCACATGTTGTGAAAAAGTATATTCCCATTTATGTTAAAAAATTGTATTCCCATGTGTGTTAAAAAGTGAATTCCCATTTATGTTGAAAGTGTATTCCCATTTATGTTGAAAGTGTATTCCCATTTATGTTAAAAGTGTATTCCCATTTATGTTGAAAGGGTATTCCCATTTATGTTAAAAAGTGTATTCCATTTCATGTTAAAAAGTGTATTCCCATTTATGTTGAAAGTGTATTCCCATTTGTGTATTCCCATTTATGTTGAAAGTGTATTCCTATTTGTGTATTCCCATTTATGTTGAAAGTGTATTCCCATGCGTGTTAAAATTGCATTCCCATGTGTGTTAAAAATTGAATTCCCAAATATGTTAAGAAACATATTCTCATTTATGTTAAAATTCTCATTCCACTGTATGTTAAAAGTGTATTCCCATGCATGTTAAAATTTGTATTACCACATCTGTCTTCCCACATACTAAAAAGAGCATTTCTATGTATGTTAAGAACTGTCTTTCCATGTATGTTAAAAAGTGTATTCCCACATATGTCATAGGTCATTGGTCATAGGTCATGGCTTACCGTGAGAGACCTGGAGAACCATGTGTCCATAAAATTCTGCATCATCAGCCTCAGCCCCTCAATCTGGTTACGGAACTCTGTGTAGTCCATGTCAAACTGAAACAGTGTCAGAACAAAGTACAATTAATATTGTACCAATCCCCTTGTGTCTCAAAATATGTTTTTGTCTTTTCCAAAGTTCTTTTTATCTAACTGTAATATTTACATTTTTTGCTTTTTTTTTTTTAGAATATAATACCATAATGTAATGTAACACTGATTTTAAATATTCTGTAATTCTAAAAGTACTGACAAAATATCCTTTAAATTCTTGAAATATCCCACATATTTTTCCACAAGACTTATGCTTAAAATATATTTTACCTGAGCACAAGAGAATGTTTTTCAGTAATATAAAGTCAGGATCAATTTCTTGCTTACCTCCCCTTTTCTGTGGTCAAGTACATCATAATTCTTCTTCCTCGTTTGATCGACAATTGTCTTGTACTTGATCGCAATGTTTTCAATCCCCTCAATTTTGACATCGCTTAATCCAGAGAACATCTCCATGGTGTTTACCATATCAGCTATTCTCTCTAAGCGACGGCAAAATGTGTCAAACTTTCCAAAGATGTAGTTCTCACTGAAAAAATAGACAAGATAACTCAATATTGAACAATTGAATAATTGACCCAACAGTGACAATCAAATTGACAACTGTTTAGCAAAAAAAAATGATTGTGTCAAACACATAAAAAATGAATATATATCTGAATGTTGGAAAAAAATCTGGTTCAAAATTTTACATTATTGTATCAGCTTTGCTAAAAATTTACCTGAACTCAAATTTGCGTTCATTTGGATTGTCACGGAGCTTCTGTTTTGTCTTCTGAAACTGTTTCTGGTACTCATCATTCAGTTGAGTACATTCATTCAGCCTCTGTAGCAGGACGGGCCTGATAAAAAAAAATAATAAATATCAAAATATTACTAACAATAATAACTAGCAATATTTTTCATACCGCTGTATCATAGTAACATAGCCATCTTTTAAGCTATTCACAAATTAACTTTGCTATTTATCAAGTCATACTACATTTGTATTTATTTTCACAAAATATTTATTTCATATAAATCCTTATTTATCATTAGAACAATGACAGGTCATTAAAGATGTATTGTGTGCTTGCAATTGCTTATGTGTATCCTCGATATTTCAGATTGTGTCCCAGGGATTTCTGTATTCTATATTAGTAACAAGGACTTTGACCTTGACCTCAGAAACTACATTCTGTAAAAAAAACTTATACTTTGACCTTGATCTCATGACGAAACTTCATTCTGTAAAATACCTAATTCACATCATAAAACAGTACACTTATTTACACATTGAACTGACCTAGGAATATCCCATATCCTGGACACGTCATGCATGATGTAGGCTTTACACGTTGTGATCATCTGATTTGTGACCTTGACAAACAGGGAGGTCATACGCTCCGACGTGTTGTAGTACTGGGAGATGCTGTAGATCATACGAATGGCGTTCATCAGGCTCGGAATGTGCTCTACCATAGTAGCCTGTCATAAATAAATGTCACATGGTCAATCAATGAACAGAGTGGTCAAACAACCTCAAAGGTCAAACTCAGCTCAAATAACATAAAAGATCGAGCTGTGGTCAAACAACATCATAGGGGTCAAATTATGATCAAATAATGTCAAGAGGTCAAACTATGGTCAAATATATGTCAAGTGGTCAAACTATGGTCAAATAATATCAAGAGGTTAAACTTTGGTCAAGCAACATCAAGTGGTCAAACCATGGTCAAATAATGTCAAGAGGTAAAACTATGGTCAAATATATGTCAAGTGGTCAAACTATGGTCAAATCACATCAAGTGATTAAACTTTGGTCAAGCAACATCAAGTGGTCAAACCATGGTCAAATAATGTCAAGAGGTTAAACTATGGTCAAACAACATCCAGTGGTCAAACTATGGTCAAACAACATCTTATTCATTAGGTCAAACTATGGTCAAATAATGTAAAGGGGTCAAAGTATGGTCAAACAACATCAAGAGGTCAAACTATCGTCAAACAACATCAGTGACCAGTAATAAAAAGTTCTGACTTACTGGAGTACATTTAACCAGCGGGCCAAAGAACTTGTCCAGTGTATACAGGTATTTGACATTGTCCTTGGCTTCATTGGCAGCATCAGTGATTCGACAATCCTGAAAGATTAATCCCACATTATAACAATGAGTAACTTAATACAGAGCGTACAGTGTTAAGAATACTATGTGGTGCATTTAAAAAAATTCCTAGAAATCAGTTAAAAATGTCATCAAACTAAGACCAAAATACCGCTGAAATTATACAAAACATGACAAAAAAATTCAGGAAAACCAACTCCCTATTCACATCTGAGTCAAATTACAAGTGAAAAATGATTAATTCAAGAGCTCACCAATTCCTTCCAGTGACGGAGAGATTTAGACTTGGCGACTTGCAGTACCCCGATGGTGGCCTTCACACGCTGACTCTTCATCTGTTCGAGCAGGCTATAACAAATTTATGTTAATAAGTAACATGCAACTAAGAAAAGGCTAGGCTTCATAAGATGCTGCAGTCAGCCTCCATCTCCACTTTGCAGACATCAAATTTTAATTTGTTACCAAACAAAAAAAAATTCTATATGATACTGAATTAGTTTAACACAAATTCATTTTGATTCTTGATGAGGAAATTTTATTAACAATTAGGTTAGTGAATTGATCAACACAACAGGTTTCTGGAAAGTCAGGTCTACATTATTTCTGTCACAAATAAAAATGTCAACAGCTAATAATCTGCAGGACAAAGCCAAGAACTGAACACTAACTTATTAAATTTGGCCATCCTGCTCTTCCAGTATGCAAGCTCGGCGGTGGGTCCAATATCGTCGGCCTCGCGCCTCATCTGTTCACTCTCAGCCAGCACCTGCTCAATCTGTTTGGACCAGGTCAACAGAAGGTTCTCAAACTTCTCTAGGTACTCTGTGTTGGAGGCTGAAAGACAGAAAAAAACATTATAAGTAATCTCAAAGACAGCTGGGATTATATTACAGTATACTTTTGTACATGGGTTCCCATTTAAAATAGGATTTATGACCTAAGCTTAGAATGTTACTCTTGGCTAGGTTGTCTTCTTCACCAGGGAAGTTCGGGAGAAAATCTTGACAAATAATAGAAACAAAAGATTACACTTTTGTTTATCCTGTTCTGTTGATTCAGTGGGTAAATCTATATTATAGGGACTTTTTACAAACCAATACACACCTATTCCTTGGTAGTCATTTGGAGACTCAATGCTTTCTATGACGGGTCCGACGCCATTTTCAGCCAGGGTCACCTGCCCCTCCATGTTTCTTACTGCAGACATGAGGTTCTGGACAAACTTCTCGAGCTGTTCCAGAAACTCTTCGGCAGTAGCGCTGTTAGCAGGAGCGGGAGGTGTTGGCCCTGTGCCATCTTCACTAGGAGCAACAGGAACTGGCTTCACCATACTGCTGCCCCATTGCTGCAAAGAGTTGTTGAAACCATGATTTCTCTATTCAGTTATCTTATTATAATTTCTAAAACAAATGTATTGTTTATTACCATTTTGTTTTTTTTCTAAACAGGCTTGTGATCACCAGTTTAATCATGTATGTATTTATTTATTTATTTATTCATAGCCACATGTCTATTGGGTTTCAATGCTAAATTAATAAGAGTTATTTCATTCTACTGAAATAAGCCTACCCCTTACTTAAAGTATATATGTTAGTCCAATGAGGATATTTTAGGGAAATTATGGTCTACAGAAGGAATATTTTGGATTTTTTTGGAAAATCTTTTGTTTTGAGAAAATTTAGGCCAGGGTTAGCCTACCTCAAGGGACTTAAGAGCAGGCAATATGATCTTTGAGAGATATCCTTGGAAGCCACTGAGCACTTTTCCATTGCTGCAGTCCATCATTCCGAAGTTGATCTCGTTGGCAATGTTCTGGATGGTGATGGCCTTGTTGGTCGTCCGCAGGAAATACAAACACAGTCCATGGCAACCCTGCAATGTAACCAATCCACACTTACGACATTTATCTTATTGATGTAAAGCCTCATGGTTTATATAATATGGTAATACTTTAACTTTTCAAGGGAAAAACAATCAAATTGTGTAATAACAAATTTCTCAGATAACGGTTTTTCACTGTAGTGTCAATGTGATTATGTGTCCAAGATTTGACATTGCAAAGAAGTGCAATAAGGATTCATGAAACAAGATTTAAAAAGAAATTGAAATAAATTCCAGGAAAACTTGAAAAAGTGCATCAAATGTTGCATGTTGTTGAAATAATAAAATTTAAAACAGATGAGGATTATTTCAAAAACATCTATTTTACTGCAGGCGTGACCCAAAAGTTCCCACTTCCTCAACTGGCAAATTAACCATTGGTAGGTTGGGATGGTTGAAATGTCCTTATAAAGGGATACTTCTACATAAAAATCTCCTGTATTTCATAATCGATGGACGTATGATATGAAAAGAAATCAGTACAGTGATACACCAATGAGGATTGGCGGGGGACCTGATCACCAATACATTATCATCAGTCCACAAACTAGCCGCCCGTGAGACGAAGCGGTGTTTGTTGAATGTCAGATCCCGATTAATCATATTACAACAAAGGTATTTCTGATGCTGAAACCGACAATGATTTTCTCTATATATCACTGGTTCTGACTCGTAATACAGTGATTAATCTTCTGCCATAGAGGACATGTACTCATTCAGATTTCTACTTTTGATATTATAAAATTCAATTTACATATTTACTATTTATATAATTATCAATCTTCCTGCAGTCAATTTTTTTTTATTAATTTCTTTAAATATATATGTATCCCATACATTATGAATCAATTTTGCAAATCAGAAAATGATTAAAATGGAAATTTTTTGGTAAACTTGATAAATTCATAAAATATAATATTTATCAATATTTTGTAATAACTTGTACCATCTATTGAAAGATGTAACTACAATGACATTTCATCAATACCATATTGTTTAAAAAATATTTCAGATATCTTGACAATCTTAAGATCATTCAGAATTTAATTTTTCATAAGTGTTTTTAAAAAATCAAATAAATCATGCTAGCCTCAATACACTTTACATGATACATATCACGTATAACATTAAGAATTCAATTACTCGCTTATTTTCACAATTAGTGTGTCAAGCCATGGTAATTAATTAATCATCCAACACAAACATAAAGTAGGTGTTGTCAATGGTCTGACAATCAATGGCCACCCCCCAGACAGGATATGTTTTAATACACTCTCCGCACTTCACTGATAAGGCCCGATACCTGCTTTCTTTAATTTCTATACACCTGAGCTTTCTGTCTAGGGCCCTAACAATCGATGTATAACTATCGACTCATTTTCTCTGTATATACAGCCGGTACAACAGGTAGGTTGTCGATCAATACCTGTTTGTACAGGTAAGCTTTGGCAATTGTTCTATAGACACAGGTAAATTATCTGTCTACCTGACAATTCAACTCGTTAACCTTCCCTTAGAAACCAGCTTGTAATTAAAGACTGGCAAGATAATACGTTTTGCATTATTAAGGACTATATATTAGTTATTTTGTATTACTGTGTGATATATACCGGCCATAAATCTGTAATACAAACAAAACTTCTAATTACAGAGAAAGTGGCATTTCCACAGCAGTATCACGTACAGCTACCAACGACTTCATTAAACATTATAGAATAGAAATATAAATTTCTGTTACGTTTTTGAAGGGAAGGGGGGGGGGGGGGGTACCCAGGTGTCATTTATCTAACCAGTAATCTGCTGGTTTTCACTATCCAGTTGTTTTTTTGTATAATTAGAGGGCATATTTATTTGGTCCTTTCCGAAATCACACAACATCAGGCATCAAGTTGTGTCAATACCCCTATACCTTTAATCCAGTAGTCTCAAAGCTTAAAGTGCCAGGTATATTTCACTTTCAGTTTTGATAAGGCAAACTATAGTGAGGAATTTATTGTCCCTCGTCACCACACATAAATGTATCTCTTTTTATTCCTTATAACATCTATATAGAAATAGGGCACAAAACCCTGGACAGACAGATGTAATAGGGCACAAAACCCTGGACAGACAGACGTAATAGGGCACAAAACCCCAGACAGACAGATGGAAATAGGGCACAAAACCCCAGGCAGACAGATGAAATTGGGCACAAAATCCCTGATGGACAGAAGGAAATAGGGCACAAATCTCTTGATGGACAAATGGTCTGTGAGTGGTCCTCTCCAGTACTTACTGCCTAGACTGACATAGCTGTCAATACAATGTATTTATTGATTGAAATTTTACATTAATGAGTGCTTGCCCGTACATACGTATACTCTATATATTAATCTATTGGAGACTAAAACTCCCATCTACCAGTATAAACTAGTGTGTATATAAACTGTAGTTTTATTACTGAGTCACTAAATCTAACTGTCAATACATGTACCTCCAAAGTCATCCATAGGGTAATAAAGCAAGCCTACTGTCAAACTCTATCAATGTACACAAATATATCTAGTGTTTAAGATCAAATCTGTGTAATTGGGTTCCTATTTCAAAGAAAGATCAACTATAAATGAAAATCTGAATTTCGAAGCAAAACAGAAATCACAGATCCAATAGATAACATAGTTTAAGGAAATTTACCTGTAAAATGCTAACGAGATTCAAGTCAGGTATATGTTACAGGTAAAAAAGACGTAATAGTTAGGAGGGGCAGATCAAACAAGTTAATCGCAACTATTAAATCTTCCCATTCAACAGAGAAATGTTCCGACATAAATTTACCTGTCAGATTTATAGACATTCGAGATAAGAGCATTTGATACACTAACTGTTACAGACAGTGTGTTAACACGAAAGAAGTATGGAAACAGGGAAGGAATATTTCAGGTTTCAATTGTATCCACATTTTAAAGAATATTAAAGATTGTTATTTCTGAGGGCTTTTTGGGGAGGTTAATAGGCCTCATTCCAAACAGAAATTATTTCATATCTAAGCCAAATTCCCAAAATTTTCAGTTTCCTACATGAATATTTCCAAAATAAATTGTGGGAGCTCCTGCTGGCATAACATGTGGATATCATAATACAGTGCAACTTCCGAAAACCGAACCTTCTAAAAACCGAACACCTCTGAATACCGAACGAATTGACATTGTACGGAATTGGTCCTTCTTTATTATAGTATTAAAAAACTTCCAAATACCGATCCCTCTGAATTCCGAACACCGGACCGATTTTGCGTCCGGTTCCTGTTAAAATATACCAAAAATTACTTCTGAAAACCGGCCTTACCTGAGCGATTATGACACGAGGTCAGGCCAGTCAACCGTGAAACAACAACTGTGACGGGTATTGTGTGAAGCCTTATTGTCTCGGGACCTACGTAGGTGATTTGTACAGGTATCCAATATATATCCCAAGGGGGCATTATGACGGATGGCCCAGTGTATAATCAACACGATAATTATGAAACAATGTCACACTTCATTGAAGCGCGTCAGTTCGTTTATCTCCTCAATGCAAGTAGAGCTAGAAGCCTGAGTTTCGCATTTAATTTAAATGAGGCCCAAAGGGGGTTGTTTTCGTAAAAGAAGCCACTGATGTTTTTTTAGACAACAGCGATGTCGGAAATACGACCAGTATCAACTGATCAATTGTAATTGATATTGAAACAAAACATCTTCACACCCTTTAATATTAGTCGATATGTAAAATATTCCGTATTGGACTATCGGCCCCATCCACATGACGGAAGCTTCACCGGATGTAACAAAATGTAGGTCGATCGTAAAGTGTAGTTGTACATGTGAAAAAACTTTTTAAAACTATAGTTAAAGTCATTTGCCTTTCTTATATATTCTGCAATATATACATGTACATTGATTAACTTTCATAATATGCATATTATTCAGACAAACCAAATATTGTCTACGTGTGTACGTGCCGGTTTGTAATCGGGTGCATTCTAATAAAAAATCGTCCGACCAATTATATCCGGAATTCGACCGGTCATTTTTCGATCAACTTCTCCAAACCGAACCCTCTGTAAACCGAACAAATAGTCATGTCCCATGCATGTTCGGTTTATAGAGGTTCCACTGTATATGGAGATACCTGTCCAGTAATTGATTTGTGTTTGTACAATTTGGAAAGTCACCAAACATCACATAACATCAAAGAGGATGATGTCACAAGACTGCTCTACAACACCGAGCACGACATCATGTGATGAAGAAACCAACATGACATGACATCACAGAAGATGTCACATGACGGCCATGTTATACCTACCTCCACATCTCCGGGTGTGATGAAGAGTTTCTTCGTGGTATTACTTCCTGAGGGATCTCTGTAGCCCTTTTGCTGTGAAAACAAAACAGGATTTAAATTACAGTTAGTGTTGAGAATCGGTTGATATTTCAACATCAATGATCGAATATTGGTTAGTGTCAACTAATTGATCTTCAATCATTAATTGGTTAGTCTACCATTACATAATCCTTCAATTTTTTTTAAAATTTTTTTCTTTTTTCCCCCAGGATTAAATAGGCCTATTTCCTCAATTGTAGAGTTCATCGCCATTTTGAGTTCATACAAGCTCTACTCCACATAGTTTAATCATTCTTTTTCATCATATGGAAAGTCATCAGTTATATCTTATATTTAATTAGCACTTTTGAAGTTCATTGTTAAGAGTAAAATGACACAGAACTCCCTTTCTCTCTTAGTGAAAGTAGAACTCGCACTTCCAGTTTTGAAAACAATCATCGATGTCGAAATCAATGACAATAAGACATGTAACAATAAACTAAATAACCATTTGAAATGATTGTCTTTGAAAAATCTCTCCGTCTTTGTCAATGCCGTAACACAAAGTACTTACCTGCACAGTCTGATAGAAGAAAAGGAGTTTTCTTGCTCCATCAGCCTTGAAGATTTCTTCAATTAGGTCAAACTGGAAATGAAAGTAAGAATGGCATTTAATTTGTACACAGCATTTTACAAGTGTAAAATCTTTTTTTTTTTTTAAGTTTTTTTATTATAAACATTATCTTAATCAGGTGTGAATTTTTGTGTAACAAGATTTAATCAGTCTCGGCATGAACTGCGACTTATTATTCCGCTTCATTGGCATTAAATGAAGACAGGTCACTTTAAATAAAGATGGAGTTTCACCACTTCCTCACAATAACAATGTCTACAGTGTGTAACTGTGGTGTTGGTAGTCACGGTAGCTACTGATAACATCTAACCTCCGTACAGGTAAAATACAACACCATTTAATTTGTATCAAGAGTTTTAAAACTGGAAACAGTTATACAAATTGTTTCATTCACAATTTTTCAGCAGGAAACTTAAAACTTTCTTTCAGAAGAATTAAGACAAGAATGTGAAGAACATGTAATGTCGAGAAAAATAACAGAAGTCTTACCCTTTCATCTCCAAAGACAAAGTCTTCTACATTGTTTACTTCTAATCCGAGGGCATCGGCAATCTGTTGGCGAAAAATACGTAAATTTAAATAAAAAATCATTACATAAACATTGAAAATATAAAACATATTGGCTAGAATCACATTCTGATTCAGTCTGTGGTATGAGGTGTGTTTTGTACAAGGTTTGACAATCAACCCGATAGTTCTGATGTTTGAGGCCAATACTTCTTCAGGCACTGAAATATGGATGATTTTAGCATCATACAGTTTTTAGATCTCGAATTCATATGTATAATCAACATCAAGAAAGGGCTATAAAATTCCCAATTAAATTCTTGAGGCTCCTGCGTATACCTTTTAGCAGACAGAAGTGTTTATTAGACATTACCGTATTTATTCTCAAATAAGCCTGAGCCCGCTCCTCTAGTGTATAAATTTTTTATTAAGGTTTTGGGACGGCTTAATTGTGAACCACTTTAGCTAACTATTCTAAAGTTAATGATTTTGCATAAACTGAGGAAAGCAAACTTATTTGTGGATTTTTCGCTGATAGATAAGGTAATTGAGGATATATTTCAGACAATCAATGCCAATCAATATCAATCACAAGGGCCAAAGACCCACAGGTAATTTTGAAACTGAAGAAGCCATTTTGTTTACTTGCTATAATGTTTCTGCTGAAAACTCCATTGCTCCAAATTTCTTTTCAAATTTATTCCTGTTTTAAATTCAGATCGTAAAACTCACCTGTTTGAATATGTAGTTGTGTCGGGCATCACACTGTCAAAACAAAAACAAAAAAACATCAGTATTCATTTGCAAAATCTTGATTCAATAATGGCATTTGTTAAGTTCAAACCAGTTTTATTTATCATAAAAGATTAAATATAAAATATTTTTTGATCATATGACAGCAATTTTATTAGCGAAGTCATAATTTCTTTCAAAACTTGTTATTGAGCTCTTCAGCTAGGCTTGGCAAGCCACTCTGGGCCATTTGCTACCGCTATTTTCATGTACAACTATTTCCAGCCATGGAATTGACAACTACACTTTAAAAGGTTCCCGCTTGGCATATCAAGGGTATAAACTAACATATTAAACTGTATTGTTCTGAAATCAAAACCTTTTCCTTGATAATTAGGCACAGATTAAACCTCATATTACCTCATAGGACATGGGGTTGTTGAGGTGTCCGATTATTCAGTATTGAAAAGGTTTTTGAAAATGAACATTCAAATACAATGTGACCAACCTTCAAAAATGTTTTATATAAAGTCTAATCAAATAGGTTTAAAAAATCCTTATTAATATATTTTCTACACATTTAGAAGACCACCAAAACAGTAATAAGTGCATAGATTTCAAATCAAAATAAAGAAAAAAAGAATATCAAATTTATGAGATATTGGGACATCTTGAAGCACCACAGGTCATTGGGAATAAGGTGGGATATCATTTTAATTTCTTAAGTTCTGAAGTTGTAAGACAGATTTTCTGTTGAGCATGTAAAACATTGCCTTTCTATGTCTCCTAGATTTAAACAAAACACTAGGTAGTATTTCCCACCTTACCGGTAGACAAAATATTTGCAGATCATGTGAAATGTTTACATGCCTAGTTTTAAAGTTAAATAAATGTAGAACGCACTGGAAATCTCAAGTCAGAACGAAAATCAAAAATATAGAACTTTTATCCTCTTGCCTGAAGTTATTATGTAGCAATGTAGAGTATTTAAGCAATGCACAGCGGTTTTAATGTTGTTATTGTCGATATGGCAGCAAGATGTATGGTGGGCAAATGTAGCATGGGAACCCGCAATACTTATATTTACATTGTCTTACCATTACTTCAACTTTGAAACAAGGGCCCAATGGGCCCAAATCGCTCACCTGCAATGCAATGATCTTTTCATATATGGATCCTGCAGTTATTTGAAAGCATGCTACAGGACCAATATAATAATGTCTCTCTGCACTTTGGCTTTTCACTAAAAGTCATTCAAAGATTTAAGCATACTTGATCGACGTGACCTTGAATGCGAGTCAGGGTCATTCATTTGAACAAACTTGGTAGCCCTTTACCCCAGCATGGTGGGGTAGCATGCTTTACCCAAGCATGCTACAGACCTAATATCAACTCCCTGGGACTCTTGGTTATTGAGAAGAAGTCGTTTAAAGATTTTAGCCTTTTTGACTCCTGTGACCTTGAATGAAGATCAATGTCATTCATTTGAACAAACTTGCGAGCCCTTCACCCCAGCATGCTACAGGCCAAATATTAGGTCTCTGGGACTGTTGGTAATTGAGAAGAAGTTGTTAAAATTTTTAGCCTTTTTGACCGCTGTGACCTTGAATGAAGGTCAAGGTCATTCAATTGAACAAACTTGGTAACCCTTTACCGCAGCATGCTACAGACCCAATATAAACTCCCTGGGACTCTTGGTTATTGAGAAGAAGTCGTTTTAAAATGTTAGCCTTTTTGACTCCAGTGACCTTGAATGAAGGTCAAGGTCATTCATTTGAACAAACTTGGTAGCCCTTTACCCCAGCATGCTACAGACCCAATATCAACTCCCTGGGACTGTTGGTTATTGAGAAGAAGTCGTTTAAATATTTTAGCCTTTTTGACTCCTGTGACCTTGAATGAAGATCAAGGTCATTCATTTGAACAAACTTGGGAGCCCTTCACCCCAGCATGCTACAGGCCAAATATTAGGTCTCTGGGACTCTTGGTTATTGAGAAGAAGTTGTTTCAAGATTTTAGCCTTTTTGACTCCTGTGACCTTGAATGAAGGTCAAGGTAATTCATTTCAACAAACTTGGTAGCCCTTTACCCCAGCATGCTACAGACCCAATATCAACTCCCTGTGCCTCTTGGTTATTGAGAAGAAGTCATTTAAAGATTTTAGCCTTTTTGACTTCTGTGACCTTGAATGAAGGTCAAGGTCATTCATTTGAACAAACTTGGGAGCCCTTCACCCTAGCATGCTGCAGGCCAAATATTAGGTCTCTGGATCTGTTGGTTATTGAGAAGAAGTCGTTTAAAGATTTTAGCCTTTTTGACTCCTGTGACCTTGAATGAAGGTCAAGGTCATTCATTTGAACAAACTTGGTAGCCCTTCACCCCAGCATGCTACAGGCCAAATATCAGCTCCCTGGGCCTCTTGGTTATTGAGAAGAAGTCGTTCAAAGATTTTAGCCTTTTTGACTCCTGTGACCTTGAATGAAGGTCAAGGTCATTCATTTGAACAAACTTGGGAGCCCTTCACCCTAGCATGCTGCAGGCCAAATATTAGGTCTCTGGATCTGTTGGTTATTGAGAAGAAGTCGTTTAAAGATTTTAGCCTTTTTGACTCCTGTGACCTTGAATGAAGGTCAAGGTCATTCATTTGAACAAACTTGGTAGCCCTTCACCCCAGCATGCCTCAGACCCAATATCAAGTCCCTGGGTATTTTGGCTATTTAGAAGAAGTCATTTAAAAATTTTTTAGCATATTTGACCCCTGTGACCTTGAATGAAAGTCAAGGTCATTCATTTGAACAAACTTGGTAGCCCTTCACCCCAGCATGCTACAGACCTAATATCAACTCCCTGGGACTCTTGGTTATTGAGAAGAAGTTGTTTAAAGATTTTAGCCTTTTTGACCCCTGTGACCTTGAATGAAGGTCAACGTTATTCATTTGAACAAACTTGGTAGCCCTTCACCCCAGCATGCTACAGGCCCAATATTAGGTCTCTGGGCCTTTTGGTTATTGAGAAGAAGTTGCTTGAATGGAAAAGTTGACGCCGGACGGACGGCCGGACGGCCGGACGGCCAGACGGCCGGACGGACGACGGACGGACGACGGACGCCGCGCCACGGCATAAGCTCACTTGCCCTTCGGGCAGGTGAGCTAAAAAACTGAACCAACAAACAAAAAATTCCGCTTTTTTTTAATGTCACATGACCCACTGGGTGTTATAGCCTGAGGCACTGGGTGTTATAGGCATATGGTGGCAACTGCCTCTTAGCATTGTGTCAATGGGGAAATGCAGAGCAAATGTAAATATATGACAATAGATGATATTACGGTAATCCAATGGGATCCATTTTACACGAGTATACGTTAAGTGAATAAAATAGATTATGTTATTACTGTAAAGTATCATAATATATACTTCCTTTGCCCAAACGTCCCATATGAATTTGATAATTCACAATTTGAAATCAAATACAAGTCAGGATTCAAATGTTAGATAGAAAACAAAAAGATATTTGAATCTTTTTCACATTTTTTTTAATGGTGTGAACAAACCCACTATAAGCTGACAACTTATTAAATCCGAGGCATGGCTCTTGGTTTATGAATATGTCATAAAGCACTGTGGGTTCAATCGGTAAACGTTCACAGCTCATTACTTATCTGGAAAAGTTTCCCATTGTGAATTTATAAGTGGCGGGTCAATACAATTCATGGTGTCTCATTCCTTTTGTAAATCCCCGTAACCATCTTTTAAACATTTAAACTAAGGTACCCACGATCTTCCGACACCGAAACCCCATAAAACTTATTGTCACCAAGCTGAAAGGCAGCATGATGAATATTTCAGTAGCAATAATGTGTATTATGTATATATATATAGGTAGATATGCCTTCACAAGACGATCTTCGTCTAGCAACTGGAATATACACCTAGTCAGTTTAACATGTCGTTAAAATAAACTTGTACAATTTCATTAAAATTGGTGTCCACAGGCCACAAAATAGCCAGCTATACCGGCCACTACATATCTTTACCACCCTGCTATATTCTGACCTCCCCTCTATAAATATTCTGATCTGCCCTCTAAATATTCTTACCTCCCCTCTATATATATTCTGATCTGCCCTCTAAATATTCTGAATTCCCCTCTATATATTCTGACCTCCCCTCTATATATATTCTGATCTGCCCTCTAAATATTCTGACCTCCCCTCTATATATATTCTGATCTGCCCTCTAAATATTCTGAATTCCCCTCTATATATTCTGACCTCCCCTCTATATATATTCTGATCTGCCCTCTAAATATTCTGACCTCCCCTCTATATATATTCTGATCTGCCCTCTAAATATTCTGACTTCCCCTCTATATATTCTGACTTTCCTGCTATATATTCTGATCTGCCCTCTAAATATTCTGACCACCCTGCCATATTATATTCTGACCTTCCCTCCATACATTATGATCTCCCCTCTAAATATTCTGACCACCCTGCTATATTTTCTGACCTTCCTCATGTCATTTAATTTTTTCAGGCATATCTTGAAGAATATCATAATTTGGCAACATTAATTTTTTTTTTAGATACTTTCCCTACAAATGCTCGTTAATTTTACATACAAATTAGAATTCCTGGCAATAAAACAACCTCATCACTGCTCCCACATTCTGAACATATATATGTATATTTTTGAATATATATATCTAACATAGAATCAAAAACCTTCAATATGTTTATTCTTACATTTCATTTTTATATTTCTTTCCTTTAAACTAAACTTTAATCTAGACAATACTGTCAATGAAAAATGTCCAGAACTGTTTCAAATATCTTGATTACTTTCACAAATAAAAAGTATTCAATGCTACAAATAAATTTCCAGGCAGACAAGTTTCAATTGAAACCTCAGCTTCCTCACTCCTAATTATGAAATACTATGAAATCTGCCAAAAATTTTTGTATATATATAAATAAAAACACCTTACTTTTTTCATATTAATTTCCTCTTGGTCATTTTCTAATCCCGTTACAAGTTTACGAATAAACATGTTGAATTATTTCGTATTTCCAGCAGACGCCTCTCAGGATAAACTGGACACAACTACGCCTTGCATACGAAGACAAAGGTTTGTATAAGATGATAACGCATTACCTAGTAAATTATTCATGCAGACCAAAACCAGACGTGGAAATTAATTAACCAATGTGTCCGTACAGAACTTGATCACACATATATTTTCTATAAGGATGTAGGAAACACACAAAAACTGTCTAATTACTTGGTCAATACGATAGGACGGACCTTCTTATGTTGCGGCCTACTGAGACAGATTTTAATTAATAATTAATACCTGTGTTGTTATACCTGTGTGAAGGTAATGGGCTCAATTACCTACTGGATAGGACACAGCCATTCAAAACTCACATCTTATACTTTGGTTTATTTTGTTTAACATCCTATTAACAGCCAGGGTCACGTAATTTAAGGATGTGCCAGGTTTTCGGAGTGCAGGAATGTTGGGAGTACCCAGAGAAAAACCACCCGCCTATGGTCAGTACCTGGCAACAGCCCCACATGGGTTTCGAACTTGCAACCCAAAGGATTCAAACTAGCAACCCAAAGGTGGAGGGCTAGTGATAATGTGTCGGGACACCTTAACCACTCGGTCACCCACAAACATCCTGTACCCAACTAGGACTATAATCATTCTATACATTATAACTATACATTGAAAAATGAAATTAATGGAAAATGCATTTTCTTTTGCCTTAAAAATTCAAATTTTATATCCTAAGTTAATATCACATGTACATGAGTTGTATCACATCTCCTATACATAAGCATTATAACAGAAACAGCAGTTTTTGAAGTTTTATAAAATATCAAATTAACTAAAAAAAAAAAACCTTGTCAAGATAAAATATTTCCAGTATGACATAAATTTTTTTTTTTTTCAGATATATTTGTTTTAAATGCTACAAACCACTCAATATTTCAACTATAAGCAGACATACTTATATTGCCAATTAATTTTTTTTTTAAGTTCTATAACCTTATGGCAATGATTTAAATTTACCCACACATCTAGCATGCATTAAAGTGATTAAAATTCCATTTACTAATTACTGAACGTATATTATTAAGTACTGGATATAATTACACTAGGTCTATGTTGCTAGTCAAACTTGGCATGATCTCTTCAAATTCTAATACATTTTAATCTTGTGCCTTGCTTTTTTACAAGCATGAATAAACCCTTTACATTGATCAAACACATATGTATTTAACCAAATACGTCTAATTTAACAAACGCAGAATAAAAAATCTCCGTTGTACATATACTGGGTGTATTTATATGGTAAAATTCAATACATGGTATAGCGAGTACAACCCGGGACGTAATACTTTGGACTAATCTATGCAGGTTTTTAGTTTATCTGAGATTGGACAAAAGTTTTAATCTCGTGTCTAACAATACCGTGTGTTAATACACTATACACAGGTATGGGTAAATCGCCAATGTTCAGAGACAAACGACTATAGCATGTGTCCAATGCTCTACCCATAGACATGGCTACTTAACCCCTCCCAAATGAATGTATTTAATTTTGTGAACATGTATGAAGAAATCTCATTATTATGAAGTAGTCCTTGGCTACAGTCAGTCAAAACAACGGTGTATATACCTATACGAGAAGTCGAGAACCTTTATACCTATGCGGTGCTAGACCTAATACAATAGATATATCTCGCTCAATTCTCAACCTCCACCCTCTGCATTGAGGTATTGTTAAGCATTTAAGCAAATTAATATCCTGTATTGAACTTGTGTGTTCCACCATGACATGAGCAATCCATTCACAAGTACAGCTTTGTCATTCTGTCATTGATTTAAGTCCAAACACAGACAAAATCAGAAATTCTTCCAATAAGACCTGTCTATATGTACAACCGGCCAGAAAACATCGCTGGTGTATAGTGACGTCCAATTCCAAAAAAAACTGCAGGTTATTATGACTTATTCATTCTTTAGAATACTGAAAATTTCTAGATGTCATATATTAACATATTCATATATATGTTATATATAATTATATATTCTTTATAGAATGCTGAACAATTTGAATTAAAATATTTAAATCAGTTTCATGTTTATTTCCTTTTTCTGTCGAGTTTTATGAATTTTCATTCAAACTCTGGATGAAACGTGGGTTGAAATTACATCATAAAGTCTTTTATTTATGTAAATTTTAAATTTTTCAAATGTGTTTATCTTTAGGAACCAAGTGGTACCATACTCTATAATGTCAACTCGATCGCTATCACAATTTTTTTTAAAAAGGGCTTTCATCAATATTCATGCTTGATTTGAAGCACTTATGAAAGCAAAGCATGAAAAAGCTTTCTTCTCTTCAAAAATGTATACGTCAGAAACTATTTTGAAGCCCTAAATCTTTCAACAACATTTAGTCTAACAGAAGTGTAAAATATATTAAAACAGTAGTTTGTGTTTTTAGATTGATACTGAAGAAACTTTTATTAAATATTAAAAGTATGTCATATTGACAAAACATTTCAGTTAGAGGACTCTTGTATTACCAGCTTATTAATACCCAGGTCATAGGTACTAGAATACGTGGGTTTTTTTTTTTACTAAAAAGAATACTTTTTTTTTTCCAATCCTGACCAAGCCTCTCAAGCCCACACAAATATCTAGTAAACATCTAGATGATCAATGTTAACCAAATGTTGCAATGTTTGTGTATAATTATATAATCTTCAATCACAGTTTGGCTTGGTTTGTTTTGTTTAACATCCTATTAACAGCCAAAGTCATTTAAGGACGTGCCAGGTTTGGAGGTGGAGGAAAGCCGGAGTACCCGGAGAAAAACCACCGGCCTATGGTCAGTACCTGGCAACTGCCTCACGTAGGTTTCGAACTCGCAACCCAGAGGTGGAGGGCTAGTGATAAAGTGTTGGGATACCTTAACCACTCGGCCACCGCGGCCCCCTTCAATCACGGTAAAATGTCCTTAATAACTTGTACAGGTTATAATTGATCATATTATGTTATTTATCTTTGAATGTTTATACTCTAAACATGACAATTAGGTGAGATCGAATGCCAGTCGGAGCAGTTAAATCGTTTGAGTGGTTAACTAAATGATCATTCTAACATTACATAATCCAGTTTTAAACATTCATTTACATACAATTAGCTCATCTGTCTTCATTCTGGAAACTCTCAAAACAAAATGTGTCCACAATGTTGTGTGAGCTTAAAATAATTTATTCCATTACTCTTGATATACCTGGTAGCTACTAAAATATATATCACCATCTTTTTGTATACAGGAAATCAACTGGATTAACATAACCTCGATATTTTGTACTGCTGTTTGATATTCATAGAAATTCAACAGATACAATCTTGCTCTAACTTATAATTAAGCAAATCATGCTTTGGTTCGCAATTCGAACACAAATGTTGTGAAGTCAATGGTATTTTGTATCTGGGAGTGGTCAATAAAACGGTCTCTTTAACAGGAGTTTCTAGCGGAATAAAATTTGCATTTCATTTGAATATATCGACAGAAATCAATGAATGAAGTAACTTTGATCAAAGGTAATCATGAGAGAGAAAAATATCCGGAAAAAACGACAGACTTTATGACCAACTAATGGGCCTGTGTGGTTTTTTTTTGTATAATTTCAGAGCAACACGATGTAAACAAAGATAGTCCAGAAGAGCGTCTTCTACATCCACATCTTGGACGTATGGTAATGAGAAAATAATCAATGAAGGTTTAAAATTGACAAGCAAGTTCATTTTATGGACTGGTAATTAAGATTCTGAACATGACTTGTTTCGACTTTGAGGCACACCATAGTGACCAGGGTTGTTGCTCTAAAAGGTCACATTGTATTCCATGTCGGAATTCCAAAGTTACCAAAAACCATTACCTTTCCTAACTGATAAGTCTGTTTCCTCTATCTAAAAACCTATATTCCTGGCCCCTAACCTCCTAAGTGGGTTTATAAATCTCTAAAAACCTATATTCCTCGCCCCACACTCCTAAACAGGTTTATAAGTCAGTGATAATTAGGCTGTATTCCTAAGCATGTTTATAAGTCTCTAAAAACCTATATTCCTCGCCCCAACCTCCTAAGCAGGTTTATAAGTCTCTAAAAACCTATATTCCTCGCCCCAACCTCCTAAGCAGTTTATAAGTCAGTGATAATTAGGCTTGTATTCTACCTATAAGAAACGTCAATCAAAAGCTACACTCTTGGTTATACCGAAGTCTTTGGTGTATATACGTCTGTCAATAACTCACCTGTTTTTTCAATCAATACAAGTGGATAGTTTCATCATAATGTAACAGTGTGATAAAACTGTATTTAATCATCGACACAAATCTCTTAACTTAGAAAATCGAGCACTCCAGTATCGCGAGTGGTTCAGTTTTACAACTCATATATGAACTGCTTATCAGTAGGATTTTGTTAGGGTAGCTTTTAATCGTGTTGAAACAAACACCCTTAGATACCAGTAAATCTTGTTTGGCATTTCAAATACTCCAAACAAACTATACCTATATACACCTATATATAATGTACATATAGTCATGACCAAATTTGTATCAAAATTTCAAAAATGTCACAAAATAATCAAATTTTCTCCTAAATCACAAATTTAATCAACAAATTCAGATTTCATTAAAACATCAAACATTATCATCTATGAATGTAATTAATTAACATTTTACAATGGATTATAATTATTTCAAACCATATTCATAAATTATTGCAGCATACATTTGTATACAGTAAGTACTATATGTGAATTTGTTTATTTATGAGATAAGTGCAAATGATTTTTGATATCTTCCACTTTCATATGAATACTTAAAGAAATAAAAGTCTTTTCAAAACTTTTCATTCAGAACTCCATACAGAAGCGTGTCAACTTACAAAAGATGTTCACAGAAATCCTCTTAAGAGAGGAAACCTAACAAAGACTTGTACCTGTGGGCTTGAGTAAACCTTCAGGTGACAAACTCAAAGGCGAGAAGGTATAACAAATATCTTATTTACACAAAGTCTTTTATTCCAGTCTATTTAGACATGATTTAAGTCCATTTACTCTTCAACAGCCATTTACAGATTCATTTTGAAACATGAAAAGCCCTAAGAAGTATTAGATCTGTTCATATTTGTTCAGATTTATTTGCCAATTTTCCAGAACAATAGCCTCACTGTAATCTTTACAATACCAAAATATATTACTAGATAAAAATATCTCATACAAATATCGCGCTTAAAGGTTCCTGTGAAGTTTTTCATCGCAGGTAAAATTTACAAAGTAGTGAAAACAGTGCAAGCAGATCGTTACACATTCCCTATCCATGTTGACAAAGCATTGTACGATATATAGATACTGAAGAGAATCAATCTTTTAGGCATACTTGCTTCAATGGTATCCCAATCTAATTATCATTTTAATCCCCCTAGTAACCAGATATAAACTAGGGTCTGTTATTCAAGGCAATAGAACAATGAGCTAATTAAAAATATTGGTCTTTGATCATTTTCTTTGATTCCGATCACAGTATAATGTGTTTGATCTTTTTCTCTTTTTAAAACTGAATTTTTTTTTATTTTATTTTTAAAATTTTTTTTTGGGAACATTACAATTATAAATCGCTCAAAAACAAGTAATTTTCACATAGTGATAATGAGAACTGATCTTTATGGCATTTGCGAAAATCAATTTTAAACATGAAACATGAAATTCTATCAATAGAATAACGAAGCTATTTTTGTCCATGTTAGTAATCCTTATCTCATCTTTGAAGTGTATTTTTTTTATATTTTATTATTTGATCTAAGTTTAAACATTTGTAGTGAAAAGTTTTTTTCATGATAAGTAGTTTGGGAAACACAGGAAAAAATTCCTTTAATTTACAGCAAAACCTTGAACCAATATTTCCTTCGGAGTGGAAATAGAACTCTCAACTATGTAAGTGTCTACGATGTAGATATTAATTACATGCCAGTCCACGGGGGCACCAACTAACTGTAACGATAGCGTACCTGCATGCGTCTCTCCTCACGGTTCTGCTTGGCCTGTTTCTGCATCTCCTTCATTGCCTCTCCGGTCAGGATGACATTCTTCTTTGCTGGACCCTGAAAACACAAACTCAAATTCAGAACAATACCTTCCAACTTTTAATTTATCACATAATTTTAAGTAAATTTTTTTTTTTAATTTCACTTGTTTTCATATAGATCTCTTCAACAACAGCCAATTTAAATTTCAGATTCTGCTTTTGGCTTTTGTTTCCATACAAAAATATATCTATCTACTTTAAGGACATGACAATTACCATATGTAAAACGAAAAAACACATCATGATTTCTCTATAGGAGATGCATTATACCCCTTATATAATATAAATACTTACAAGGCCAGAAAAATCTTTGAACTTAATTTTGATGTAATTAACTACCAACACTTGCTTTTAATTTGAAATACACTGCACCTGCAATTGCATGCCACTTTTGATAAAAAATTTATCAAAAAATTGAGTTTCATGTAAATGATTCACTTTCAAACTGGTATACCGGTGTCAAAATATCTTCCAATCCCTATGTTAAGGATAACTTACCTTTGCAGGGGCAGCTGGGGTTTTTGGAGCAGGCTTCTTCTTCTCCTCTCCTAAAATTAAACCGAAAAGAAAATCATTAAATGTCTCTTTTAAATCTAAATTTGTTTCCTCTGGTACCAATAGGATGATTGTCTTGAATTCCTATTGTATCAAACTTGGCTACCAATATTTATTTTTTTTTATTTTTTTTAACGTCCTATTAACAGCCAGGGTCATTTAAGGATGTGCCAGGTGTCTGAATACAGTTTCTTTTCTGATATGTACTATACGTATTTTCTTTTATTTTTCATCAAGACTGACTACTTTGCTTTTCTGCATAGGTTACACAAGGTTCGGACCATCTTCACAAACCAAGGGTTTTACCATTATTGACCTTCGATAGATGTAGTCCTGTTAGAGACGCAGAGTTATCAAACTATCTTAACTAGCTTAGAATAATAGATGCAATTCTCTGAAGAGCCAGGGACGTGATAATTTGAAAGTTTAGAGAATAAGGCTTAATCTCCCATTAGTGAAATTACGTGAATATACCTCACAACATAAATATAAACCAACTATCAATCAACTTTAATTGTTTGTATTTAACTGTTATCGTTAGAGACCAGTGGACATAGCCTTCATGGTAAGCAAGTAGATTTTACCTTGGGTCACAGAAACATTATTTGAGACCTATGTCAGGGACATATACCCAAACATGTTCATGTATTCATACTTAAAATTCTGCATGTCTGGAGAAAGTCCTTGAAATGTCTACCGTATCAAACTGACCACCTCAGGTAAGGTCAAGTTTCAGTTTATTTTTCAAATTAGGGCTATTGACAATAAAGAGTGCCAATGTTTAGACATGGTATGTGAAAGTGCTACAAGCAGTCATAACACCAACGGTCCTGTCCGCACACCTATACACAGACGGCCACTGGTCATATATACCCAATAAATGGCAGCACTGTTTGTCACAAATCTACCCAAGTACAAACAAATCCTGTCCATATTTGTTTACTTTTCTATTTTGAACGGGTGATTTACACGAGTTTGTGTACATTGATTATCTAAGCAGATCAGACAGGAGTGTTGAAATGACAAATTGATACACGTATTTAGATACTGCCTGATGGTCTCCAATAGGTTCTTATTTCTATTTAATAAGTTACCTATTACATTTACTCATAGGCCATTACACAAATATTCAGACAGTTAGTGTATACCTGTTCAGGACTTTAAATAAGAATTTTATCAAATTTTTAAAAGTTACATAAATTCAGACCAAATAAAAGGTTTCATTATGCCCTAAATTCAAGACATGGAAGAATTTATTTTTTTTTATAAATATGTTTAAAAGGGAAAAATTAACCTTATTAAAATCTTATCCTATAATCATCCAAAAAGTCACATTTCTAAAGTCATCTAAAATTTAAATTATAACTTTAAAAGTTTTCTCAAATTGAAATAATCATTTAAACCTATGAATTGAATTTTTAAGAAAATCTCTTGGACATACATGCTCCATTCAAATCTTTTTCGGGGTCAAAAGGAATAGCGATTATAACACATGAACTTTCATACATATTCTCATACATCAATCTTTTTGATGTATACATGGATTGTTTCCTCTATAACAAACCATATTTTTGTTGACACGAGATTGACCTTTTGAATTGATATGTAATGGAAAAATATATTCAATCTTAAGCTCTTAACCTTGTTATGTATTCATTGTACTCAAAATCTGTCTTCTATTGACAAAGTCATGGACAAAAATGGAAGTGTAAGAAAAAGATTAACGAAAGTTTCGATGTAAATTGATACAGTTCAAACCTCAATGGAACAGGGAAGATTGGAAACATGAAGGCAATAATATTACAAAAACATTCTGGTGAATCTGATTAGATGTCAGTAATCCGTATGGATTATCTATGTGTTTGTAACTTAGGGCTAAACTAAGAGGTTTATGACGTCGAGAGTTTTACTATAAATCCAACTTGTAATTTCATTATCAAGTTATAAGATTTCAAAAATATCTATAAGATGAAAAAAAAAAATTCTGCCTTTACTAGTAATTGTAATTATGATGCCATGAACTCTAGATTTATTTGCAATTATGATCCATTAACAGTTTTTGTGTAATTGTAGTTTTAATCCAAAGAACTATGCACTAATGTGTCTGTTGCTATGTTCACAGTCATGAACTCTGGGTATATTTATAATTATGACTCAATGAACTTCTTTAGGTACACTTTTTAAAACTTTTTTAATCCTGTCGCGCCGCAAGTATTTATATTGTAACTATGATTTCATGAACATACATATGCTTTTTCTTTGATTCCATGCATATGTAATGTTCAATCCTTCGACTATATCAAGTTAACAATATATTATATTCATTTTCTCATGAATAACTGCACTTGTTATGAAATATTTATGTATTCTTCATCAAAAATCAGATTCTGTGGTGTATTACAATGTATTATTGCAGGGTATATACAGTACTGAGAGATTGCATGAATTCAAGACAAGATTAATATTTTTATTAAAAACACATATAAAAGAACATATTTCAAGGGTTGATCAAAAACAGCCTTCAAAATAGATTTAATGTAATTTATTGTATATTCATTGCAGCGAACAATTGGTATTTTGATCTACATTTTTTTTTTTTTTAATAAAATTATTTTAGTGGAAAAAAATTGCTAGTCTTAATCTATTTTAATAATGCTTACACTTTAATGTTCTATTATTTAAAATAAATCAGAGAAAACAAAATACCATTTAAATCTTAAATTCTATTTGAACTGCAAACAATTATGAAAGGACAAAAAAAAAATCCTTATTAGTTAAGAGACTCACTTACCCTTGACAGAAACCAGGGGTGGCGATACATCTTGATCTGGCTTAGGACTTGGAGCCTTATTCGCCTCCTTTTCCCCGGGGGGACCGTCCGTCGTGTCTGCCATGTTTAAAACAGCAGGTCACTTTCTCAAAACGATGAAAATCCAACTTAATTCCTACAGAGCATAACTCAACAGACCATTGAAGCTGTCACTTCAGGTCTGACGATTCCGGAAGGGCGCACGAATACCTGAATGCAGACCAGGAGATATTTCAGCGTGAAGTTCAATGCTCGTTCAATATGGCATTCCAAATAGGTAAAGGAAATCTACAAACGATTGATTTTCCTGTATAGAATCAACGTGAAAAATGATGCACAGAGCGACGAAATCACTAATAATTCTAATATCGGCAGAGGTACTCTAACGCGAAAGGATATGAGCCTAAATGAGTCGCGAGTCGTCGCTATAGCGACGTGTACACAAGACAGGTGCTTGCTCGCGAAGCCACTATCCGATTAACGGCGATTAGTACGAGGTTCGGCTAAATGACCTATACCGTTGGTGCACCTCTAGACTTCCCGTTATATCAACGATACAAAACTAACTCAGGTTTATTTTTAGAGATATTGAATAACTGAGGCAGCATTACTAGATAACGTGCTGTAGTGTAGATCGAATATGAGTTATTTAACTTGCAAAACCTCACCGTGCGCGCAATTATCAATTAATTATTCAACACGTCGTTTCATATTGCGTGATTGAAGCAAGAGTCTATTGAGAAAAAAGAATTGACGATCGATAAGATAATTGTAATAATATACTCTCCTATTAATGATCGAATTTCATCAATTATCGGAATGACAGACAATGCAAGCCAATGTTGAAATGGAAACATCATTCGGTTAACTACTGTACTGGAAGCATGTGCCAATTAATTTGTACGTAATTTATCAATCAACATTTGCAATTGGAATTAAAAACTTGAATTAAATTAAAATTTAATTTTCTTAATAATGTAATTATAACAATTATAAGCGGTGCACATCTTAATATTACAATCATTATCCTGAAGTTTGGATCCAGGCAACTTTACTTTTTTTATTTTAAGTAGGCCTGACAGTGACCCGGACATTTGACAGACTATCTCAGGTATGACCTTGATATTTAACAGATTATTTCAGAGGTGACCTTGTATTTTAAGTGACCTTTTATTTTAAGTACGTGAAATGATGACATCAGAGACCTATAATATAGGTCTCTGATGACATTAACATTTCTTTTGTAGCACACAAACCAGTAGGACTATTCTTCTCTCATTAGACAAATCATTAACCGAGTTTTGAGCAACTCTTTGTTCCGAAGTGAGGATCATACAAGAAATTAAAGGAACAATGACCTTGACCTTTGATTGATTTGGCCTTAAATCCCCAGGGTTTTTCTTTCCATGGGTATCCCACAAAACAAAGAAATATAGCATTGTGAAGTCATTTATTCTTAAGTAAATTGATCAGGTTATATATTCTAGAAATTCTTTTAAATTCTTTTTTAGTGGATGACCTTGATATTGCCTTCTTTTCTCTGGGACAAAAGCTAGATAAATGACATGTACAATTTTTGCTTTTTTTTTTTAACTTCTAGACTGGACATTTCTCCTGAAAGAATACATTTAGTAACCTTGAAATTTATTTAAGACATTTTTTTTCAAAATTAGGGTCAGAACAAGAAATCTCATCATTTTAATGACTTATATTTTTTAAGAGACCAGGCCTAAAAGTTTTCTCTCTTTGTTAAGTTCACATCAAAAATCATCTGATTCATCGTATTAATTACATGCACAGCTCCATTGTTGCTAATGCAAATGTACTTAATAATAATAATAATCATCATACTCATCAAGTAATCTTTTATAGCCAGGTAATCTAGTGTTCCTCAATAGATTGAGTAATTATAAGTCATCCTTAATATCTCCAGTCATGTTACATATTTACTAGGTCATCTTAACAATCATCTGAAGAATTGATCATCTCTTTTTTTTTTTTTTTTCACTTCTCTTCTCTCATCTTACAAAGCCTTCATCTCATTTGTTTGGTACAAGTAACCATGGCTAAGAGGACATCACAATGACAGAAGAGAATTATTCTCAAAAAGGAAAAAAAAATCCTTTTAATAATTTTTAAGCTTAGATATAGCCTTACTAGGTAACTCAAGTTATTTATCATTACTCAGCCATCATTCATTAACACAGTCTCCAGTTGGACCCTTGCTATTACGAGGATTTAAACCCCAAACATGTCAATTCAGAATATTTGCATGATGTTGTCATACTTTGGTTTCAAAATTCACACAGTAGTGTTCAACATCTCAAACTATCCAAATTCAATTTAATTATCTCTATTTCAGATATCATTCAATTATTGAAATCGTTCTAAGCTCTGATACTAATTTCACATGTGACAACAACAAAAAAACACATTTTCTTGATTAATATAACATTTTTATTAACTTGACTATTTGTTTCAATTCTCTTTAGATTGTCTGATCAATTATTAATAATTCTGTTGTTGTTTTTTAACACAGTATACAATCATTGCATGTCAATTAAGTGTTCATTAAAACAATTGATTTTGAGAAATATAGATTTGTATAACACTATTTCTACAATACAAGGGAGATAACTCTTTTGGTCTCTCCATACTAAACCTTTAAACATAATTTGAAAGTCGAAGGGTCTACTACAGATTGATGCGAAAAATATGCATGTGTCCAGTTTTATTGGAAAGGCTCTGAATTTGAATATTTGCTTTCACCATCATGACCATAATTAATGAGATATTGGTGATTGTTTTCCACCATTTCAAAATAATAATTTATCAATTATCAACAAATTTTCAACCTACAACAACTGCATTTATCGTGTAATATTCAAGGTAACCACTAGATCTGTCACATGTTTTTCATAAACCATTATCCAGTTATAGTCTTAATTACTGGTAGCAATGGCAATATGAATTGAAAACTCTTGTAATCATTAGTACTACAACCTATAACTTCATCATTTGGCAACTACAATATAACAAACTCAATTTTCTAAATAAAACACTTATAAAGCATGGATACATTTTCTTGTTATTGATCATTTATCTTACTGATTCCCATCCTTTACAGATTTTTCAATGGGTCATACCTTATGCAAATGATGCCATTTTTATCAGATTACATAAAATGTACACTGTATATATATTATTAATTGGGCCCAACTGTAAAAGATGGGTTTTCATTCATATAAAATGTTTTTATTTTTCCCATTACAAATTTCTTAATTTTCTATTTACCGGTGGTATACCTATTTGTAACACAGGGACTTGGCACAAATCCAAAGCCATGGTCCATATTATATGTACATGTCTTATGGTACTAATTCTCATGCCAAATTCCGGTGTGATACTGCAGCTGCACCAAAAGTGAAGTCAATTTAAACTTTGTGTTGATTAATTAATCATAAAGAAATAGTTTTGTACTTTACACAAGCCTTGTTATTAATAAGAGATTGGATGTAGCATAGTAACCATAATTATTTATAATTTATATTATACATTGCATTAACGAAGAAATGTATACATTGTACTACCACGTTCCAGTTAAAAACATGGACTGATCTCTGTGGACAAGATTTAAATACTGAAATACACTACAGGAAATAGTTTTTTCAAAAACGGTCAATTCAAAATAAATTTCAGGAAAACATAACTACGTACATAGAATATTGTGGTCATAAATCTACCAAATTTCAGGAAACATAACTACAAAGGAAATTATGAACATAAACCTACCAAGTTTTAAAAAATTAAGAGATCGGTTGAAAACTGAAAAAAAAAAAAAAAAAATCACAGGATGGACAGATAAGACCATACCTTAAACACTATCATCATACAAAACTTTTCATTAAATGGATTTCTCTTGATCAATTGTTTCATAAATTATAATGGATTTCCTTATTCAAGTAATATAATCATTCAGATTATTTACACATGTGTTACAAAACAAGAGGCCCATGGGCTTTACCAGTCACCTGATTTCTAAAATATTTCAATTATTTTCACTCATTTTGGCCATCTTATCAGGCTCTGGGGGTACTTGTTAATGCCCCATTATATCTTAAATGGCAATTAAATGAATGTTAAAATGCGATTTCCCCATATAAACTGTAGTAAAGTTTTATTTACTTTGTTCCTCTTCAGGGAAAAACAGTATATCCCAGGTTCATGAAATTTACAACTTTGATAATGCACCTTAATACCCTTCCAACTATGAAGAGTACTTGATTCTACCTAATTTGAGATGAAGTTTTTGAAATTTCAGTCCATTTGACCCGTTTTTATCCCTTCCCTCATATCACTAGGGATGGGGACTATGTGATTCACAATTCTGGTTGACTTGCATTGGCAATGGAAGGTTTCTGAAAAATTCCATTGATAACAAAAATTTTAATTGTTTATAGACGGACAGCTCACAACAGACAGAAAGAAGGCGATTAGAAAAGGTCACCCAAGACTTGATCAGATGACCTAAAAAAACAATTAATTAGTTACTGGTAATCACAAAAAGATAAATTCTAGGATTACAGTGTGAAAAAACCATTAGAACACTCAATTAAAATTAAGCAGTTATAAACCTGTAATTTCAGGATATATTAATTATTATTATTAATTATTGCATTTTTTTGTTAATAGTTTCAAATTCTTTATTACATAATAACCTGTATGTAGATTATTACATATTATGTCAAATTCAAATTTTAACAAAACCTGTTTCAATTGCAATACTTTTTTCCAAAAATAATAAAAAAAAAAATGTTCAGGGAAAGAATATTCATAGAACGTCCACATATATATATTTAAATGGAAAATAGAACAATTTTACTGATAAATTGATGGAAAGTGGGATATTTTCCCAAAATGAAAATGTAAAGATTCCTATCACAGGGACATGGCCTGTTTTCCCAATCCATGGTCCGTATTATGATACTGTAAAACATATGGACCATGGATTGGGAAGTTATACCAAGTCACTATCATCATGGTTCTTATTTATACACTACTGCCCTCCAAAAGTCCTGTTACAATTATTACGTAAATTACAGTGAAGTTAATCTCAAAGTCTTTATTACAATTTGTTAGATCCATAACTTCTTAGGATGTCTTTGTTCATGATTTCAAATGTTCATGTTCATTTTTCAACAGTACATATGTTTTGTTACAATATGGAAATCCTCAAAATGCAACATTCTGGAAATTCCCTCTTTGTTTAATATAAATTTTTTAAAAATGCATTTCTTACAGTTTTTTTACAGTTAATCAGTTAAACAATTACTTTAATTTGTCTCAGGTAAAAAAAACCCATATTTTCATTCATTTTTTAACATTATGGAAAATAGGACCCTCCATTCCCGCCCCCTGCAACTTCAAAGAAGTGAGATATTTTTCAAATAATTTGCAAACGTCACTTACAAATGGACTATCTTACGGATATTACAACACTTTTTCTCAAATTTTGTTGGCTAGCTATTCGATTTAAACATTCCCAGTGTAACAGAACTTTTGGACGACAGTCGTATAAAACAAAGAAAACATGAAGTCACTAGTGTGACATTAGAATGAAATTAACTCCCGAGTATTTTGACGTTGTATAATCCGACATTCCGCTATTCTTATCCATATGTTGGGGGTGTCGGAATACACAGGTTTCACCATCACCATAAATACATCTCACTTTGCAGAGAGGTTCTGCTGTAAAAACTGTAACTCGGAGACAGATCTGGTAGTAGTCTGTCAGTCGAAATGATTGAAGTATGTACCTGTCAATGACAACTCCAGTTTCTTATAAAACTACACATCTTTGTTCAAGTAATATTCTATAAAGTTATCTATATGTGAAATGTTATTCAATATAATCATATCTCAACCAGGAGCTACAATGTCTTACTCAATAGATATACTCTCCTTTAGGATAGAGGCATAAATTTTCACAAGAAAGCACAAAAAGTAGTTGATTTTGCACTAAATAATATCTGTAACATGTACGTGTGCATGAAGTTTGGAACAAGAACATCCGCTAAAACTTTTGACACATAACGGTTCCATGTCCAAAAACACCAAGATAAGGAAACTGTTCTTTGTCAGTAAAGTACACTTCACAACCACCTATATAGCTACCAGTATATCTAGCGCTTTGGATGAACATAGTATATATCATAGATTTCATCCTCTTTGATGATGGCCGTGGCTATGTCAGCAGGGAGACAGACAGTCACCATGGATGACTTGTTGTTGTTGGAGCGACATGGCCCCTTGACCAAGTGAGTAACCACATGCGGACCAAACTGTGGGTCAGTCTGGGTCGACTCCACGTTCGCCAGCTGTTCAATGAAAGACTTGAGTTGATGGGCACGCTGCTCAAAGCGACTACGGATCATGTGAATGTGCTCCTGGTGGTCATTCTTCAACTGGTTCATTTCCGTGTTGAAGATGTAGGTCAGCTGGTCACGCTGGTGTTGATGTTCACAACGCAGCTGAAGCAGCTGACACTGCAGCATGTGAGGATTGATATGGCGACGGGTCTGACAGAGCTCCAACTGTTGCTGTGCGTTTAAAGCGTGTTTCCTCTGTACAAACACATGATCCAGTGAGTTTTGTTTCTCACCAAAATCATAAATCGTCTGATCAATCTCTTCTCTCACTCGCCTGTTAATGTCCTGTAGTTGCTGTTTCAAGTTGTTGATGTTGTTCAGCTGGGAATGAATATCCGACCGGAAGCGTTTTGCCTCTTTGCTGTGGCATTTGTCAGTACTGCCCAACCATAGAGTAGAGATCTTCTGACCCTCCAGTCTACTCTGATGGTTGGGATTGGTTTTCTTTAACCTGTTACTGAAAGACAGATTGGTATCTGGGGTTTGAATACCCAGACTTCCCCATTTATGCATCACCTGTTTCATCAGACTGTTTTCCCCTTGGATGAAGCGGCGCTCTGCTTCATAGTCGTGATACAAGGCTGGTGTAACGATGTTCATGTTTTTGTCGACCACGTTGTCCACATTGTTGTTCTCCACTACTGTACCGGCTGGCTTTGTTTTGTTTGTACTAGAACTGAGTGATGACACTCCAGGAGTTTCAGTAACATTAATCTTGCAGGTTTTCCCAGTTGATGATGTTTTGTGAGGAGTTTGTGTTTTACCTGATGGTACTGGAGACGACTCAATGTCAGATTGAAATTTAAAAGGGTGAACATGAACTTGCGGCAGTGATTTGCGATCCTGCGGAGTGTTTGGATGTGGGACACTCTGTTGACCAGAGACATGACTGCCTTGGTTAATCTGCTTTTCATCATTGTGATGGTGTTCACTACAGCTAGCTTGCCACGCAACAACCTTATTAACAATACTTTTGACTGCTGTTAATGACAAATCACTCCCACTTTTCACCTTTTCCTCAGCTAACACATCATTACTATTGGTTGTATCAGGTCTACAAGAATCTTTTCCTTTAGGTATTTCTTGAGCACGACCTTTTTTCTGCACCTCGGGAGATATACCTTGAATTTTATTTTCCAGAATCACACAATCAGGCTCCATCGTATTTCCAGTTTCTGTACCACCAGTTGCAGAACACTTGGATACCAGATGTTTCTGCTTTTCTGTCACCTGACTTTCATTTTTCCTTTTCTGTACATCCTTCAAATCATCTATCACTTGAAAACCTTCCATTTGTAAAAACTCATCCATCTCATCACTATCTTTGGTAAGGTCCAATGTAAACTCGTCCTCTTGGCTCAATCTGTCCGACTCAGGAACAACTTCCTGTTCCTCCTTCATCGTTTGATCCCTACTTCCGTTCTCATCTTTGGATAATTCCTCACAATAAGTGTCCAGAGCCTTTACAGTAGGGCAAGTAGAATTGGAGCTATTTTCATATATTGAGATCGTCTTGAGCATGAGTTGTGAACTTTTCTCAAAAGCAGAAACTGATGTGTAAATAGAAGTATTTTCAGAAGCAGAAATTGGAAGTAGAAGTGTGTTATCAGTATTAACAGTACTTGTCAAAATACTTTCAGACTCAGAAGTTACCAATGTAGGAGATGAACCAGATGTTGGAAGCAAGTCTGAGGTACCTGTACTGGAGATAGCTGGGGCTGTACTTTCTGAACAAGTTGTAGAAGTTAAAGTTGTTTTGGGAATGGAACTAATACTTTTATTACTATCATCAACAGAAAGAGATTTAGTCGTATTTTGATTGCAATAAACGAAGAAGTGTACACGCTTGACTCGCAAATCGAGTCCGTGCAACTAGTAGCAGTTGTGCTAATCATACTTTTGTAGGTAGGGATCTTTTGAACGGAGTCTGTCCTGTGTACAGTGGAGGATGCATGTGTTGTGCTGGACAGAATGGTTGAAACGGATCCATGAACAACAGTAGTATCATCATCCTGAAAGATACTTTCCTCTAACAAACTGTCGTAATCGTTGTCTTCCTCATCACTGCCGAGGAAGTCATCAAGCCCAAGAATGTCATCTGCTTCCTCAAAGCTGTCGTTGTCCTCCGTAGCCAGTACTGAGGACTGTGTGGTGGTGTTCACCCCTGTAAACCTACCTGGTTCTGCCTGAGCAGAGCTGGTTGCTTCTGCTTCCTTGGTTGTGTGGTGTTTCCTGTTAGCACCAGCCACTGAGGAAGTCTCTAGTAATATACTGTCCAGATTGATGCGACTGATCTGGTGTTCAGCCTTTATCTTGTTTTCTGGCGGTTCAACCTTGACCTTTTCCCATCTCTCTGTTAGTTCCTTTTCACAAAGAACACTCAGATCCTGCAGGAGATCATCGTATGTCTTGTCTGCATCCTCATCGCAACGTAGCGTCTTTTCGTCATCTGAAGACGAATCTTGCTCCGATATGGTTTCAAGATTTGAGCTGATCATGTCGACATCATGCCTGCGCTTGCCTTCTCTCGACTGTCCAGATTTATGTAAACTCCAACGGTCCATTAGTGGAGTGCTAGTATTCCTGTGTTGGAGCAGCATGCTTTTGAACAGGTCCAGACCAGATTTACCCTTGGGAGTGAACTTGTCTGTAAATGATTTGTTCTTATTCTTCAAAGCATCAGATATCTTCAAAGGAGTAGCATGTTTAATTGGTGACAAGGATATGGAAGTTTCTTTACTGATCCTGGACCCACCTACAACAGCTTCATTGGATTCTTCATCACTAGCCTCATCAGATGGTCGATCCTCAGCCTCACACAAACTGAGGATGGAAGAAAACAGTTCATCATCCTGATCCATTTTGGCACCTACAAAACAAAAAATATCAAGAGCGGTAAAAACTGAAATTTGTACAATTTTGAAATATCCTTAATATCATTATCTTAGCTGTAACACTAGTATTTTCTTTTTATATTCACACATTATACCTCATTAAAGAATCAATTCAACTTTCTCATAAGACAGCCTCTGCCTCTTTCTCTTACAATCTTCCTTCTTCTTTTCTCTGTATACTGCAATATATCCAGATCTGCAAACAATGTCTGCAAAAAAACCTAATAAAGAGTTGTCAGAAGACAACATTGCTAATCAAGCAGATTCAAAATTATACCATTAGTTTCAAAGTAGGTTAAAGGTCATAGTCAAGGTCAGCAGGTCTGCAAATGTAGTACCAATGGAAAGGTCTTGTGACAATGAACACATTTCAAACATGAAAGCACTACCTCATAGTCAACATACTGCGGCCAAGGATAAGTAGGTCAAAGGTCACGAACAAGGTCAGCAGGCCTAGGTCCATAAATGCGATAGGATCATATATATCAATGGCGAGGTCTTGTTACAAGGAACACAACATACATGTGCGTGTGATAATGATACCACAAGAAACACAAGTATATCTGTTAAATACCTAAGCATTACCATTAGCATCGACACAATATTAATTAATATGGTTTTACACAAAAAAAATTTAGCCTAGCTGTGTAAATGTAAACGACGCTGGAGAATATGTCTGTTCTGTTTCTCAGATCATGTGGTCGTTTCAAAGCACTGATCATGACCTGATCATGCACACAGGATGCACAAAATCCAAAGTAGAATTAAAACAATTAAGCACAAGGTCATGACGCTGGAAAAGGAAAGAAGCTTTAATATTTCAAATAACGAGTTTGATTGTACGAAAAAAGTCAACGACTGAGAAAGCCAAGAAAGAATGTTATTTTATATCTGTTTGTGAGAACAATCTAATAAGATTGAAACAGAGGAGATAGATCATATCTGTAATCGATATAGGTTGAATCAAAAGTCATTTGACAACTTGCAATTGAGAATTTTTGCACAGAACAAGATGATAAGCAACTCTACATGTCTGTCATGATCAGGACAAGTTAAATTTTTTAGGGCTGGCCATGGTTGACCCCTGTTAACGTTATTCACCATGCTTTTGGCCCTATATATATAATGACCTTGACACTGGCCAAACATTGACCTTGTCAATGTTGATTGGCCAATTAATGTAATTATAAGCAGCCAGAATGTAATAAGTTACTAATAACTAGCTTAAAATTTATATAAGAGTTTCCTTATAGGATGTGGAATTTGTCTTGGACTTTAATTTTATCAAGGTGCGTGGTGGCCAATGGAGACTTAAGATTCAATAAATATTCAATATTTATATCTTATTATTAGATTATGTCTTTAGCCTTCCTATCCTGGAACTAACTTTTTCATTTCAGGGCTTTTTTCGATTTCTCACTGGTTTGGGAATTCGAAAGGGCCTTTTAATTTGGTCTAGCTCATTTTGGGGAGAATTGTTGAATTGGAAAAGGTATTTACAAGAGTAAACTGCAAATTTGGGGAATTTGGCTTAAATATGAAATAATTTCAATTGGCGATGGGGCCCATTAACGGCCCCAAAAAGCCCCCAGAAAAAGCCCTACATTTAAATTGTTATAGCTAGCTATTGAGATGCATGGCTATGACACTAACTCAATAAAAGTTACATTTTTTTTGTAATAGCGGAGGACATTTAATTTGTTATCCATGAGTTGGCTATGACACCTATCATTGAATTAGCAGGCACACTTGTACTAGATAACTAATTGAATAAATGGCTATGTACATTGCTCAGGACAAGACGTTCAGCTGTCTGATTAACTGAGGTTGGTCAATTTGCGAAAACACCTGATCATGACCAAACATAATGTTTTCCTTGTTAAATATTGAATATCAAACTCAACATTAGGATGACCATAAATCACTTAATGTAAATTTAAGTTTATTGGATTTTGGATCTACATTATATCTATCCATTATATAATAATGTAACACACAATAATCAACACATTATTTGCAATTGTGTAAAAAAAAAAAAATGTCACTGAATTTGAAGAAAGGTGGACATACGTATACATGTGCATTTGCTTTTGGTCCAAGGAAAGATCAATGGATTTTTAACACAACAATATGATAGTGCAGATGTTATACCATTTACCATCACACACAGTTTACTCTCCATTTGTCAATATAGTTTAAATTTATTGCAGCAAAACTAAATAAAAAGCTGTGACAAATCACCAGGAAATTGTGGACAGAAACAAATCATTTTAAAAAGTTGTATTGTTTTGTACAGATATTCATGTTTTTACTGTACTCCTATAACATAAAAGGCCGCTGGTCGGCTCTTTTTCTATCGGATATGATTTTGCCAACTGTGACGTACGCGTCACCTATCAAAAGTATCTTGCCGAGCACATCTAACATTGTTGGAGTAGTTTTTACTGAAGACATTTTTTTCTTTCCATTTTTGACCACAGGTACTTGTGGACATGATTATGATATTTCTAATTCAAATGTTTCATTATATATATATAATTATAGACGAGTAAATTAATGTATTACAGTCGCATGCTTAATTTGAAAAAAAATATTGTACCTCGGCCTTATAAATACTAATATAAGGCTGAGGTACGATATTGTTTTTTTCAAATTAAGCATGCGACTGTAATACATTAATTTACTCGTCTATAATGAAACATTTGAATTAGAAATATCATAATCATGTCCACAAGTACCTGTGTTTTTGACAACTTAAACTATTGACATTTTTTCTAATTTGGCAAATTCCGCACACCAAACAGTTTGGATTTAGCCACATTTGTACAAATTTAAACATGAAGAATTGAAATATCTTGAAAAATTATTTATGAAGCCATATACTGTAGAAGTGTAACTGTTACAGTAGGCCTATAATAATTTGCCCTGTGGCTGGTACGTTAAAGGAGAGAAAAATAATCACTATGCTGAAAGTCTAATATTAGATCTATCAAACGAAATTATACAGTAGACATATCGCAGAATTGTATAATTAATATATACTTTGAACTTGTAAGAATATATTCTTATACAAAATCTTCAACAATAACAACGGCAAACATAACTCCACTGAACTCGGGTGTTTACAAATGATGATCGAGGAACATGGCCAACGCTGGTTGCAATATAGGCCTACTGGTTTTGACAGGCAGTGGAAGTTGTTTTCGCTATGAGCTTGATAACTTACAGTTACTAATCATTGGTTGAAGTGTTCAGGTTGTACCATGGAAGCCGTCCGTCTTCAGAGTAAATTTTAACTGTTTAAATTACTGCTGCTTGCCGCCATCTTAGATTTTCCGGGAAATGACCTGCGCATGTCACATCTCGTAGCCAATGAGAACAGTGTTATGTTGATGATGGGAGTGTCCTTATAAGCAGTATTTTTGTACGTAACTGATTTTGGGGAGCCATTTTTGTCTTTCTGTCCTGAGCCAAAATACACCTTACATTTCAAAACATTTACCATATGTTCTCCCGACTGTATAATGCAGTTATGTATTATTCTTTGGCCCCATTCTTAACATTTTTTAAAAGATCCTTAGAATCTAGATTCTATATAGGATAAAAAAAATCTAATTTTTCAATAATTATAAGAATCTTTTAGATTCTAATTAGAAATTATATCAAACAATAAAAAAATCAGTATAGGGTACATTCAACATTCTCCACATTTTTTGGGCTCGGATCCATATTTGCAGAGATTTTTCATTTTATACAAAATATTTTTTTATATATCCATTTGACTGCATGCAATTTTCACATAACAACAGAAATAGCTGGAGTCGCTTTCTAACATACACATATTGCTGTTAATTGTATACAAAATATATCTTACAGATTCACAATTTTTTCTTTAAAACTGACATACAATGTATACATGTTTAAAAAAAACGCGTTAACACGAGTTGGCCGGCGGAAATCACTTAAACCATGATGTTATATTTGGTACTCGACGCAATGTACGTACTAGTGCGATAGGGCGACAATGCGACAACTGACGTACAAGTGTCGCATTTACAGGTGACCTTGTCGCACTGGCGGAATAACCCTGGCGTTCTACGAATCTTCGCTAAACGCTTAAATTCCTCGATCTTCTCGTTACACACTGCCCTCCATCTGTAATGATTGTACATACAAAATGTAGTTACAAACTGTTCGGACGGTGCTTTGTGTTACTTTTAAGCTTCACACGCCAGATAAGATACCAGCGTATATTGATTAAAGAGCCCTGTATTCTGCAATTTCAAGCTTGAAATATAAACAATTTTTGTTTTTGATCATGAAAATTTAAGACAAAAATATATATCCTGGTATTATAAGGGTCATATTTCCGGTTTTCAATAAGTCTGAAAAATATATTTGGCATATAGGAATTTACATGCATGATAGTCTGAGTCAGTCGTGATTTGAAAAGCACATATAGGCCTACCCGCCTAATGAGATATCTTAATATTGAATTTTTGTGCAAAATGGTTCGGGTTGAGCATTTGATAACACATTTGCATCTTTATTTTTTTAATAGAATATTATGTCGAAATTATTTTTGCACTGAAATTTAAAAAAAATGTTTATATACGGAACTTTCACCAATTTCATCCGATTGAAGACATCCCAATGTGTATTAGATATTAAGAAGATTTATACTAACCTTCTGATAATGGCGTCTACGACAAAGGGGAACTAATTAACTGTCTCCAAAACAATGTTTACGTTTTAGTAATATCTTACTTGTAAAAAAATTAATATTTATATGAAACTCAGTACGAACTTAAAATCAATTAGATTTTATTAAAACTCTGTTTCAAAGTTAAAGGAGGAAACTTTTTTTTTAATATTTGAAGGGTATTTTATTGCTATTTTCGTTAGGATAAAGTCAGGCTGTATATAAGACATCTTCGATAATCCAGGAGTGAGAAGAACATAGATATTCATAATCCCTGGAGTATCGAGGATGGTTATAAGGACGCTGTTCCATTTGGTTAAATTCTAAAGCAAATGGCTCAGACCAGTCTCTATAGACATAAATACTTACTGATCTTCTTAGAAGCCTATACGAAAGGCATTACCGGGTTTATTGTTTAGACACGTCATCTTTGTACATTTTAGCTATGACAAACAAGCTATTGTTTATATATATCTGTATCAGCCATAGAGAAAATACTGCCATAGTGCTATTACCGACAACACATCCTTTTGTAACAATGGACATAAGTAGTGTTGTTACAATGGGAGAACAATGGGTACTAATTACAGGAGAGGCTATTGTCTATTTTTAGAAAGTGGCTGATTCTTGAGCGGCTATAGATTTATTTAAAGTATAATTATTTCATATTCCACGCCGACCTTTTTTACTTAAAATTACTGACATTATCATTTCGTATAATAACAAAATATTAATGCTTTAAACATCTTAACATAGAAAAAGATATATCGGTAATTTTTGATAACGCAGGTTGGTAAACTTGTACAATACTTAATGGCACCGTAGATAAACCTGCTTAGACGGTTATCATTTCAATTATATCTTAATTATCAGGTACACGTCGCACCACAAATGAATCAGATGAAGAATTATGTCATCAGTTACATATCACAAATGAATTAGATGAAGAATGATGTCATCAGTTACACGCGTACGTCACACCACGTTACACGTCACACCACAAATGAATCAGATGTAGAATGATGTCATCAGTTCCACATCACATCACAAATGAATCAGATGAAGAATGATGTCATCAGGTACACATCACACCACAAATGAATTAGATGAAGAATGATGTCATCAGTTACACACCACAAATGAATTAGATGAAGAATGATGTCATCAGTTACACACCACAAATGAATCAGATGAAGAATGATGTCATCAGTTCCACATCACACCACAAATGAATTAGATGAAGAATGATGTCATCAGTTCCACATCACACCACAAATGAATCAGATGAAGAATTATGTCATCAGTTCCACATCACACCACAAATGAATCAGATGAAGAATTATGTCATCAGTTCCACATCACAAATGAATTAGATGAAGAATGATGTCATCAGTTCCACATCACAAATGAATTAGATGAAGAATGATGTCATCAGTTCCACATCACACCACAAATGAATCAGATGAAGAATTATGTCATCAGTTCCACATCACACCACAAATGAATTAGATGAAGAAATGATGTCATCAGGTACACATCACACCACAAATGAATTAGATGAAGTATGATGTCATCAGTTACACAATCGCACCACAAATGAATTAGATGAAGAAATGATGTCATCAGGTACACATCACACCACAAATGAATCAGATGAAGTATGGTGTCATCAGTTGCTGATTTTAATAGTATTTATCATGTCTAATTTCGGAAACATTGGCTTTTGATGCTGGGTATTTCATTTGAATGTTCCGCTTATTTTATAAACATAAGGTAATATGAGAGTCCAATTAGTACTAACTTGCTACTAAAACGTCTGTGCTCGTGTGTTTTTGGTTCAATTGACGTGTTATATAATTTGTTGATGTTCTTCTGAAGAATTTTTGTTTGTTTGTTTCTTCAGTGTTTACTGGCATGGGGTTATCTGCCCTTGAAAAGCCAGGGTCATTTGAGGCGGGTCTACTCTTCTTGTAGTAGTTGGTGACTACCAAACTGAACAACATACAGAAGGTCCTTTGAATACTTGTTTTTTGGGGGTTTTTTAACGTCCTATTAACAGCCAGGGTCATTTAAGGACATGCCAGGTTTTGGAGGTGGAGGAAAGCCGGAGTACCCGGATAAAAAACCACCGGCCTACAGTCATTACCTGGCAACTGCCCCACGTAGGTTTCGAACTCGCAACCCAGAGGTGGAGGGCTAGTGATAAAGTGTCGGGACACCTTAACCACTCGGCCACCGAGGCGCCCTTCGAATACCTGCAGGTAGGGCGTAAGAATTGTACCTGTTGCCCCCATTTCATGATCGTAAGAGGCGACTAAATTTGAGATCTTATCTTTTCTCTTCTTTCTTAAAAACTTTCTTCTTCCTAATGTCTCCCTTGACAATGCCTCACTTTTGGCCTTTAGTTGAGTGTTCGCCCCTGTGAGGAAGGCTTTGGCTAAGTCATAAATATGACTTTTAGCATTGTTTTTAAAGTAGAAACTATTAAAAGCGTGTAAATATTTTTTATTCATACAAGACCGTCTAGGTAAAGATTAGTTGTGATTGAAATTGGCCGTTTGATTATTATATTAAACGACGGAATTGGATTTTCAAGTTTCAAACATAATTTGGTACACAAGATATCATTTGGTTCTAGGTGGGGATAAAACAAAATTCGCCGCCATATGTTGTTCTACATTCCAGAACAGTTCATATCCTGAAAATGTTGTAAGCAATTTTATTATCAAGGCGACGTTGTCTATAAATTAGACATATCCTTATTTGGTATAGCGCTGTGATTTCTTTAGCTTGGCACAAAAAAAAAAAAAAAAAAAAGATTCCGCTGACTAAAGCTAGATCATTTGTCTTCTAAATAAAATGGCCTGACACGTGCCTATGACACAGAATTTAAAAATAACCCCAGGTCCGACTCCTAGATCACTTATCAATAAAGGGGACTGACATGTTCGGCCAAGAAAGAGAAAAAAAATATGTGTGTGTGGTGTGGTGTGGTGTGTGGGGGGGGGGGGGGGGGGGGGTCTGATCTCAAGATCATTTATTATTGACACGTGTCCTAGGGATCGGACCCTGGGACCCACGGTATAACACAGCGACACTTAACTGTTCAATACTTTATTTCAATACATCATGCGCATTTAACAAGAATGTTTAAAGACAAACTTTTGATTTAACAAGTTTACAAACACGTACATCACTACTACACACACATACCCTCACTCACACGTACATCACTACTACACACACATACCCTCACTCACACGTACATCACTACTACACACACATACCCTCACTCACACGTACATCACTACTACACACACATACCCTCACACACACGCACATCACTACTACACAGACATACCCTCACTCACACGTACAACACTACTACACACACATACCCTCACACACACGTACAACACTACTACACACACATACCCTCACTCACACGTACATCACTACTACACACACATACCCTCACTCACACGTACATCACTACTACACAGACATACCCTCACACACACGTACATCACTACTACACACACATACCCTCACATACACGTACATCACTACTACACAGACATACCCTCACACACACGTACATCACTACTACACACACATACCCTCACTCACACGTACATCACTACTACACACACATACCCTCACTCACACGTACACGGGACACTTGGCTAACATCACTACTACACACACATACCCTCACTCACACGTACATCACTACTACACACACATACCCTCACTCACACGTACATCACTACTACACACACATACCCTCACTCACACGTACATCACTACTACACACACATACCCTCACTCACACGTACACGGGATACTTGGCCAGCATCACTTCTACAGCTGAGTATTTCCATTGTCATTTTCTATTGCAAACTAAAACAAAAATACAAATTGTGCAAAATCTTGATTGAGCAATAATACACTCCGCTGTTTTTCTGTATCTCTCTCAATAGGAACTAATGAATGAATGAATGAATGAATGGACACAGCGAATAAAATCCATGGGATGGTATATGGAGGAGAACCTGAGACTTTTAGCTGTATGTAGATCACAACATTATGTGACCTTTATACGATATTAAAAGTACTACAGTTAAATGTTCTTTTGTCAGTTAGACAATATGATAAACTACAGTCTGTATTACATAGAATCACTCGGTGCTCATTAAAACAACAGAATATATAAGGGGGGGGGGGGGGGGGGGGGGGATTATAAAGAAACCGTAATTCTAACTCAAACTATGTACAAATATATATATGTCAATATATTTGTATGGAGGACATTCAATATTCGACGAGAATGACACCATGTGTTCCAAAAGGGCAAGCGCTGCTTCATCTACGACATCCGCCATACAAAACTAGGTCACAACGATACTCGCCATAAAAAATCTAGGTCACGACGACACCAGCCATACAAATCTAGGTCACGACGACACCAGCCATACAAAACTAGGCCACGACGACACCCGTCATACAAATCTAGGTCACGACGACATCCACTCACAAATCTTGGTCACGACGACACCCACCATACAAACTAAGTCACCACGACTGCCGCCATACAAATCTAGGTCACGACGACACCCGCCATACAAATCTAGGTCAAATCCGGGTTAAGTCATGTCTTCAAAATGATAACTAAGGTAGTGACAACGGAACTAGGCACATCAACAAGCATCGAAGCAAAACTAATATTTCCAAATGAGATCGTGATATCGACCATCGAACTTTCCCCACGGTCTTTAACCCGTATTTCTCGCAACCAGATCATTATGTAGTCGACATCTGCCATGGAATAAAAGCAGGTCCTCTGATATCGAATCAACACCGTAGGCTGGGGAAGCAGGGATGCTACTATCCAGAAACTAGAAATTGAAATAGACATGCTTATCGTGCAGCTTTGTTGTACACTGTCCCCGCTAGTTTCGTTGGGATATGAGGAGTCTGTAATGTCTTTGATTTCCAGCTTGATAAGGTATGACCGACCGACATGGTGAATACAGTTTTTGTTATTTACTAGTCAAGAAAACACACCATCCGTATATACAACCATCGTTATAATCTAACACATAATTCCACACGAGCGGAATGCTTTCAGCGCAAAAAACACTGAAATAACATTGCAGCTAAAATATTCCTACATCTATTCGTAATAATTCATAACATTGCAGTACATATCGTTTTTTTTGTGATACGCGAGTTACCAGTATATAATTTCCCCGATTCAATTGCATTTTCAGCTAATGAGGCAGAAAATTGAATACATTACAGTCTGTATGACCAAGTTTTGAAGATTGCAGTAAAACGAATAAAACAGTATCATAATCATACAACTGTTTTGCCCCTCTGTAAGACGCCTTCTCATATGACTGCTCCATTTATAAGACAACACCCTTTTATGAGACTGCTCCCTCTGTAAGACCCCTACCACTATAATAATCCTCATTCTATAACACTCCCCCTCAGACTGCTCCCTCTGTAAGACCCCCACCACTATAATAATCCTCATTCTATAACACTCCCCCTCATAACCCTCCCCCTCAGACTGCTCCCTCTGTAAGACCCCTACCACTATAATAATCCTCATTCTATAACACTCCCCCTCAGACTGCTCCCTCTATCAGACTCATTTCCTAAGACTCCACCTTCTATAAGACTCCTCCCCTGTATAAACTCCAACCTCCAACTCTTTGAGACTCCTCCCTCTGTAAGACCCCTCCAACTTCTTCCTTAAGCCTCCTTCCTCTTTAAGACTCATTCCCTCTACCAGACTCATTTCTCAGACTCATCCCCTCTTTAAGACTTCTCTCTCTATAAAACTCCTGCTCTCTATAATACTCCACCTTCTACAAGGCTCCACCCTCTATAAGACTCCACCCTCTATAAGACTCCATCCTTTATAAGACTCCTCCCCTTTATAGGACCCCACCCTCTGTAATGCTCCTCCCCTCTGTAAGACTCCTCCCCTTATAAGACTCCTCTCTCTATAAGTCTCCTCTCTCTATAAAACTCTTCTCTCTATAAGACTCCACCTTCTATAAGACTCCACCTTCTATAAGGCTCCACCCTCTATAAGACTCCACCCTCTTTAAGACTCCACCCTCTATAATACTCCACCCACTATAAGACTCCACCCTCTATAAGACTCCGCCCTCTATAAGACTCCACCCTCTTTAAGACTCCACCCGCTATAATACTCCACTCGCTATAAGACTTCACCCTCTTTAAGACTCCACCCGCTATAATACTCCACTCGCTATAAGACTTCACCCTCTATAAGACTCCACCCTCTATAAGACTCCTCCTCTCTATAAGACTCCACCCTCTATAAGATTCCACCCTCTATAATACTCCACTCTCTATAACACTCCACCCTCTATAATACTCCACTCGCTATAAGACTTCACCCTCTTTAAGACTCCACCCTCTATAATACTCCACTCGCTATAAGACTTCACCCTCTATAAGACTCCACCCTCTATAAGACTCCTCCTCTCTATAAGACTCCACCCTCTATAAGATTCCACCCTCTATAATACTCCACCCTCTATAATACTCCACTCTCTATAACACTCCATCCTCTATAACACTCCTCCCCTCATTATTTAAAAAAAAAATCAAAATCTTATATGACATGAGTGCAGGTCCTCTATGTATTGCATTTACAAGACTCTGCCTGGACTTTAGAATACAAAAACGTTCCCCGTTTCGTCTACCAAGGGAACAAGAGGCCTTGCATCGTGGATTGTTCTCAGGTCGATGACCTCATGCAGGTCTTTTCGTACCACATGGAGACTATTGACCTCGGGGTGAACTATACATAACATGTCATGGTTAGCGTCCTCGAAGCACATACCGCGGCAGAGTAAACCATTCAGTTTTGTCCTCAGAAACTTCTTCTTTGGAGAATCAATGTCGTGTATAATGAGGTTCTCCCGAGCATGGTCAGACACGGCCAGCCGGCGACAACTTAATACTGACACGTATATTGGGAAGCCAGACCCCAAAATATTCAGTCGGAAGGTCTTGCGACCCTTTGGAGAGAACCCATACACACAGCGGTCATCTTGATCACAGACGAATACATGGCCATCTGATGTTACGTCAATACCACGCGGCGCAGTTAGTCCACCGGCAAATGTGTCGAGGTATCCCCCTCCACAGTTGTACACTCTTACACTACCCTCGCCACGATTAGCACCTAGAGAAAGAAAAGAAAACTGTTATGGAAGTATATGTCATCGGGTCGATAACTCGTGTTAAGAACGCTACAGTTTATATAATTTATAACTAATTTTATTAGAGATCTTATGACCCGTAACACCGCTTAAATAATCTGTGAGTTAGTATCGGGTAGCCTTACATGGTTTTCTTAGAAACTTCATCCAAGCCAGGAACACCAAAAATAAACCTCTTTGATACCGTCAGGTACCCTTACAAATATTTCTCAAGACCACCAAAAGCCTCCAGGGAAGCCATTTTGACAGGGAATGGAGCTGATGTGCGCAATTCATTTGTACGCATCATTCTCATGAAAAAACCCAAACAAACAAAAAGAAAACAAGCAACTACAACAAACAAGATACATGGACAAAAGCGATTAGAAAGAGAGCGAGCATTTTTTTGTTTGTTTGTTAGACCCCTATCGGCGAAACGTCACTCAATGATAAAGGACCATAATATCTCGGGGATAAGCTCGAGTTTCAGGGGCATTGGGTCATGATCAAGGTCACTGCTACTATTTTTAGCGGGGGTAGTTAGGGGACATATATTGCTTTAGGAGTACCCAGTCTACAAGGTTGATGGGCCGCTAGTGTGATTTATCTCATAAATACTCACCGCCATCTGTTATATAAAGATTATAAGGAGAACACCCACTACTAGCAACATCAAACGGACTGGTAAGCTCGCTTATTCTGATGAATTCTACGCCGTTCTTTCGAATGAGGACAACCTCTTTGTTAGTAGTGACAAACGCAAGAAGCATGTCTTTGTGTCTGGAAACTGTTGCAAAACCAGTAATTCCAAATGGAAGAAATATCCTCTTCAGGATTTTGCCATGTAAGGAAGTCTCCGAAGTGGATATAATTTCATATTTGTTGAAATTCAGCTGAAACGTTTGTGGCAACACCGCTCTGTCTTTGATTTGATCTAGAGACATGGTACTATCCGGAAACGAATCGTATTTATCAACAACAAACAGCTGAGATGATTTGTCTACTCCTGGAAGAAGGACGCTCATAGACATCGTCCCCGATGTGGTGATCATCGATGACGTTGTAGACACATTCGTTGTCATCATCGTCAAGTGTTTGATGACCAGGTTCTGAAGCGATGGCTGGACGCGCAAGAGAATAATGTCCGGTCGATTCAGAAACCTGCTTTCTTGTAAGATCTTTGTGTTGCCAGGGGTGTTTGCAGAGTGCTAATTTAGATGAGAGTATGCATGCACTCGATTCAGTGGACGAGATCCCTGAACACACAGACGCTAACTTGTCAATACTTTTAGGAGTCTGACGTTTCTGATGAAGACATGTGTTTGAAAGATGGGCATAACTTGACCCAGCGGACCCGTTATCAGAACCTGCCTGATATGTAGTTTGATTTGCATTCAATTCAGAGCCCGAGTGCTCACAATAGCTCGATCCAGCGGACGCCCCGTCTTCTCTCTTATTGGTCATATCGCCATCCTTTGCAGATACGCCAAAAGAATGAACAGACAATGGTTCAACTTCGTAGACCCATTCTTCTTCTTCAATTTCATAAACGTGTTCACCGGATTCATCATCACTCTGATCTGTCGAGTCAACAACTACGCCGATCTGCAGGTTCTCGAAATCTGATGAAAGCGTTGGATTGACCCTGAATTCCGGTATAAACACTGGAGGCGAGCTCAGTGGTTTCTGATTGAGCGCTCCAGTGCAATGTTTCTTTAATCCTCCCACATTCTTAAAGAGTTCGCCCGGGTGGGCTGATTTTGTCACGTTGTCTATTCTTTCAGTAATGAGCGTGAATTGCTTTTGCCGATTTTCTAATTCCTGTTTTTGTTGTTTTAAATGATCAATGCAACTAGAAGCATTGCTGTTCATGTTTTGGATGATAGCTTCCTTTTTGGATGTTATTTCACGAAATAATAACTCAACTGCGGCCTCAACCTCTTTAGCTGCCAGTGTCGACTTTTGGTTGCATCTTTTAATCTGTTTTGTCAGACAAGCTACTTCCATTTTATTTGTTGCTGTTATGTCGGTCAGTTTTCGCCTGTTGCCTTCCAGTACTTTCAATTGAGTCCTATTGCGCAATAAAGAAGAAGGAAAATACATATTCCATAGAAATAAACAAGCAAAACAACTATCAATACAACACGAAAAGACTATGAGGAACAACTAGACGAGTGGACAAACAGATATTACTGTACATGAGAATTCATGAAAAGGGTGCTAGAACGAATTACATGTAATATGTTAGACGATTTGTCGTACAATATTTATATTAGTCATGTACTCAACATGTAACTAAAATGTGATAAATTAAAGATGAAACATGATTCAAGAATGGTTTTTTAAACCCTTGTTTATCAAGAAAAAAAAACATCCCAGCTGAGTAATGAAAGCTGTGGTCTACAAATTAAGTTTAAAACGGATTATCGAATCAGGATGCTTAATTTTGTAATAACATTACCGCTCTAGGTAATCATGTTTCCTCGGAATGAATCATGCCAATGTTCCTTTATATCATGCATTTTCATGTCTTTGTAGTTACCTGTTGTAATCTGCAAGTTCCTGTCGACGATGTGATGAGTGAATGAACCGAAAGCATTCGTCACATATACACTCTTCACAGTCGAGGCACACAGACCCAAGAGGCTGACCGGCATGGAGGTCACAAATGTCATACTGGTTAATCTCGAAATAATCAGAATCGGGCGGTTCTGTTTTCAGCATTTTCTGGAAATGTATATTAAAAGACATGTTTCAGGAACTTATAAATGCTCTCAAAGAAGCCCTGTTTCTATAAATGTACGGAATCAAAATATCAAAAATATCTTAATAAACTAACAAATTAAAACTAATTAGTACACATGATTAAAACACCCACGAAAGTATAGTTGTAGCTGTGTTTGCGACAGAAGTCCCCAAAACTACCCAATGCAGGTGACAATGGAGCTTAAAAAAGCCTCAATAGTGTTCCTCATATTACAATACATTTAACACCATATTTAATCGAAATTGAATGGCTAAATTTTCACATATCAGAAGAACGCAAAATCGAAGCCTTAACAAAATCCTGAAAATAGAAGTCAAAGTCGTCTATGTCATAATTCACCTAAATACCAAAGTTTATCTAATCGGACAACAAGTACGTTTTTGACCAATCAGAGGCTTCCGTGTAATTACCATGGCAACCTTTTGAAACTGTTGTCGCCTTGTTCAGCATCCCACAAACCCCATGTACTTATTTTTGGCAAAATCATACATCATCTAAATTTTGACAAGTGAGATCTTCATTTCATTACTATGACAACCAACCTATTCAATACCTAATTTTCTACCGATCCAGAAAATGGCGGCTATTTCCATATAATCCTAAAACAGTCGTGTTTGTAGCGTCACAACACACCTTAATACCGAAAATGGACAATTCAGCATTTTGGTAGTCTGTAAATTGTCAAATTACAAAATGGATTTCATGTTATGCCACACCGATATACATTCACCAATTTTCATGAAAATCAGACATTTAAAATTCGACCAATTAGAAGCCTCCCCAGGGCGGCCATTTTGTGGACGATGTCCTTTTTTGTTTGATCTTTTAGCGTGTCTCATACTTTGCCTAGGTGACATCGTCAGATACCCACGGTCGAATACACTACGCTACGCTGCAGGTATTATCCGGCCATGGGTCAACTTAGTGAAAAATCCTCGTTTCAATAGAGGCTATCTGATTGGCTCCGTCACATTTCCCATTGGAATTTCAGCCAATCAGATACGCTTTATGCAAGCTGCATATCAACAGCAGTGGCGGCGAGTGATCTCGAAAACATGTTTCAGAAAATTTAATACCAAAGGTTATAAACCGTTTCAGAAGAATATTATTGACACCCTATAGAGATATCTTCCTATCAATCTATACGGGCCTAGGTAATGGAAAAGTCGGTTATATCAATAAGAGGAATTTCAGCCTGTTTGAACACCGGCATTGCCGCAAATCTTTGTTCTATTTCGTTGCTTACCTTACACAAATTACATGCTACGCACACCTTGGCTATTCCTAACATCCAAAAACATTTTGCCATATCAGGTTATGCTCGTTGTCCACTATATGCTTATCACATAATCTGCACGCCTTTATGGGCGCAGCCACATTTCCCCCCTCTTAACTGAAGAGTTCTTTTTCTGAAAGGGTTATATTAATTCGTTTATATTTATAGAATGACGTCATTGAAACGAGATTTTTTCACCAAGTTGACACACGGATGATAAGCGTGGGTATCCGTAGCCCGAGTTTCCTCTGGTCCTAACACCAGACGGCCAGAGGAAACTCGGACTAGGGTATCCGACGATGCCTAGGTGAAAGGAAAATGATATATCACTGTGCCACACGACCACCCAAACATATCTATCATACCAATGATACAGAAGGCTTGAAACTTTAAAAACGAATCCGATTTTTCTAGCTCATATAATGGAAGGTTGTAATTTAACAGATTTGTTTTAAAAAAAAACCTATCAGTGTTTTAGAGACTGACCTCATCTCCAGCAGTATACTCTGAGAGTTGTGTTACTAATGTTCAGTTAAACGTATACACAAACTCTCCTTTTTGTCCAAGCATCGCTGTCAAAACGTAACCTGATACAGTGTACTTGTAAACTATGTTCCGAGTCGCCGATGACGCGTCGACAATGCGCGTAATGTTAGAAGCTGTGTTAGTGCGATAGTGCAATTTTCACCTGGGGCCGAGGATGCCCAATGTGGTGACTGTCTTTGACCGGATTTTGCTCTTTTCTGAGTCCTTAGTGTGTTGTTTGAACCTCTCCTAAACTGCTATTGGCCGTTTCCTCATGATTCGCTCGATCAAGCATACCATGCCCCTCCAACCCAACCTCACCTTCAAGTAGTTCTTCACAAGAACAGTGCTCCGACATCTATGAATGCAATTTCAGACAGTTGTACTGTATTTAAACAAGTTTCAATTATGTGTAATATCATGAAACACTTAACAATTTGAATAGGTGTATAATAGCTAATACTGGTTATATTATTCATAAAATACAACAAAATGATGTTTTTATTTCAATGTTATACGGTGGTCTGCATTGGTTTGGTTTATTTTGTTTAAGGGTCATTTAAGGACGTGCCAGGTTTGAAGGTGGGGGGAAAGCCGGAGTACTCAGAGAAAAACCACCGACCTACGGTCAGTACCTGGCAACTGCCCCACGTAGGTTTCGAACTCGCGACCCAGAGGTAGAGGGCTAGTGATAAAGTGTCGGGACACCTTAACCACTCGGTCACCGCGGCCCCTCCTCTGTATTAGAGATATCGATCAATACAACTCTACTGTATTTATATACAAAGTCAAGAAGCCATGGCCCGACTTTTATTCGTTGATGTTTAAAACAAGAAAAACAAATTGCTCCGACACAACAAGAAACTGTGGAGAAAGACAGTTCAACAAACTGATGCGATCCCATTTTGTCGGTTTGCGTTTCTTAGGAAGCTGAAAAACGGAGCGGTCAGTGCTGTCCTGATTGCTCCACAGGCGCTTGCATAGAAAATGTGATTTTCATTTTTTTTTTTTATTTGACAGTGGTATGTGTAATCTGTTAAGCTCAAGGCCGGAAACTCCGCCACGAGCGAAACGGCAGACCACTACACTTCAATCGACTAAAAAACACTTTTATTCAAACAGACACGGCGCATACTATATGCGACCGTCATCGGGAAACATTCATCTTTAACCTACCGTGCCACTCAATACTCAATTACATCCAAAACACAATAATCCGTGAAAACATCGCCGAATTCCTCGCTCAGAACGCCATTTTTCAAACGGCTCCCTGAGCCTGTCCAGATTCTTCATTTACATACGGGGTTCAAAGTTCATGCGATTATATGATCGTCAGTCGTCAGGTGTACTTTTTGGGGTCATCTCCGCATGCATTTTGTCCAGAAAATGCTTCGGCTCGCTGAAGAGTTTCGTTTAATTTACGATTATTTGAAGAGTTTCGTCGATGAACGATGATTTATAATCATACATTATTCATTATTTTGAACGTTAGAGTACCATGCACCGTATATGACAGTACACAGCAGGCGCAGATCCAGGAATTGGAAAGGGGGGGGGGGGGGGGGGGGGGGGAGCCAGTAATTTAGTGGTAATGCGAGCGCCATAGGCGGGAGCCGAATTTTTTTTGGCGAGGGGTCTGGGGGCCAAATATTCGGAACAAAATTTCGGAAAAATGAAATGATCAAATGATTATAGCAAATTTTGCAATCTTTTGAGAATAAGATAAGTGGAAGGGGGGAGGGGGGAGGGGGGCATAAATTGATTCACACAGAACGTCACTATCGTATCGTTTTCTAAATAATGAATGGTTTTTAAGGCTATAAACAATTTTTCCTCATCCGAAAAGGGGGGGGGGGGGGATTCTGACCCCATGGACCCCTCCCTCCCCCTCTGAATCTGCTAGTACACAGGAAAAGCAAAAGAAGTCAAGAATACCTATTCTGCAATCACATTCACGTAGTAGGCCTAGACATTTTATGCTTGAAAAAAAATGGTAAAAGGGAAATGGATTCGCATACTTTTGTCACAAAGGTAGAACAAAATGCTTATTTATTGATTTACTTTTGTGTCAGTTTACTGAAATCTGGACGAACAAAAAGAAAAGTGAATCACGAATAAGACTGTCATCAGGTTACTGGAACGTATACATATGTACCAACACTACTTACTCCTCACCTGTTCATTTATTTCTGCACATTTTACAAATATCATGTCGTCGTCAAATACGAAAATCATACTTCAGACCTGCCAAACGATTTGTACGTTGTGATCGATGATCCATCATCAATTTATTTTCATTTCCCACAATGTTAGATTTAATGTTTGCCAGAAGTTCTTCGAGTTCAATCCTTTTATGAGTACATACAAGACTCGGGACTTGCCTATAGATCTATCACTGTATGATTATCGAAATATTGTGGAGGAGTTCCTTCAGTCATGTTGTTTTAAACCCCTTTATATTCAAATTTTCGAAACAGAATTACTTTCTTACTTGATTTCGATTTTAATACACTCGATATCAGTTTGCCCCTTAGTGTCTACAATCAGGGGCGGACACAGGATTTTCAATTAGGGGGCGTGCGAAATTAAAGGGGGGGGTCCGCGGGTACTCCCCCTGAAAAAAATAGCAGGTAAATGCAAACTCCTGCATTCTAGTGTATTTCACGATAGATTCATATCTGGTGTGTTTTATAAAAACAAGTATATGAGAGATGTTTTTTAACGATCTTATATTATTTCGCTGATTGATACGGGAATTCGTTTTTTAAGATACCCTTACTCTGACAATTTTATGGGGGAGGCTTTGAAATCCGCCAGTGACAATGTCAAATAGTTTAACACATTGTATTCTTTGTAATACTGATTATCCATTAATTCCACTTTACATCGCTCGCATATATAAAATTTAAGTTATTGATGAATTACCTGATTAATTGAGTGTGTAAGCATCAAACGCTACTCTAATAATAATCAAGCTGGTTGAAGTGTTTACAGAATTATGAAACTGAATTGAAATGAGAAAGAAAAGAGAATACTTGAGGGGCAGTAGTGGTTATTTTGTGTCAACGCCAGACTTTTATAGTATTTTAGGGCTAACGCCAGAATACCCAGAACAACCTCTTATTCTTACCGGTATTGGGTGTGGTCTATATATTTTTAACTAGTCATATATCAAACAACTATCAGCTATTACCCCATCCAAATTTTAACTTCGAAAAATTTCAACTGATACTGCTTGTTCATGGTATACGTATAATGTCCCGGCCCTGTCTTGAACAAGTTATTGAGCACCGTTATATGCAATCTTTTTGATTGAAAACGAAGTTCAACAACTACCGAAATGATGCAGTTGAAGAAAAGGAAAGGACGATCTCATCACTGCATGGCATTAAAACATTTTATCATATCGCAAACGACGTCCTGTGCATGCACCTGTAAAATAAAGTATGCCGAGATGGCCCCAAAAAGTGCAACTGGTGACAGTCGATTATATAATCGTATGACCTTTGAACCCCGTAGATAGATAGATATCTTTATTTCCTCCAATTGCATGAAGATTACCGAACATATTAACAGGAAAACAATAAATTAAGAAATGAATAATTGATATGAAAGAAATTGAATTCTCATCGCTTAAGTATTGCGATAGCCTAATAAATCTATTCCGTTGAGCGTTTCTTTTACATTTACATTTATATGTTATAGTATTTCAAATAAATATTTGGTCATTTTGGCGATACTGATGGAATTCAGCAACTTTGAACCCCGTATGTAAATGAAGAATCTGGACAGGCTGAGGGAGCCGTTTGAAAAATGGCGTTCTGAGTGAGGAATTCGGCGATGTTTTCACGGATTATTGTGTTTTTTGGATGTAACAATTCGTATTGAGTGACACGGTAGGTTAAAGATGGATGTTTCCTGATGACGGTCGCATATAGTGTGCACCGTGTCAGTTTAATAAATGTGTTTTTTAGTCGATTGAAGTGAGATGGGGTGCCGTTTCGCTCGTGGCGGAGTTTCCGGCCTTCTGTATTACACAGTACACATACCACTGATATCATTTTTTTTCACATTCTCATTTTCTATGCAAGCGCCTGTAGATTGCTCTGGATGGCACGATACAGGCCTCCTGTGTGTTGTTCATTGAGGTAGTAAATAACCCAGCAAACAATCTGACTGAAGTAATACTACCACTGTACCTAGATATACAGGTGAGTCATGGAAATTATTGAATACAACATCCGCAGTGTATAGATATATCACAGGTACTTGTGGACATGGTTATGATGTTTTTAATTATTTAAATGTTACATTATAGACGAGTAATTATTGTATTAGAATCGCATGCTTAATTTGCAAAAAAATAATCGTACCTTGGCCTTAGTATTAGGCCAAGGTACGATTTTTTTTTGCCAAATTAAGCATGCGATTCTAATACAATAATTACTCGTCTATAATGTAACATTTAAATAATTAAAAACATCATAATCATGTCCACAAGTACCTGTGTAGATATATATGGTGTGCAGAATGCCAAATACGCGAATTCATCGCCCCGTGAAACCAAAGTTTATTATTATTTTTTGAATATTTTTAAGCAGATCAGGTATCCGTAATGTTAGGACATTGTTGAATAAGAAAAACATGGGGATATTTTTTTTTATAGTATCGCGCTAGACATTCGATACTCTATTTCTATGGCTAGCACAGACACCAGTGTTACCGATTAGCTGTGAACGAATACTCGGAAATGAGCTAATTAATACTTTAGAGATAATATAAAACAGCTTCACTATGAATGATCATTACATATTATGTCTTTACCTTGTCATACTCTTCAAGTTATAATATTTGTATATTGCCATCACGTGATTACTGAATATTTATTTCATTATGTCATTCTTACGGGAGAAGTCATTTATAAGTTTGTAAAACTTGCTAAGTAATCCCGTTGTCATTTTAATGTCAATGAAATATGTTTAAACTGAACATTACATATTACCAGTACAATGTAGTTAAATGTAATCAAAATGTGTAGCGATATGAAATAAATTTTTCTGTCACGCGATGGTAAGAGTCGTTTGTTACACTGAGGTATCACGTGTACAACGCAATCGCAACATCTCGGGGAAATTTCCGTCAACACTCGGAAATCTAGATAAACTATATTCCGAGTGTTGACGGAAATTTTCCCGAGATGTTGCGATTGGTGTACAACGCTGCCCTAGATGTCCTAATACTATATTGCAACGTCTTGCACAAAAGTGAAATCACATGCCTCAGTTGAGTTGTAAGCATATTGAATAAAGCTGCCCGCGCTGATTTTGGTAACTGCTGAAATGGTTGACTAATAAGTTGTATACATACACACACTTGTACAAAAAATCACAGATTGTGGAAATTAAGAAGAAAGTTAATTATCAAAAATCGGCCTCAACAAACGTGTATCAACCATATCGATTAATGAATTTGGTAAATTTTTGGTATTTGTTTATTTCATTGATGAAGTCATGTGTTTACAATCTGAATATACAAAGGTATGTCCGGTATGTCCCAAACCATGTTTTGACAAATATCTGCCAGCAACACTTTCCACCAGAAATCGCAAATAAAAACAGAAAACCCACCAAAAACAAAACAAAAAAACAAAACAAAAACAAGAAATATCTTTAAAAAAGATAAACGGCATAGTTTTAATGCTAGTGGTTATAATATAAAACTGCTGGTGAAATAAATGAACGAACTAATTTGTTTCAGCACAGATAACAAAATTATATCAGTTTGAATCATTTTTGGTGATAATAAGACTGCATTTGAATCAGGAATATAATTTTAGTTTAAACAAAATTTTATTCAGTGGAAACATCAATAAGCATATACATATAATTTCAAATATTATTTTATTAATGTGTCATTTGAAAAGATACATCCACTTATTCAACTTGCTTTCAATCTAATTTTGTTTCGTTTTTAACTGCATGGTTGTATTTTGCATTTACCGCTACATTGACCAATCACATACTTCATCTTGACCAGTAACGCCACCTGTCGCGTCATATCCGGGGTCAAAAGAAAATTATACGGTTATGCCGAAAAAACCAAACAACAACAACAACAACAAAAAGCATACTAACCAAAAGATCATCGTTCACCTTCGATGCTTTTAAAGATGGATTCAAATGTTTATAGAGATAGCCCCATGCTTCATGAAATCTTTCGTGAATAATGCTGAAATGATATAGAAAAAAGGAAAAGTACTTAGCTTGCCTGATCATGGAGACGTACAATATGGTAGGTGTTAGAATTTTACAGCCACTATAAACGTTTTAATGGCCGTTGTGGCACAGATTTTATCATAACGGTAAACCAGACTAACGATGTTACCAGGTTTATGGTAGGCGATTCGAAAGAACGACCACATGTCGTGCAATATAAAATTTGATTTGGTCATTTTAATTGCGGAAGATTTTGTTCATGTTGGTAAGATATGATTATGTTGATACAACCAGTGACGTTCATGTGCGCCCTTGTACAGTCTAACAGCTTGAAACACCGCCAACAGACAAATGACCAGGTTTTATTTTATTTTATATTTAGTCTCATTGATTTTTTCTTGTTTATCCTTTTTTTCTCGTTTTTTCCCTTGTATTTTTTTTATTTATTTGTCTTTTTTTTAATTCTTTTTTTTCATTTTTTTTAAATTCTATTTTGATTTTTTGTTTTTTTTTTTTTTTTTTTTTTGTTTTTTGTTGTTGTTGTTTTTTAATGAGCTGTACAATTAATTATACAGATCTAACCCGATAATCGCTACGACCTAGATTTGCATGTCGGAGTCGTCGATGAAACAGAAGACGGTTACCCTCTGAAACACCTGGGTTTTACTACTCTTGTTCTTCTTTAAGGGTCTCCACACAAATCTATATTTCATTCAATTTCTTCATAGTTATTTTTACGGATTTGTAAGTGTACCAAATTATTTTCCGAACGATTTTTTATGTCAATAAGCACAGTTTTACGTAACCCCAATGGCAGGCAAATGACAAAGCTACACGAAACTATGGACGCGCTTCATTTCTTAAGAAACCCTTTAAGGTAAATTTCTAGCATCCAAGAGGCTTAATTGAAAACTTTTTTGTTTGCATAATGTTCAATGCAGAGCAAATTTAGCTGTTGATATTTGATTCTGCTAATATTATAATGTTCAATGCTAAGCAACTTTATGTTTTATATCTAATTCTGCTAATATGTATAATGTTCAATGTTGAGTAGCTTTGTTTGTTTATACATGTATTTGATTATGCTAATATGTATACTGTTCAATGCTAAGTAGCGTTATCTGTATACAAATGCATATTTGATTAAGCTAATATGTATAATGTTCAATGTTCGCTGAAGCATTCTTTCCTATGTCACTCTCCTGTCCATCTGGCTGCTGAAGCATTATTAAGCGGTCAGAATGTTATAATTTGTAATTATGCATATATTTACTTATCACCCCTATAAGTCTACGTCTTTCGGTGAATAAAGAATCTGAATGTGTGTTGAATCATCGTCTTTTGTGTTGAATAAAACACCTACCTATAAGTTTAACTACCCAACACGGAGATTAGATAAAACAATAGTAAATTATCTACAAACTTCATTATAACGAACTCTGATAACTCGAAGACACCGCTTAATTTGAAGTAAAAATTCAGTTCAGACAGTAAAAAAAAATCTATTCAATACGTTCGGGATACCTCGAAGTTTTTCATGACTCCCTACTGACTTCGAGATAGCGATGTTTGACTGACTAAATTTAACGCCGACCCATCGTGTGTAAATCATGAGCTGTTAATATCAAGTAAAAGGGTTTATAAAATAACAGAGCGTAGACTAAAACGTTCTTATTTGAACGTGCAGTGTGATATGATAGACTATATCAAAGTTCACAATCCCAAATTATTTTACAAGAAATTCAGAAAAGGTTCCAAATCAAAGGTTAACGCCAGTATTGACGATTTTTATCAACATTTTAAAAACCTAACTATTCCTGCTGCAGAAGGAGGTGATACACAGGAATTTGATGATTTAAATACTTTATTCGAGGAATTCGATTCTGAAATCCTGGAAGTTGAGATAGAAGCTGCTATTAAGAAACTGAAAAAAGAAAAAAGTCATGGTACTGATGGAATTCTTAATGAATACCTAATTGAATTTAAACAGCTTTTTGTTCCTATTTTACATAAGATGTTCAATGCTATTCTGGAAGTTGGGTACTTTCCCAAAATTTTATCTAATGCCTTAATTGTACGTGTTTTGACAAAAGGTAACACATCAGACCCTGGTAACTACCGTGGAATTAGTAATGTCCTGAAACTATTTATTTGTATTCTGAACACCAGATTAGTGTAATGGGCTGACAATTACAACGTAATAACTGATGCCAAGGTTGGTTTTCGTTCCGGCTTAGGTACGGTAGATGCTATTTTTGCCCTTCACTGTATTATCAACAAGTCGCTTTCAAGCAAGAAAAAATTGTACTGCTGCTTCGTAGGTTATAGTAAGGCTTTCGACACCATAGATAGATATAAGCTATGGTATAAAATTTCTAACTTGGTGTCAGGAGCAAGCTTTTAAATGTGATTAAATCAATGTATAATAAGATTAAATCACGTGTAACTGTAGATAGGAAACTATCAGATTTTTTTTTTACAACAAAACCGGTGTCTTACAAGGGGAAATTGTCTCCTCGATCTTATTCAGTATGTTTGTAAACGACTGTGAGACGGAATTTCTAAACAGTGGTGTTCAACCTTTAGAGTTACAAGAGTTACCGCTCGTTTTACTAATGTACGCCGACCCGAGATGTTGCGATTGGTATGCCGACGACATGGAGCTTCTTTCTGAAAGTGTAGAAGGTCTCCAACGCATGTTAGATGAATTGTTGCTATACACTAGAAGGTGGTCGCTTCAAGTAAATGTTAAAAAAAAATAAAATAGTTGTTTTCAGAAAATCTTCTGTATTACAGGAAAACGAAACATGGCAGTATGATGGTGCTAAACTTGAGTGCGTAAATTCTTTTTCGTATTTACAATGTAGGTGTTGAACTCAACTACAATGGAAATTTCAATGTAACACAGAAACAGTTAGCTTCACAGTGTAGGAAAGCACTTTTTTTTTTATCTTAAAAGATAATGTAATTCAATGTTATTAAATTTCTGTACCTTGCTGTCTCTTTTTGACGCGTACGTTGGCAGTGTAGCCAACTATGCGTGCGAGGTGTGGGGTTTTCACAAAGCGCCTGATATCGAGCAAATTCACTCAGACTTTGTAAAAACATTTTAGGAGTTCGTAGATCTACAGCAAACGCAATGATCTATTCTGAACTTGGTAGATTTCCTCTTCTCATTTTGCGCAAAATACGAATCTTCAAGTACTGGTGTAAATTGTTGAGGTCCAATAACTGTATATTAAGTGCATGTTATCAAGATATGTGCATAGGCTGTGAATCAAATCCACATTGTAAAAATTGGGTAGCTTCAGTTAAGCAGGAACTATGTGTGCCATTGGCTTGGCCGAGTACGGGCAGGCGCAGGGTAATTTTAATACTAGAACCTTTTTGGCCTTAGTAAAACAACGGCGATTAGACATTTTTAAGCAAGATTGTGAGTCTTTCTTTTTAACCTCGTAAAAATGCACATTGTATAAAAATGTTATTGACTATGTACATGTATGTCTGCAACCTTATTTAAAGTGTACCCTGAACGTAAAACGATAATCGAATATGTTATTCTTTGTAAACCCCAAAGAAGAATGTCGCAAACCGCATCAAAATCGGTTTGCCGAGTGCCGAGATATCGCACATCGAATTACGCGATTTGCACCTGTCGGTCGACTGCTAATCAGCGTATCGGTCAGTCACTCTTCAGTCTATGACGTCACAGGTTGAACGGAGTGACTGTTATGGTGGCCAGTAGCATAGAGGACAGTGTGAACAGTAGCAGCACAAACATGTCTGAATACGATCTGGACATGAGATTTTAGGTTGTTGAATTTGGCGAAAATTGCCGACAAGAAGTCGGAATCCAACAATATAAGTTTGAGTTTAAAAAAAAAAAAAAAATAGTGAAATTGACTCTGAAATCTGAAATCTGAAATCTGGTTAACACAGACTGGTGTAATAATCGGTCAATCACCAATAAATGTATATTAGTTATGTGTTTACCATCTCTTACTCATTACCAAAGAAAGGAACACAGCATCAACATTTTTAGATAAAATAATGTGCCATTTCATTCGCAAATTAATATTCAAATAAACATACCAACAATACAACAGTTCTGGATACTCTGGTTTGTGAGAACAGACGAACACACGTACAGTAAATTCATGCGTTATATTCTATACAAAACCTGCTTCTAGTCATGAAGGACACTTAATTCAGAAAGTAATATATTATAATCATCATGATCTACAATAGACTAAATCTCTCTCCCGTATGAATATCAGTGTTGAAGTCTACAACAAACTTCTACATATACAGATTTTATCCCTTATTTTACATGCCATGGTCTCAGGGATTAAGGACGATTAAACGCTTGAGAAAGATATAATTTACATACGATCGTTGTCAGTGAAATTATATAAAAGTGATTCGCAACCATTATAATATAATTGATACTTTCTGTACGGGTATAAAGCATACAGTGTAGCTACTTATTAAAACCATCATTTTAGCTCCAATTTTTATGATAAAAAACCTACAAATTATTTCATTGTGACTAATCATAATTAATACTAAAACTTATAAACTCGCAATGATTTTCGTGTATGATTTTTTTTTCAAATTTTTATGTATTTTTTGCTATTATTTTTTTAATTGTGTCATTATTGTGAAGTGATCCAGATCCTTGTGGTTTTGCTTTCCATTCGTGTCGCAAGTCATATCTTCACTTAAAAAGGGACTTTTAACAGATGTATAAACATGTTCGGAGAATTACAAATTCTCAAGTTTGAATGGGTTAGTATACCGCTAAACAATTACCAGGTGTGAAATTACGGTCCACAAGCTCGTCACACCTGTCACTGCACCACAGGTGTCTGTGATTTCTGGTGTTCTAATCGGCACACGCCGATAATTGCTTGTGAGTTCACGCGTTTGGTTTCTGTGCACTTCAAAAAAGTTCCGAAGACATGCTTTTACAGGTTGTACATAAATTGAGCTTGAATTTTATTAAGAATTGCGTTTATACTATAGGGAATACATTTTCAAGTTGTTGAAATCAAACACATTATTTTTGGAATTCAGTGAGTTTCGTTTTCCTTACAAACGAACAAAATTCGTATCTCAAAGGTTTGTCTATAGAATAATTAACCAAAGTTACCTCATTTATATATATATATATATATATATATATATATACATGATGTTGAAAATTTACTTTATGAATCTTGTCTGGGAGTTACTGATCTTTCATGGACACGTTTTATCAATTGCGGACAATTACCCCAAAAATCACAAATAACGGTATCATTGCTGTTTTGGCTAATAAAAAATTCAAAATGATTAGCATTTATTTCACATCTTGTATGAATTGCATTTTAAACTTGTATTACTAGAAGTATTATAACCGAAATCAATACTGGTACATTTGTATGTAACAAACCGGTCATGCCCTCATAACAGAGACCTATATACTATATAGTATATAGGTCTCTGCTCATAATAAAGGCTATATGATGTAAGTCGTTATAAACGGCCCGTTATTCAAATGTCATACATGTTACCAGAGACATATATACAGTATCTGATGTTAAAATAATAAAAAAAATAAATATACATGTTATATACGACCTGTAATAAAAGAAAATAAATAAGATGATACACGTTGTATTTGGCCCGTTATAATAGAAAATTAGTAAGATGTTACATGTTGTACATGTATATGGCTCGTTATGAGAGAAAATTAGTGAGATGCTACATGTTATATATGGCCCGTTTAAAAAGAAAATTATATGTCCCTGGTTTCGGTAGCACTTGTTATTAACTAATTCACAAATATAACACAGGGAGCACTTTCATTTGTGTTGTCTTATTCGCATTAATTACAGGCACGTGTTCACATTTGTTTCTATATATATTTCCTATAAGGCGGCTCCGATCGTGTTCAACCTGTGACGTCACAGGTCAGAGGTCACCAAAACGAGGTATTCGGCTTTGGGCTTCAGGTGTGTTTTCGAGAAAAATCGCAATTACTCGGTAATGGGTCGGCCGATTTTGATACAGTTTTCTGCATTCTTGTTTATTAATCAATACCAATAACATATTTAAATATAATTTTTCGTTCAGGGTACACTTTAAGTAAGCCTTTTCCTGTTAAATATAAAAAGGCAATTGTCAAAATACGTTTGTCTTCACATAACCTGTTAATTGAAACTGGACGACATAGAAAAAAATCCTCACAATTTAAGATGTTCTCCTTTCTGTAGAAATGACAAAGAAGATGAATACCATTTCATTTTAAAATGTCCCTCCTTTAACGGTCTCAGAATAAAATATATAAAGCCTCATTATCGGGTTAAGGGGCATCTAAACAGCAAATCCAGCCAAAACAGTTGATATTTTACAAGGCTATACATCCGTACTAGGGTGCAATTTGATAGAAGTAACTTGATACAATTTTGATATGTACCATGTCAAACTGTGGGCCTTGCTGTTGACATTTAATTTGTTCAGTAGTTCGTAAATTTCAACAAAACATGAGAAAAATGCATGTTTCAGGGGGACATAATTACCTCATTTGTATCGCATTTATTGTGAAAAACAGTCATGTCGTTTTGCTCACAAGGGTCTAAAGCACAAAATAGGAGCATTGGTTTGACAAGATTGGACTTTATGATATGTATTAACACTGATTTTATTTAGACCTTGAAATGCAAATGGCGGTTGTGAATAATATCACTCAATTATGGCATATAAGAAGGTATTTCAAACGCCAAAAATGCTCATATTAGATACTATAGAGAACTCTAGACATGGCAGGAAGACTGTTTTTAGGAAATAATGTTCATCCGTTGAGTTTGGGGTAAAAGATATATATTTCTGAAAAAGGCCCAAAACTCACAAGTTTAACAATTTGTCTTAAAAAGGTCATTCTTACTATAATCAGATGTCTTAAAAGTATTAAATAGGAGCATTTGTAATGGCTGAAATGCCTCCCTTTATGCCATATTTGTGTAATATCATCCACAGCCGCCATTTGCATTTCAAGGTCAAAACAAAATATGTGTTTATACGTACATAAAGTCAAATCCGGTCAAATAAATGCTCCTACCCTGTGCTACTGACACTAGTGAGCATGATAGCTGGGCTATTTTTCAGGTTTGGTTATTTTTGTGACTTAGAATTATTCCATGCTACAACTTACCACAAAGTAACTCTATAGAAGAAATTGTTAACATCTACATCAAATTAGTTGTGATTTTACACATTTTGGTATATTACATGACTATTTTTGTGCAAATTTTAAGATATTTATTCGTGTTTGAAATTCAACATTATTCTGCTATATAGATGACCCCCCTGTCTATAAGTTAATAAATTTACTATCAACAGGTAATGTTAAAGTAAAGAATTCAGTAATCTGGGCAAGTTTTTATACCAAGCATCGCTACTACGTTCTACTCTGTTGGCTTCTAGTAACTAGTAGTTTGATCCATACTATTCATTTCCATATTGAGTCACACACACACATATATTATATATACAAATATGTGCATGCTATAATGGCATATGTGCATTGCTCTACCCGAGCTGACTTGTATTATTTTTGTTTTCTTGTAATCTCAAGATTAATAAAGAAAGAATTGTTTGGAGTACATGTAATATATCCGAATGATTACAGCCTACATGGTCGAAGAAGCGTGAAACACAAAGATATATTACCTACCTCGGGTAATAGTAGATAAAACTTGTAAAGCGGCCTGGTTGGCAGTAAAACAGAACGCTCTGTAGATAATGACTAGTTAGCTTGACAGATGTTTATAAAATGTAATTCCATGCAGCATCAAAACGGTTGAAACGTTTATCATTCACTTCACGTTTCAGTATTTCGCCAAAATATTGGAAACAATCGATCAATAGCCTTGATCACATCGATAAGGATTTTTTTCTGTAGGTTTTAGTTCGTTAACGAAGCTGGGTACACGTTTGGAAAATGTAGAATTTACAAATACACTTAAAACAGGGAAAACGTCTTGTTCACATTAAACAATATTACTATATACTCACCGAATTTGCCGATATTCTTTACGACACTTTCTCTCAGCTCACAACAATACGTCACAAGAGAAGTGGTCTTCAGATACATTGTACCTGGAGGATTACCGCACACCTCCAATCAACATTGTCTGGATATTTATATGTGAAAGGAAATCCCCAGTAACCAGGAAGTTTACGTCATATCGCATGTTAGTAAGGCAAAATGGTACGTTCTACCTTCGCGTTAACTGATTCTAAATAGAAAATACTACTTTTCATTAAAATAGTACAAACTGATTCAATAAAATATGATGTTAAGTATTTAGAATTTAAACTGTATCACTCTATCGCATCACAGGAACATGTCTAATTTTTTTAATATAAGACTAGACATGTCCCTGTGATCGCATTAGCCCATACGAAAACATGCTTTCCAGATAATAAACTGTTGATAGCATGCCGGGCGTTCTGTATATCGTACATTAGAGATGCTAATGCTACCTTGTGCCAGACATGGTGTCAGGGTCAGAGGAAACTCGGGCTAACGCTACCTGTACGTGTAAAAATCATTCTATTCATGTATAAGTAAAGAAAAATGGTATATCTATTTTGACTCTGCTGTAACTTAGGTTTGGGTATTTTTTCGGTTTTATTAATCTTCATGACAGTTATTACAACACAGAACACATTTCTCTCAAAAATCTGATAATTCATTACAAACACAGAACAGGACACTTTCTTTCATTCCAAAACCGCAAGGCGAAAGACGATATTCAGTGGGGCGACATTACGATAATTATCGTCTTGTTGCAGCGAAAAGGTGACAATTAGCGTAGCGAAACGACGATAATAAGCGGAGAGAATTAATTTGCCTCGCGAATTAGCTACTTAACGTTTTCGTTATATTGCGCGTTGAGGTATGGCGTCTTTTCGTTATGTCAATGGAAATTGACGATAAATATCGGGGGCGAAAAGACGAAGATTATCGTTCTGTCGAGGCGGCAAAACGAAACAACGAAATGGCAGAAATCAGACACCATACTATGTAACCCTCATTTTGTATTTCGTCTTTTGTACAATATTTATGTTTGTTTGTTTGTTTATTTTTAATACAATATTGAAAATTATGAAATGGGGCCCCCATAGCTCAGTTGGTTAACCCTCATCACACTATACCACGCTCCCACAATGTCCAACCATGTCCCGGAAAATTTGGCGGACGAAATGAGAAGTCAGCAAGAACTGGTACAAGGTAGTAAGCATTCCGTAAAAACCGATAAGGATATGACATGGTCTTCACGGACGTGAGGGATGTGGACATACATTAATACTACGAAGTGCACTTGGTACCAAGTTTAGTTTGCTCCCAACTGTACTTTGAACATGTTAATCAGGACAGCTTTGACGTAGTGTCGGCATAGGAAAGACTGAACTGGGGCCTCATTGATGCTTGTAGAAGCGTAGCGCGGATGGAAAGGAGTGCATGGCGTTCTCAGAGTGCTGTCTCTCTCTGCAATCCTGCTAACTCAATGTTGTTCTTGTAACGAGACCTCCCTACGCTTGCGCAATGACCAATGTCCACCCATGCCACGTTGTCGAAGACCACATAAGCTTGTCAATATGTTCAGGTGATACTTACTACGTTTATGACATATTTGCAACAGGATCTCTCTTCATCTATGCCACGCTCAGGGAATCGGCTATAAAGTACTGGATTCAAGTTAGAACGAATGTCAGAAATTGTCCGTCCGTCGTCCAGAGCTACGTTATGACAGCTAGATTTAAGTCAAATTCCTGTACCACGTTCGTTCGAACCGCCATAGAAGATCGAATACAACCACAGTAAAAGACAACACAGAATCTCGAAGTTCTTCTGCACCTTGTTTTGATCCAAGGACAAAAGGTTCTGTTTGATGCCCAATTTAAGTTACACTTTTGATGCCGAGAAGAAGAAGGAATAGAAGACAACCTACTGAGTTCGTCATTAGCTTTTGTTGAAAGGAAGACAATTAATTTGGCCATGAGTCTAATGACCAAAGAGCATTAACGCACTACTTATTTCTAAGCGGACGAACGCAATGAGAATTTGTAGGTTCATGGTACACGCCTGATGCGCGCGTTGAAAGATATTTTTAGTCGCAGGGAGAAAATAGTAATTTAAGAACGCAGTGGGCGTGGTGCACGCGTGATCATGTACGTGGGAAGGTATTGGCGGAAACGTGTTTGACGTAGAAAGAACCTGCGGTGACGTAATGAGGACGTTATATGAATGTGAAATCTATATCAATGGTCTTTGCCTGATTGTGATGGAGATATTTAATATCCACAATAGTTGTCAATTGGTGAACAGTTCCGCACATATTCCACCAAAGGTCAACTCTTCCTAAATCATGGTATTCGTTTTTATTTTATTAACTCCATTGACACTGGTTTTGCCAGCCATTCCTTGCTGTTGTCCAGGGTGAAGATTGGCAACTTCGCCGGCCAGTGTGAAAAAAAGTACGGTGATGTGTTCTCGTTCTATCAGGAGAGAATATTTTCATAGTTTTGAATATCCCGAGTTTCCTTCGGCCTTGACACCAGGATGTTTCCAGAAAAACTTGGGCTAAGTTTAAAATGTCCAGTACAGTTTGGCTATTTTACTGAAAGTCTCGGTCAGGACTTGTCAAATAAGGGATTTTGTTTTTGCTGACAACCTTTGAATTTGAAATCTAGCAGAATAGCAGACGACTATTTTAATCGACTTTAAGTGAAGTTTGTTCCACACCATGAACTATTCAGGTCACGCCAACCGACATCTTACCTAACCTGGGTACTAGATCATGTATCCAACGGTGACCTACCAGCCGGCTTGTTCGCTGAAGATTCTTTGACCTGAACAGAAGATTTAAGAGAATATTTTGCACTGGCCTACATAACATAGGTAAACAAATTATCACAGCTTCAGTCCTCAAGTTGTAATGAAGAAGTTTGACTACCATGTCCTTGAAAGTAGGGCAATCGCTCAATGTAGTTATGGAAAGGAAGTTGTTTTATTACGTGTTACGTGAATAAGTCATTTACCAAAACAAAATGGATAGCTCTCCATCTCTGTTACAACAGGGCAGATGCTATATGATCGTAAGGCTAATTATGGGCATTTTCCTGCTTGTGAATTGTGTACTTGCCAAATGGACATATTGACGACACATACATAAAAATGTTAAAATTGATAATTTGCTTGGTTGATCACACCGTGAACAGCCATACTCATTTTTATGTGGTGAATCCCTGTAGTAGTTGGTGACTACCTTACTTAACAACATACAGGAGGTCTGCATGCCATCCAGAGCAATTACGGTAAAGTGTCTTCCCAAATGACACATTCTCAGCTTCACAAGAAACACAAAACGACACCAGAAGGGAGCTTCGAACCACACACCTCGGACCTTCATCTAAGGTTACATGGCCGGCGGTCTGACCGACTGAGCTAGCGAGGCAGTGGAGAATTTGGTGAAGGAGAATAATTTTCAACATGTACTTACTTGAGCTACGAATGTATATATCATTAAGGGTATATTTCCCTCAGTCTAATATTTTGTATACTGAATATCAGCTATAAGTTCTATCAGTATTAATTCAAAATAAAGCTACTTGTATGTTGTGAACAAATTTTTTTTAACAAAGAGCAATAACTCTAATTAAGGGGTTGTGAGTCCATACTTTGGTACACAGTGCATCGTCATAGTATGACAAAGGTGCACACAAAGTAACATTATCGTGGTTTAAATACAAGCAAAGTTAATATGGTCCAGACACAAAATTTTAATAAAGGGCAATAACTCTGTAAATAACTTATGTAAACAACAATTTATGCTCTGGACACCAACAGTATCGACGAAAGGACACAGCAGCAATTACATGTTACCTGAACGTTTTCCGCGAGCATAAAAACAACGACAACTACACCATTTTTTTAGGAAACTGTTGCTTTATTGCTTTGATATGGTGATACAAATTGTCTTAATTTTCGTTACAATTCTTGCCACGTAGAAACCCTTTTAATATTTCCCCAATGTAATACAGTACTTGAATGATCATCAGTTTACATACTAATAAATATGATAATATGAATGTAATTAATAACTATAATTGTTTACTCCATACAAATTGCATAAAGCTGGTAAATGTGACACAGATTTAAACTCAAAAGGTTTCAATAATCATGATTATATCACTGCTTGCATAATTAATGGACACTTAGGAAATACATGTAAACTTAGTACGTTGTAACACACAGACACATACATTCTTGTATTTAGTCACACTAAGCTTCACATTTCCAAACACAATTGACCACATTTGCGATTACGCATTCTCACCTCTCATCCCTGTGCATATTTGTAAACAAATAAACAAACAATTACTGTAAACAAAACGCTCTCCATCAGCACACACAATATATATATGTATACAAATAATCATTTTAACCCTCAATCGTCCTCCTGGACCAATTTTCATGAAATTCAACATAATTATATTTAAAAGAAATATCGGAATGAAAACTTGTACACACTTAAAATAAAGTCATTAAAAATATTGACGTAAATTTAAAATTCCATTTACATTGTTTGTGGTTACACTATCGGCCAAAGGAACAAACTGAACATCTGACTAGGATACTGTAAACCAACTAGTTTCTGTGTGCGATTAATTTTCACGCATTTTACAGGTGATTAAAATTTGCAAAAAATTAATTGCTGTACAATAGTTTCAATCACAGGAAAAGTAGGTCTTTTATGACTGTAAATTACGAAATTGAAATTACCACAGAAAAGTTGTTAGGCATGAAAATACGAAAATAAGTTGGTTTAAGATACCAACTTGCTAAGAGTTTGTATTTGTTTACATATATCTTTTTCTACTAGAGGTATATAATACAATATAGACTAGAACAAAGCACAAACTAACACTCCCAAGTATCTTTAACGACTGACTGTGCTCAATTTTAAAAAATTTCTTTTACACTTTTCACATTTTATATGCCTATCCTTATATCCAAACTTCTTTATACTGCAAGAATTTTGCTGGGTAAAAGCTGGAAGTATAATAAAAGTCTTAACAATAAAACCTTGATAATAAACTTGCAAATGAGGCTGATCTGTTTTTGCATGTATTACTTCAGAGTCTATAGATAGTCAAAACCCTTCTATGATGTTAAAAAATGTCCACTTATTTGAATTCCATGATGAATTCAATTCCCAATAATATGTTTTTTTTTCTTTAACTTTCAACAAATTAGGATTAAATTGTAACGGGATCGGGACACGGGATTAGGATGATTCTAATTTAAATCTAGGACTTCCTAAATATTTGTGTATACGCTAGGTCATACCAAAAAGATCCTCTATCGTCAGATACCCATGGTAGATTGCACTACGCAATACTACACATATATCACTCTCATTGTCCACTTAAAGAAACAAATATCTTGAATCCGAGACCCTGCACTGCTTGCAGTGATAACACAAAAACGAAATTCAATGGGAATGTAAAATGAAAAAATGAAACAACATGTGGAATTCAAAACATGATCTTTCAAACTAGACAATATGGTTGTTGCAGTTTTCTAACATTTTGTCTACCAGAACTTGACAAGACTGATGAATAATGAAATGTTTGCTGCATATAAAAGTTTCACATAATTTTTGCCAACATTTCACTTCAATAAAGTGTTATGACTAATAAAATGTACATATTATCTGTTTCTGTTGGCATGAAAATAATTTTCATTTCAACATCATCGTCCCTATGTACAATGTTTACACACGGGAAAGGGTTGGTACAGCCAAGATAATAACATCGACACGGAAAAAATAAATTTGGCTGTCAAACATGATAATGATAGAGAAAATATAGTAATTAAAAATAAACTTTAATACCACCAAAACAAAACCCTGGGAAATCTCACAGATCCACCAGTTAAAACCATTCAAGGGAGTAATTATATATATATTAAAGGTGGGTGGCGTTATCACAAATCACAAATGTAAAGCTTAAACATTCACAAATTCCCAAACACTGCAAAAAATAATTGAAGCATGGTATTCAATTTGGGCAAATATTACAGTATTTTCAAACCAGTTGAAAAAGTTTTAAGTTATTGGTAGCTAGGAAGCACATATTACAGTTAAAAAAATGTCTTTATTTACTAAAACTGTCGAAAATTATTGCATCATTTGGATTTGTATGTAGGCCGAATTTAATTCTTTCGAAGTTAGTTCTTTTAAAACATTCCAAATATATGAAGGATATTAAACATCCCAACCTACTAGTAAACAGGGCAGCCAACACATTGACACATATCACAAATTTGTATTTACTTAAAAGCACAGGGACTTGGCAAATTTTCCAACCTCACATTCCATAATTTATATACAGTCAAACTTGTAATAGCGGACACCCTTATATAGCGGACACCTGTCCATAACGGACACTTCCAGGAATCCCCAATGAAAATCACTATATAAATATCATGTATATAGCGGACACCTTCCTAATGCGGACAGCGGACACTTATTTTTGTCCGTAAAGTTGTTAAAAATTCCGTATAACGGACACGTGAAACCATAGCCGTGTTGATATTTGTGTGTAAAACGTTTCTAAATAACAAGCAAAGCCTTAATTACTCAACTCCCCTGGCAGCAATGCTAACTTAGGAAGCCACTTCCTCGGTCACTAATTGTCCTGTTACCTGTAAGTTGCTGTAACAATGGGCAGTAATTACAAGAGAGTGACCGATCGCCGTCGGCAGAGGTGTTTGTTTACTCAACCGGTGACAGCTAAGATTAGCCATTCAACCATAGCCTAGACAACAAGAATGGTCAGGGGGTAATTAAATCATCATCAAGACCAACAAAAGAGGGACAAAGCATTAGTTATGTCTGTCATAATTGTTTTACTTACAAAATCCACCGTATGCAAATCTGACAGGGCAGGCACATGGTTGTCAGCCGCCATTTTCTCACATTCGGAACTCCTCGGAATATGACTACGTAACCTATTAAGAACAGCCGAAGAGTTCCGAGTGTCTTTGTATACACTATACTAATTTACTGAACCAGAAAACGGTATTTATTAATTAAATCCCTACATGGATTTCGGAAACTATGTCTCAAAATAAATGCTTAGGGATTATAATTATCAGAGAAAAAAGCACTTTCATTTATAAAGAGTTAATGTTGTAATAGAAAAGATATTTCAAAAATATTTATTTTCCAAAATATTGAGGATTGATGAAAATTGTTTTACTATGATAAGAATTACCTTTACATTTTTGACTATGTTGAGTATTTGTCTGAATAGATATTCAGTATAGTATGATATTGTGAAGATTGGTTTAAAAACTATAGGCTTAATGTAAATTATTAAAAATATCAACTTCAATTTTTGTGTCAGATGAATGATTGAAAATTAATTAAGCATTTATCTTTAATTATTTCTCTTTTATTCATTTGTTTAAGTGTTTAAATATAATAAATCAGGAGACATATAGTGTACTATAAACAGACTTTGGTTTGTTTCTTCGTTTATAAGGGACATAACTCGTTGAACCTCTATATAAAGGACACCTCTCTATAAAGGACACTTTTGTCTTGTCCCTTAGGTGTCCTTTATAGACAGGTTCGACTGTACATAATACCAATAACAAGAATATAAGTTTAGGATTCTGTACCATTTCCCTGTGCCCTAAGTCATTGTATAGAGCTGAAGTTTTTCCAATCCATTTTTAATAACATCTAGTTTGTCTACATCATAAATTCTAATCTTTGGTCAATTTCTTTACTTACTAATGATAATATTTCAGATTTGTTAAAAAAAAAAGTACTAACATCTAAATAAATGGTAACAGACTTGTACTGCATTCATCCCAATAATAGAATAATTAAAATACACTTCTAGGAAAATATAAACATTCAAATTCTTTAAATAAAACTGTATCACTGACAACATCCACATAAACACCCTAACCTGTTCACACATAAATAATCATCAAAAAAAATTCGAATGGTGAAATTTAAATTAAATATATCAGTTAATGAAATAATCACTTTGGTAATATTTATTCCACTGTATAAAACCAATCCTTACTTTCATACATTAAAGTAGAATCTGCATCGATTATGATAACTATTTCAAAAGATGACTGGATACTTTCATTTTCACAGGGTTTTGTATCAATGGAAGGACTACATGTACCTGTATAACGTGTGTACTCTCACTTTTACCTTCCCATTTGGTTAGGGTGATAATCTTAAAGAAACCGAGTATGTTTCCATAGAAGAAAGCAAGGATAAGCAGAGAATTTTCTGCAAATTCAACATTTTTAAAAAATAACAATATAGAAAAACATTTTCTTGGAATTATTATTTCCAATCATTAAATGCTGTAAAAATCATGCCATGTCTTTTGTCGTAACACAGTGAAATTGGTGTTGGTATAATGAAACTCAAATAATGATATCTTTGTCAAGCGAACCGGTATAAGTACATGTATACATTAAGGAATCACAGGGACCTGGTACGAATTCCCAGCCCAGGGTCCATATATATATGTATTACAGTATCACGGGTAATAACTCCCCGGTCGAAAAAACTGGACAAGGATTTAAAAAAAATTATACTGATATACCCGTATTACCAGGTATATATGGTACCACTGTGCTGTCCGACCGACCAGTTTACTTTAATACATACATGTATACATTGGTGGGGAATTTGTGTTAATTCCTTGTGCAAAAAAACAGGTTTATTACAAAATATAAATATATCTTAAATCTAAATTCTAATTTTTAATTTTATTTTGAAATGAAATCAAGAAACAACTAAGAAATTCCTTCTTTAGAAAATCAGCAATTAACACTACTGTTTTAAATGTTTTATTATTATTATTTTCTATTCAAATCTGTCCCAATATATAGTTGGTATTCATTGTAAACCTGTTTTAATTGTACCCCATCTTGCAATGTTTACAAAACTTCAAAATATAAATCTGAGTTCAAAGGTCATCTAAAGGGCACACGGTGTTCATATTTGGTGTAAGTTAGTAAAATCCAATCACAGTGCAGCTTTAGTCATCACAATTGCTAGCAGTTTTCACGTTGACTTCTTGCTGTTCGTCACCATGGATCCATATGATGACGCCCTCTTTATTTCGGAAAAGCCAATCATCCATCGTGAAAAATAGGTCACTGGAAAATATGAAAGAGTTTGGTTAGGATGATTCCATACGAACAGGATAAGAAGATTTTAATAATAATATAATTGTAAAAAAAAAGAGTTTGGTTAGGATGGTTCTATAGGAACAGGATAAGAAGATTTTAATATTGTAATTTATGTGAATATACAGTAATTATGATGAAGGGCACTGGCAAATGGTATGTGTCTAAAAACAAACCTTACAAGATAAAATAGAGAAAAAGTTCAATCGACTTATACTTTTCACTCTGGTTGACTCTGATGGCAGCATGCGAGGGGTCTTCCGTTTTGACACTAGATTACAAGTGTACCTGGTGAAAACCCACGCACTGTGTCGGTCAGGTGATCCCATACACTTCACCCCATTTACATGGTTTTTAAAAGTTAACTGAAAAGATCCCTATGGAAATCAAAATTCATGGTTAGCACATTAGTTGAGCGAGTGTTGTATATCAACATGAAAGAATTAAATATTTTAATATCACATGAAAAATAGTCAGATATCCATACACAAGATGTGTCAATTCAAAATTAGTTGTCGAGATAATTTTAATACTGTATTATTTATTTACAGTCCAGTGGCCGATATAAACTTTGAAACAAATTAAGTGATTTGTAGCGATGGGAATTGGTTGAAATTTCCTGATCAATCACCAATTTAGTCAATTCAATCATTAATTGATTAAAATCATTTAATTTTTTTCATGATCTTTCTTTGGAATTTAAGCATTTTTTTAAATTTTTTTTTTTACATTCCTCCTTTGTGCTTATTGCACCGTTCCAGTCCTCTAGGTGCTTGTATTTTATATGATATTAGCCACAACCACAATCAAGCAATTGTCTATGCGCATGTTATAACAATCGGCTAATATTCTTTGGGTTATCGTGATGTCGGGCATTTCTGACAAAACTAGATTACAGATTTCTTCTAGATAAATTGGTCAAACACTTCAAACAAGTGATACTTGATGAACTTTGTGAATCGTAACATCACTAGTAATTTGGTCACAAGACGAGGAAATAGAGTTTTACTGAACAGTAATAGACATAGGTGGGCTTATTGCCAGGCATGGGGTTGTTGTTTGATGGCAAGGTCAACAACAAAAACAGTGCACCAAACTGATTTCTGATAAACTCAGGAATACGTTCGAGAGGGAATAAGTAACATCATTCTCTTTCACAAATAAAATAAAATAACAGCATAATTGACTTCCGCAAAGTCTCGTCGAAAAACGTAGAAAACAATGATAATCATGCTTTTGAGCCCATTAGTTGTCACCAGATTGTTGCTTGCGTATTACATGACGAAAATCTAAGGTTAGCTGAGAATTTTAAAGGCGGGCTTATTTCCAGACGTGGGCTTCTTGCTGGATATGTAAAGGAGGTGAAATGATATGTAACATGTGAGTAGGTTAAAACTTGATGCAAACAAAACAATAGAGTGAGTTCAAACAAAAAGAAAACTTTCTCACGTACTTCACAGGGTTATCCTGTGGTTGCTAGGAAAAAGATAAATTGATCTCGGTATCACACAGGAGGGTAAAGACAGCTGACACGCGCAATATGACGCTGTTCACAATAACGTAACGTCATCATTTTTCGTTGAGTAACTATGTCGTAAATGATGATGACGTCATTAACATTGATGTATATTCCAAGGAGCATTGCAGATGGCGTGATGAAAATTTTTCATGAAAACTTACATTTGCTTGCAAGTATGTGAGAAAAATAATCAAACATGGGTCTGTTCCGCGAACAAGGATATCTCAACCCTCATGTAAGAGTTTGGCTGACCAGCACTTGGCAAGCTTGGTGCTGACTGGCCAAAATATTAATCTAAATATTATTATATTTACATGAGGGTTGAGATATCCCTGTCCACGGAACAGGCCCTTGTTAGATTCTATTAGTGTACAAAAGCAGAGGTGAGGAAGACAACAGAACTACAAGACAATTACTAGCAATGATCATTCGGATTTCTTCACTCCATTGCTTCCTGCTGCCTTGCCATAGGATGATCCCTTTTGTATCTCTGTTAAGCTGATCATCCAGAAAGAAAATGCCGCCACTGAAAGGTCAAGGTTCAGGTGATATATAAACAAAGTGCAATATACATAAAATACAACGGCTAATCTAGCGTATTATATGTGTAGTTTGTGATATGATGGCTACTCTAGTGTATTTTAGTTGGTGATACCATGGTTACTTTAGTATATTTTAGTTGGTGATACGATGGCTACTTTAGTATATTTTAGTTGGTGATACGATGGCTACTCTAGTATATTTTAGTTGGTGATACGATGGTTACTTTAGTATATTTTAGTTGGTGATACGATGGCTACTTTAGTATATTTTAGTTGGTGATACGATGGCCATTCTAGTATATTTTAGTTGGTGATACGATGGCTACTCTAGTATATTTTAGTTGGTGATACAATGGCTAGTCTAGTATATTTTAGTTGGTGATACGATGGCTACTTTAGTATATTTTAGTTGGTGATACGATGGCTACTCTAGTATATTTTAGTTTGTGATACGATGGCCACTCTAGTATATTTTAGTTGGTGATACGATGACTACTCTAGTATATTTTAGTTGGTGATACGATGGCCACTCTAGTATATTTTAGTTTGTGATACGATGGCTACTCTAGTATATTTTAGTTGGTGATACGATGGCCACTCTAGTATATTTTAGTTGGTGATACAATGGCTACTCTAGTATATTTTAGTTGGTGATACAATGGCTACTCTAGTATATTTTAGTTGGTGATACAATGGCCACTCTAGTATATTTTAGTTGGTGATACGATGACTACTCTAGTATATTTTAGTTGGTGATACAATGGCTACTCTAGTATATTTTAGTTGGTGATACAATGGCCACTCTAGTATATTTTAGTTGGTGATACAATGGCTAATCTAGTATATTTTAGTTGGTGATACGATGGTTACTTTAGTATATTTTAGTTGGTGATACGATGACTACTCTAGTGTATTTTAGTTGGTGATACGATGGCTACTCTAGTATATTTTAGTTGGTGATACGATGGCTACTCTAGTATATTTTAGTTGGTGATACGATGGCTACTCTAGTATATTTTAGTTGGTGATGCGATGGCTACTCCAGTATATTTTAGTCGGTGATACGATGGCTACTCTAGTATATTTTAGTTGGTGATACAATGACTACTACTCTAGTATATTTTAGTTAGTGATACAATGGTTACTCTAGTATATTTTAGTTGGTGATACAATGGCTACTCTAGTATATTTTAGTTGGTGATACGATGGCTACTCTAGTATATTTTAGTTGGTGATACGATGGCTACTCTAGTATATTTTAGTTGGTGATACGATGGCTACTCTAGTATATTTTAGTTGGTGATACGATGACTACTCTAGTATATTTTAGTCGGTGATACGATGACTACTCTATATATATTTTAGTTGGTGATACGATGGCTACTCTAGTATATTTTAGTTGGTGATATGATGGCTACTCTAGTATATTTTAGTCGGTGATACGATGGCTACTCTAGTATATTTTAGTTGGTGATACGATGGCTACTCTATATATATTTTAGTTGGTGATACAATGACTACTCTAGTATATTTTAGTTGGTGATATGATGGCTACTCTAGTATATTTTAGTCGGTGATACGATGACTACTCTAGTATATTTTAGTTGGTGATACAATGGCCACTCTAGTATATTTTAGTTGGTGATACGATGGTTACTCTAGTATATTTTAGTTTGTGATACGATGACTACTCTAGTATATTTTAGTTGGTGATACAATGGCCACTCTAGTATATTTTAGTTGGTGATACGATGGCTACTCTAGTATATTTTAGTTGGTGATACGATGGCTACTCTAGTATATTTTAGTTAGTGATACAATGGCTACTCTAGTATATTTTAGTTAGTGATACAATGGCTACTCTAGTATATTTTAGTTGGTGATACAATGGCTACTCTAGTATATTTTAGTTGGTGATATAATGGCTACTCTAGTATATTTTAGTTGGTGATACGATGGCTACTCTTGTATATTTTAGTTGGTGATACGATGGCTACTCTAGTATATTTTAGTTGGTGATACGATGGCTACTCTAGTATATTTTAGTTTGTGATACGATGACTACTCTAGTATGTTTTAGTTGGTGATACGATGGCTACTCTAGTATGTTTTAGTTGGTGATACGATGGCTACTCTAGTATATTTTAGTTTGTGATACGATGACTACTCTAGTATATTTTAGTTTGTGATACGATGACTACTCTAGTGTATTTTAGTTGGTGATACGATGGCTACTCTAGTATATTTTAGTTGGTGATACGATGACTACTCTAGTATGTTTTAGTTGGTGATACGATGACTACTCTAGTATATTTTAGTTTGTGATACGATGACTACTCTAGTGTATTTTAGTTTGTGATACGATGACTACTCTAGTATGTTTTAGTTGGTGATACGATGACTACTCTAGTATGTTTAAGTTGGTGATACGATGACTACTCTAGTATATTTTAGTTTGTGATACAATGGCTACTCTAGTATATTTTAGTTGGTGATACGATAACTACTCTAGTATGTTTTAGTTGGTGATACGATGGCTACTCTAGTATATTTTAGTTGGTGATACGATGGCTACTCTAGTATATTTTAGTTGGTGATACGATGACTACTCTAGTATGTTTTAGTTGGTGATACGATGACTACTCTAGTATATTTTAGTTTGTGATACGATGACTACTCTAGTGTATTTTAGTTTGTGATACGATGACTACTCTAGTATGTTTTAGTTGGTGATACGATGACTACTCTAGTATGTTTTAGTTGGTGATACGATGACTACTCTAGTATATTTTAGTTTGTGATACAATGGCTACTCTAGTATATTTTAGTTGGTGATACGATAACTACTCTAGTATGTTTTAGTTGGTGATACGATGGCTACTCTAGTATATTTTAGTTGGTGATACGATGGCTACTCTATATATATTTTAGTTGGTGATACGATGGCTACTCTAGTATATTTTAGTTGGTGATACGATGGCTACTCTAGTATATTTTAGTTGGTGATACGATGGCTACTCTAGTATATTTTAGTTGGTGATACGATGACTACTCTAGTATATTTTAGTTTGTGATACGATGACTACTCTAGTATGTTTTAGTTGGTGATACGATGGCTACTCTAGTATATTTTAGTTGGTGATACAATGGCCACTCTTGGTGATACGATGGCTACTCTAGTATATTTTAGTTTGTGATACGATGGCTACTCTAGTATGTTTTAGTTGGTGATACGATGGCTACTCTAGTATATTTTAGTTGGTGATACAATGGCTACTCTAGAATATTTTAGTTGGTGATACGATGGCTACTCTAGTATATTTTAGTTGGTGATACAATGGCTACTCTAGAATATTTTAGTTGGTGATACGGTGGCTACTCTAGTATATTTTAGTTGGTGATACGATGGCTACTCTAGTATATTTTAGTTGGTGATACAATGGCTACTCTAGAATATTTTAGTTGGTGATACGATGGCTACTCTAGTATATTTTAGTTGGTGATACAATGGCTACTCTAGAATATTTTAGTTGGTGATACGGTGGCTACTCTAGTATATTTTAGTTGGTGATACGATGGCTACTCTAGTATATTTTAGTTGGTGATACGATGGCTACTCTAGTATATTTTAGTTGGTGATACAATGGCTACTCTAGAATATTTTAGTTGGTGATACGATGGCTACTCTAGTATATTTTAGTTGGTGATACGATGGCTACTCTAGTATATTTTAGTTGGTGATACGATGGCTACTCTAGTATATTTTAGTTGGTGATACGATGGCTACTCTAGTATATTTTAGTTGGTGATACGATGGCTACTCTAGTATATTTTAGTTGGTGATACGATGGCTACTCTAGTATATTTTAGTTGGTGATACGATGACTACTCTAGTATATTTTAGTTGGTGATACAATGGCTCTAGTATATTTTAGTTGGTGATACGATGGCTACTCTAGTATATTTTAGTTGGTGATACGATGGCTACTCTAGTACATTTTAGTTGGTGATATAATGGCTACTCTAGAATATTTTAGTTGGTGATACAATGGCTACTCTAGAATATTTTAGTTGGTGATATAATGGCTACTCTAGTATATTTTAGTTGGTGATACAATGGCTACTCTAGTATATTTTAGTTGGTGATACGATGGCTCTAGTATATTTTAGTTGGTGATACGATGGCCACTCTAGTATATTTTAGTTGGTGATACGATGGTTACTCTAGTATATTTTAGTTGGTGATACGATGGTTACTCTAGTATATTTTAGTTGGTGATACGATGGCTCTAGTGTATTTTAGTTGGTGATACGATGGCTACTCTAGTATATTTTAGTTGGTGATATGATGGCTACTCTAGTATATTTTAGTTGGTGATACGATGGCCACTCTAGTATATTTTAGTTGGTGATACGATGGTTACTCTAGTATATTTTAGTTGGTGATACGATGGCTACTCTAGTACATTTTAGTTGGTGATACGATGGCTCTAGTATATTTTAGTTGATGATACGATGGTTACTCTAGTACATTTTAGTTGGTGATACGATGGCTCTAGTATATTTTAGTTGGTGATACGATGGCCACTCTAGTATATTTTAGTTGGTGATACGATGGTTACTCTAGTATATTTTAGTTGGTGATACGATGGTTACTCTAGTATATTTTAGTTGGTGATACGATGGCTCTAGTGTATTTTAGTTGGTGATACGATGGCTACTCTAGTATATTTTAGTTGGTGATATGATGGCTACTCTAGTATATTTTAGTTGGTGATACGATGGCCACTCTAGTATATTTTAGTTGGTGATACGATGGCTACTCTAGTATATTTTAGTTGGTGATACGATGGCTACTCTAGTATATTTTAGTCGGTGATATAATGGCTACTCTAGTATATTTTAGTTGGTGATACGATGGCTACTCTAGTATATTTTAGTTGGTGATACGATGGCTACTCTAGTATGTTTTAGTTGGTGATACGGTGGCTAATCTAGTATATTTTAGTTGGTGATACGATGGCTACTCTAGTATATTTTAGTTGGTGATACAATGACTACTCTAGCGTAGCACAGGTGAGATTGACTTAGCTTTTGAGAAATCGGCGAACCACCAATCCTTGCTACAGTAAAAAGTACTACAGAACATGTGCCCCCCTGTTCTACACATTTATAATTATATTCATGAAGAAAGATTTCATGAAACATGTAAGTTCATGATTTTCTCCAGTAGTGAATTAAAGTGAATATATCTTTCTCTTAAAATAGAAGTGACCTCCATAATTTGAATGCTTTTTAATTGTAGATATAGCACAACTAGCAGAATCTAGCAAGATAACTAGAGATCTCTGTACCACAAATATTGTCTGTACTGAAAAACTATTGTGTGAGGGTCCGGTGGCTGAATTTTAAATTTTTTTTATTAACCTGCAAATAGCCTTGGGGGATGGTGCCTGTTTTCCCCGAGTAAATTGTAAATAGCCAGAATCTTAATTTGGTCAGTTGGAGGCTGAAATATCTCTACATCAACATAAACTTTATTTTTGATACGGAACAATTGATTTTGGATGGGATGTCCCGCCACTAGGTAGCTTTGTGTTATTGTATAGAATGGTAATGCAGGAAAGAATAAAATTACAGTTATATTGCAGTACAAACGTTTTCAACATTGGTAGTACAGAGATTTGTGTATATAGCTGTATGTCATCATATGTAATGATATAATATATAGCAGTAACATGATCAGAAAGTCCAGTGTGGTACACCTCCGACAATAACGCCCCGCTTCTACATGTAGCTAGATGGCTGTCTGTCCTTAGAGGTGCAGTGACTAAGAAATGGAGTCTCTATCAAATTTCTAATCAAGACTTTTGGTCACAGTAAAATCTAGAAATAGTTACCAGAAATTATATAAGATTGAATATTCTCACCAATTTTCTTTTAATAACATTGCATTGATATTTGCAGTTCCCCACCAAAATGTAGATAATTATGTAATGTATTTCAGGTTCTGAAAGATTTTTCTTGTTTGTAATTTTTTTTTTTTAATTTAAATTTTTTTTTTTTTTTTGCCTTTTTTTTGTCAATGTATTGTTTGCTATGACCTGAAGTTTTTAGCTTCTCAACCAAGGGAGATAACTAACCAACGGTAGAAATCATACTTACTTAATATCACAACACCCACAACAATAAGCTGCTGTGTGATGGTCCCTGCTATTACTATACTCCCTAAGTAAAAATACAGTGGAACGTTTGTCACAAGTAACCAGAATATCCAGTTTAACAGGTCATTTGGTCGCTGGGGAGGATGGAATGCTGGGAGGTCAAATTTTCCTGTCTTAAAATACTCGTCTACAAGATCATCCTGCAAAATTGAATTGTCACAAATTTAACACTGATAGTGTTCAAAGTCGAAACCTGAAACAAATGATTGATAGATAGTGTTTGCTTAAAGTGGAAGACGAAGAACAAGTGAAAGCTCACCGGCGGCAGCAATCACACTATGCATTCATTTTCTATGTATGTATAAGCATGTAAATTTGAAATTGTATGTCACATTATATCACTCCTAGACCTCTAATGGATGTATAAACCAAATTAGAAGGGTGTGCACTTACAAGCTTTCCAAAACTAACCCCCAAAATCTTTAAAGTTGGTTTTGGTGCCAAAAAGTATGTCCATAAAATGGTAAAATGCCAAAAAAAAATCACAATTTATTTCTGCATGATTTTGCCACAACATCACTCCTAGACCTCTAATAAATGTATAAACCAAATTAGAAGGGCATGAGGTGTATACTTTTGGACTTATAAGCTTTCCAAAAACTTACCCCAAAAACTTTAAAGTGGGTTTTGGTGCCAAAAACGTTAAGTCCACAAAATGGTAAAATGCGAAAAAAACACAATTTTTTTCTGCATGATTTTGCCATACCATCACTCCTAGACCTCTAATGAATGTATAAACCAAATTAGAAGGGCATGAGGTGTATACTTTTGGACTTACAAGCTTTCCAAAAACTTACCCCAAAAACTTTAAAGTTTTGGGGTGGGATGTGGACGCGGACGCCGGGGTGACAGCATTAGCTCTCGGTTACTCGTAACCGGTGAGCTAAAAATAAAAGGTGATATACTGTCATTGCCTGAACCAAATCATTAAGCTGGTTCAAACAGATACTCCAATGCCAACGAGATATTTATAACTTCAAACAAGATCATCTTATAAAGAAGTAGTCTTACACATCACATTGCATGCTCACCTTTTCCTTAAACAAATCCCGGAGCCATTTAGCTAACTCTTCCTCTTCCTTTGGCAGGCTGTCCATTTCATAACGCCTGAAAAAATATGGAGTAAAATTTCTAGTAACAGTTTGGAATATAAAACAATACAAATGGTACTGATGTGCAGTGTTGTGGATCACTCAAAGCTGGTAGTCGCGAAAGAGAAGCTTTTCATTCTCTCTTAGAACGTTCGTCAAGGGAAATGTAATCAGAAGTCTTGGCTGGCGAAGATGGGGGTATGTGGCGGCTGTCTAAGGTCAGCCATGATGGACTTGTCTTTAAGATAAATGTCATATACACTTTACTTTAAGGTCAGCTGTGATTATGTTGCCTCTAAGATAAATATCATACATACTTCATTCTGAGGTCAGCTGTGATGGTGTTACCTCTAAGATAAATATCATACATACTTCATTCTGAGGTCAGCTGTGATTATGTTGCCTCTAAGATAAATATCATACATACTTCATTCTGAGGTCAGCTGTGATAGTGTTGCCTCTAAGATAAATATCATACATACTTCATTCTGAGGTCAGCTGTGATGGTGTTACCTCTAAGATAAATATCATACATACTTCATTCTGAGGTCAACTGTGATGGTGTTACCTCTAAGATAAATATCATACATACTTCATTCTGAGGTCAACTGTGATGGTGTTACCTCTAAGATAAATGTCATACATACTTCATTCTGAGGTCAGCTGTGATGGTGTTGCCTCTGAAGGCGTTCATCAATGTTGGTTTAACACTGTTTCCCTTGAACCCTATGGCAATGTCATAGATAGCGCCAACTGAAAAAACAAACAGAACCTAAAAGGAATTTGCTGGAGACAAGGAAATATGTCACCATTTGATGGAAATCTTAATTTGTCCAATTTTGTTTTGTTTTGTCAGTTTGAGTCCTAATTAGACATATGTATCCCTTACTCCTATAACATAAGAGGCCGCTGGTCGGCTCTTTTTCTATCGGATATGATTTTGCCGACTGTTACACGGCACCTGTCAAAAGTATCTCTCCATGTTAAACCTCTAACATTGTTGGAGTAATGTATCCCAATACTGTTCTGATGAACTTGCCTATGTGAAGTTGTGAACTCACACATTTTAATTCTGTCTTCCGTGCGATGGTTATATCACCATAACCTTCTCATCTTCTATGCTCATGACAGCAATGTATCATGTGATTACAAACAAGTATTATGACCTACCTGATATTTTGCCCTGTGACCTGACCTATGACTTGTGACCTACTAGACCCTGCCCTTTGACCTGACCTATGATTTGAAACTTACCAACCCCTTGCCCTGTGACCTGACCTATGATTTGTGACCTACCTGCGCCTTTGCGCTGTGACCTGACCTCTGATTTATGACCTACCTGTGCCCTTGCCCTGTGCCCTTGCCCTGTGACCTGACCTATGACTTGTGACCTACCTGCCCCTTTGCCCTGGAGGGCCTGGATGGTGTAGCTGAACCCCTTTGTGCGCGGCAGTAAATGGTGCTTAAACTCAGGGTAACCCTTTTCTCTAGCAACTTTTAAACTGGCCTCGTGTTTCTCTGCTGTAAATCTTGTACCTTCTGGGAACAGAAGTAGCTGAAATATATAAATAGAATCAACTTGAAAAAATTGATAAGCTGAAATATATAAATGGGATCGACTTGAAATAACTGATAACTAGGTATCGCAAACGATACAAATCCCCTCGCGTCCATTCAAAAATGAAGTCGCAACAACGCTGACAAAGATTTTGAACTTAATCTTGGCGCCCTGATACACGAACTTGTTTGAGGTATTGCCATGCTTGACCCATATATGAAGTTTGGTCAGGATCCGTTCAAAAATGAAGTCGCATTACAGCACTGACAAAGATTTACTATAAATAGTAACGGTGACATTGGCCTTGACCTTGGTGCCCTAAAACACGAACTCGTTCGAGGTATTCCCATGCTGGACCCATATATGAAGTTTGGTCAGGATCCGTTCAAAAATTAAGTCGCAAGAGCGCTGACAAAGATTTTCTATAAATAGTAACGCTGACCTTGACCTTGGCACCCTGAAACACGAACTTGTTCGAGGTATTCCCATGCTGGACCCATATATGAAGTTTGGTCAGAATCCGTTCAAAAATGAAGTCGCAAGCGCGCTGACAAAGATTTTCTATAAATAGTAACGGTGACCTTGACCTTGACCTTGGCACCCTGAAACACGAACTCTTTCAAGGTATTCCCATGCTGGACCCATATATGAAGTTTGGTCAGGATCCGTTCAAAAATGAAGTCGTAAGAGCGCTGACAAAGATTTTCTATAAATAGTCACGCTGACCTTGACCTTGGCACCCTGAAACACGAACTCGTTCGAGGTATTCCCATGCTGGACCCAAATATGAAGTTTGGTCAGGATCCGTTCAGAAATGAAGTTGGAAGAGTGCTGACAAAGATTTTCTATAAATAGTAACGGTGACCTTGACCTTGACCTTGACCTTGGCACCCTGAAACACGAACTCGTTCGAGGTATTCCCATGCTGGACCCATATACGAAGTTTGGTCAGAATCCGTTCAAAAATGAAGTCGCAAGAGCGCTGACAAAAAGTGAAAATACGTACTTACGTACGAACGGAACGCTATATCCCCTCCCCGACTTTCGTCGAGAGGGGATAATAAGCTGAAATACATAAACGGATTCAACTTGAAATTGTTGATAATAAGCTGAAATATATAAATGGAATCAACTTGAAATAATTGATAAGTTGAAATACATAAACGGATTTAACTTGAAATAACTGATAATTAGCTGAAAAATATAAACAGAATCAACTTGAAATAATTGATTATAAGCTGAAATATATAAACAGGATTAACTTGAAATAGTTGATAATAAGCTGAAATATATAAACAGAATCAACTTGAAATAACTGATAAGCTGAAATACATAAACGGATTCAACTTGAAATAATTGATAATAAGCTGAAATACATGAACGGAATCATTTGAAATGATTAATACTAACGAGGAATTCTGAAACACTGAATGGTTAATTCCACTATGTCTTGAACACTTATGATGGAAAGTCAAGATAATACTGTAAAATATATTGAGAAAACTTCCCTTCAGTTCTTTCTGAGAAATAGCGATAACAAGAATTGTTTACGGACGGACGGACGGACGGACGGACGGACGGACGGACGACGGACCACGGACACAGGGCGATTTGAATAGCCAAGTTAATCCTTATAATTGAATCTACTATAGACAATCCCTGTGGAAATCTACTTTTATTGTCCAACTTTTTTCTCTTAGAAATTATTAAGCCACCGCTGAATCAGCCAATCAAAACCGACGTTATTTGATAACACAAATTTTTAAACCAATGGAAATGTTTGTTACAAGCAAGATTTTATTATTATTCTTAAATGAGAATTCAATAGAACAGCACTAAATTCTTAGAATCATGAACTTACCGTAAACCAATAATTGTCGGGGAAGTCGAGCAGTTCTTTCATGGTGTCGTGAATGATTTTCTTGTCCTTAGCCCAGTCTCTCATTAAGAAAATACACTCTGTAAAGTACCATGCCCATCCTATCAGGGGAATATATCGTAGCATGTTTTTACCATAAACTTTTGCACCCTGTTTAAGAAAAAAATTAAAAGTGATTAATTTTACCTACAATTTTATCTGGTAAAATTTGCAATTAACCAAAAGATTTATACTTTCTCATTAGTTTTTAGGAGTTTTTTTCTTTGACATTATCAAAACTTATTCCTGATCGGAAAGATTGATAATATTTCTTTATTACGTTCATTAAAAGCGGTAAAAATTCAGTTTTAGCTCAAGTAGTGAACTAAAAGAATCTTTTATCCCCTTTGGGATAAGAAAAGAGGATATCAACCCAAGGGGGATATTTTTAATTTGACAAACACAAGGCTTGATGAATATTTAGCAGTCTAGAAATATTGCCTCAAATAATTGTGTATTGTTCGAAAAGACTCATCAATATCTGTTCAAACTGATTGAAGGTTTACTGTATATGTTTCTTTGATATCTTGAAACTTTTTTACTTTGACATTTTTATTCAGATTTTCAACATAAAAGTAATCACATGATACAGAAAGAAACAAAGACAAATTTCACACACACTTACATACACAAACAGTATATATATATATAACTTGAATACAAAGTATGTATAGCTTAGCTATAGCTAATAGGTGACTGTACATGAAAAAAAAAAATCATAGAAGACAGCATAATCAGTATAAAATAATGTGACAAAATGCATGAAACAATTTTTTTCTGTCTATTGATCAAAAAGATATCTTGAAACTCAGTACAATATCATAAACCTAGATCTGTACCTCAGGACATTATACAAGACTTGGTGGTTCTCTGTAAAGTATGAAATAAATAAAACATACCCCGAGGACGCCGTATCGCTCCGCTAGGATCCATAACATGAGCCAATCTATCTCATAAGTATGGTTCATCAGCACCAAGATATGCTCCTTTCCTGCGAATAACCGATCCTTTGGATCTATGTATAAGATGATGTCACACCCTGACCACCACTGGGCGACGAAAGTAAACTCTGGAACATACAAATTTTAACATTAATAGAATATTGCTGGTGAAATACATTGTACAACATGTGGCAGGTTTTAGCTGTATATCTATACCGATTGACTTCCAGTGTTGCTCTACTGGGAACTTCCCTTAACTTGGCTTTAAGCTTGCATTTGATTGGTAGAGCAGCAGACGGATAAGCCAAAGTTTGCTTGTTCAGAAACTATAGTGACTAGAGTTGGAACGAACTCACTTTGGTTATACTGTAAACGTTGAAATTTATTAGAGGGGGAAATTTACGCTAATTATGTGGCCTCCTTTTGTTCGCGAAAATTTCCCCTGTGCGTATTATTTTGATATCAATTTGCGTAATTTTGAACTAAAAGCGAAAGTGGATCGATCACGAAAATTACCCCCATGCATATAGTTTACATATAGAAATCGCGAAATTAACGCCCCATGGAAATAATCACCTTTACAGTACATGAATTTGTACAGAAACAAGAAGTTACGGAGTGCATGTCTGGTCGACTAAGGTTCAACCACCGATTTTACTTTGGTTCGACCAAACAAATCAAGACTTCATTTACACATAGATTTGGAAGCACGACAGTGATTGGTTGTTTATGCTACACATTTGTATTCACATTAGAAGGAACAGCCAGCTGCCTAAGGTAAATAGTTAATAAAAGACCTCGCTCAAAATCAAACTGGTAACCAATTAATATTGTTTAGGCACAGATCGGATGTTTTAAAACTGAAAATTGACAATCAACATTCAAGTCAGACTAGCCCCTCTCTCTAGAATATTGAAATTATAAACAAAATTCAGGTTTATGATTTTGGTCTCAAGGATATGTCTGATTTTAAGTTTTAAACTAGGGGGAGATAATCTAAAATTAAACTTAGCTGAGCAATAAAGCTTAGGGGCTGGTGGCCGGTCTACACGGATAACCAGTTTTACCAATTTTATCTCGTGATAATAACCCAAGGTGGATATTTTTACAGTTTTAATTAACAAAAGGTTGATATTTTACAGTTTCAATTTACAAAAGGTGGATATTTTACAGTTTTAATTAAAAGGTGGATATTTTACCATCTTAATTAACAAAAAGGGAATATGTTACCATAATAGATTTTTTATTAGATATTTAGATAACAAAAGGTGGATACATGTATATATTCATTCAAGTTCTACACCTCAGATATCTATATATGCAATTAAATTGACATGTACATATATATAAGGCCAGTGTTTTTCCTGGTTAATTTTGGAAATTGCCATGTGAGGGTAATTTTTTTACAACATAAGTGAGAAATTGGGGAAAAAATTGAGGCGTTCGATGAAATTGGAAAAGTAAATTAGCTGAAATTTTCAGCAATTTAGTTCTGTGCAAAAACTGTTTGGGGATTTATGTCTATATATTATAATTAGGACAATAAGCTTTATTATGAAACATATTAAGTGCCAGACTTTTAATCTTCAAAAAATAAAATTGTAATTTTGTTCCTTAATTGAAAAAAAATTCTACCTCTTCCATTGGGAATGGGGTAAATATATATCAACCTCTAATACATAGACAGGAAAGGCACTGAAGACAGTTTTAAAATGGTGATGTAACATATGAGAACCCTAGCCTTCAAACCATTAAGAAGATTGTACATTGAACAAAACTGATACTGCATACTTACGAGACCAGCTTGAGTATCCAAGAATGTAGTTGATTTTCCTGAACAATTTTCGGTCAAATGGCCAAATAAGTAGCGTCCATACCATGAGGAAGTTAATGATTAAAGTACTGACAACAAACGTATACATAAACACCAAGAAGAAAAGGAAGGACTTCTTCACCCTATTTGGAAGTGGAAGGCCTGCCATTTTGTCTGGAAAAAAAAAGGAAAAAAAGATACAGGAAATTGATTTAATTATTAAGGTATACATTGGCTTTAAATAAAATATTCAATATATACATATAACAAGCTAGATTTTGTAGTTATTGTGTACCATTAAATGATAGCTGACTAATATAATATTGAGTCAACACATGTACAGACATCATAAATATAAATGTTATCCCTAAATATGATGAACATCATGATTCCAAATTATGTACATTTGTATTTCAATTTTTTTTATCTAAATTTCTTTTTTTCTTTGTTAAATTCATAGCCTCTCAAGCCATAAAAACATGAAACATTTGAAATAAAAAAAAAATTAAAAACTGTGTTGTTCGTGTCCAGTAACCTAAGATGTTAACAGTACTATATACTGGTAAATCAATGTAATATACTGAAATGAAAAATGATTTTTTTTTATATAGCCTGCACAAACTTCAACTTAAATAGCAATTTTAAAATACAAAGGTTTCTTGCAAAACCAAAACATCCTTCACTTCCTGAATAGGCCAGATCTGTAACTTTAGCACCAAGAGATCACAATTCACAAGCATATGTACATGTTTAACAACAGACACTAGTGTAATACTGGCTATACTGCAAGATTAATTAGATATAGGGAGAACCTCTCTTTAGCCTGATAGGTTGACACATCGACTCAGCCTGAATCTGCACCTGAATGGATTTTAAAGGAGCTCATTGAATCTAATTTGTAATTAAATATTGAAATACCATTTTTATTAAAAATATATTCTTGATGATGTGTTTTAAAGCTCAATAACTGGGTCGCTAATTGAACCGACGGCCTGACAGATCTGAACAGGTCCTGAATGGGATCTTAAGTTAAACATGAAGATTTTACTCATAAAAATATTATTTAGTAACGTTATTTCGAGCTTGTTGTATGATAGTGTGGACCTGAATGGGAGCGATTGGACCTGAATAGTTTTAAAACTAACTAATCACTTATCAATATGTAATTTCTTAATGTTTTATTAAATGACACTACCGGATATGCACATATTGACGTGGAAAGATGTCAAGTAGACCTTCGGACAGATATGGATATATGTAAACACTATCTGTACGAATGTGCTGATGAGAGGAGAGACAGTGACAGATGAAGTAGACAATGGGCAATGTCTATTTGGGTAGTAATAAAGGGAAAATTTTCAAGATTAAATTTGCTCGATGTGAAAAGACCTCAGGCAATTTTGAATAAATAACAGATGTAAAAACCAATTGAACTAAAACAGAATTAAATATAAGGTAATTATATTTATAAGAAGAACATGAATTTGTTTTAATTTCACTTTCCTCTGCTTTCCCAATTTCACATTTTCTCACGTAAAAACTCTGAATATAGTTGACCCTGGAACCGGAAGAAAAATTGTAGGAAAATCCCTGACGTTGATCAAGTCTAGCTCAAGATATCACTGGGACTCCATAGTATAGGAAAAAACTGGTATAAGTTTCAAACAGGGCATATGTGGGTCACATTCCAGGATGGGGCAGTGTGATAAACTGGTGTTTGTATCCCTAATTGTGTATTGTATTAAGAGTAATGAGATGATATCAGGGAATGGGGCATGGATTAAAAGCAAGCTGAGGTCATGGGAGTGGTGGCTGCTACAGGGCTGACCTCAGGTACACCTATATGTTGTAGATAATATGTGGGGAGGTCTCAGCGTTGCGTAGGGTGTGTTAGCTATATGTATAATTATGAATAAAATCAACTTGAGTGACCCTACCTGCATTACACTAAAATGACACACAAAATTAGCTATATTACAGCTAAATTCCTGTTTAGGTTTACAAGACCCCATTCAGGTCCTGTTCAGATCTGCCATGTTTGTCAGTTTGATCAGTGACCCATTTATCAAGCTTTGAAATCAAATACATCATCAAAACATCTTTTTGAATAAGAATGGTTTAAATTATAACATCGGCCCTTCTTGTATCAAACACTGAGAAATTACACATAAGCAATAAACACTTTAAAACCTATCTGGGTCCTTTAAGGTTCATTCGTGTCTTTAGGAGGACCCACAGTAAAGTCAGGTTTCACTGTACTTAGTAAATGTATGTGATCTCTCTTACATACAATTACTCGGTAAAAATCCTCTACAAAATGAAAGTAAAAAAAATATTAGAATAAAATGTTGCTGGTGCTAATTTGAAATTAGTGCTCCTTTAAGTTGCTTACAACTTGGATTCGTCCTTTGTGTAGGCTCCAATTTTACAGTGCAGCATGTAACTTGTATGAGCTGTGAAAGTCATCCACAGGAAATCGGAAGGTTATTATCAGTGATTATATATGATGACAGGATTCCATCGGTGGGAATGGAAACCAGAAAACTATTTCTTAAGATGGTAAACCAATAACAAATTAAACGAACAAAGTGTGGATTTGATGGTGGGGACATTGAAGGGGTATATACTAGCGTGGATCATATATCCTACCTTGTTATGGTCATCAATGACATGATGCTAAGGATATATATTTAACATGACGTGTGATTGGAATTTGCGAAAATGGACAGACAGAAAGTAGTAAAAAGTTAAACATACGGACGGTTTCTTGTCTTTTTGTTCTGTTGTAAACCTCTGAGTACGCACGCAGTTGTGAGCAAAGGGGCGAAGTCCACAATAAACCTCTGCCCGGTCAAACGTGTGGGCTTATCGTAACGTAAACACAGCAAACACACGAAAATCAGCACGTGTTACTTTTCGGTTGTCGTAAAATATAATTATTTTTGTTTAATCGTTTATATGTGTTTTATTAATTCTTCTGTGTTCTATAAACAAGTATGATATCAAATATATGTTTAACTACTGATCAGTAACAGATTTTCTTTCAGAATATTTTGCGACATACGGCAAAAGCGTGGACGATGATGAAACTCCAATCCAGAAAGTTGTAACGTCGATCTGTTACGTGAATATTGCTGTCAAATCTAGAGAGCTGGCACTTCCTGATCGGAGCTGAGAGGACGAACAGGTTTGTATTCACATAGAAAATATGTAGGGATACTTAATTTATTTTAGATAAATTCAGAGAACAATTAATAAGTCGACACACTGTCGTAATAGAATGGACGAGCACAGGGACTTGTCATAGACTAATTTAATTGTTATTGCCCTTAGTAGCTGATTGTGAGGATCACAATGCACTAGTCATAGTGGACTGTAAAGTGACGAGGTAAAGCAAGAGTATGTTTTTGTCTCCTTGACTTCGGATTGAAGGGACACGTCAAATTCATAATGATGTAGCCTATGTTTTGACGCTACAGATATCGTGAGAAATAGTGAGTAGAGTGCTCAAATTGCTAAAACAAAACAAGGGTCAGCCAGATTTCGTATCAAGTGGCCTTACACGTAATCGGACTGTTTTTTTCAGCATACAGCAAGCCCCAAGTTCAAATTCATGGCCAGCTGGATATTCTGAATGCGTACATGACTATGGCCTATATATAGTTACAATACATGCAGTTTTGAATTTTCATTGGCCAATAATTAAGCACATCAAAGAGGAAGTTATATTAGTATTATCATAAGAGTAGTGCCTGTATTTCGACCCCATTTAAAATTTATGAAGAAAAAAGCTTAATGATACCACAGGTAAAGGGGATACTAAAAATAAACAGATATATATACTGTAGTTCAATGAATGGTTATCAAAATAATTAACTCACTTACATTTGTATCTTAATTCATTGTGCAAGTATTGCATCATAATTGGACCAAAATTTATTATGAAGATTCATATATATAGTATTACTAAAAGGTAAGTAGATACTGAAAAAAATGTCCTAATAATAGTTATAAATTTTCAAAATGCGAGAAGAAATTCACTTCATATATACATGTATATCAATGTCAAATGCATAGTGTAATTTTCAAAATTCTTACCATGATTTTCTTGCTGCTTTCAGAACTATAAGGTCAATTGTGGTTGAGAATCAAGAATGGCAGAAAACGGGACGAGTCTCTCACCTGAGGAAAAGTTTTCCTTAATTACTCGAAACTTGCAGGTAAATACAAAAGAATTAGTCATTCCTAGCTCTGTATTACAGATCTTCATATGAATTTAGTTCTAGATGATATTCATGATTCTAAACAAGTTGGAAAAAACAAATTCTTTTGTTAAAAATTGAAAACATCTTATTGAAGAATCAAAGTTTTGGGATAAAAATTTAGTTGAACTTTAATGGAGGGACTTTAATTCTGTCTCAAAAGTTGTGTTGTAAGATACTTGAAATTTGACGCATGTTTTGGTATCTAGGAGACCATAGGTGAGGAGAAACTGAAGACAATATTAAAGGAGCGAGACTTGAAGATCTACTGGGGAACGGCCACCACTGGTAAACCTCATGTAGCCTACTTTGTGCCTATGTCAAAGATTGCAGATTTCCTCAAGGCTGGTTGTGAGGTATGTTCTGCTAATTCAGGGAAATGTGTATCATTTTGATAGGTTAAATCATAATTTATGTACCAATCTTGATATCTTGGAGATCCAACCTCTGTAAACAGTTTGGTATGGTTCTGTGCTACCCATACATGTCAACCTCTGGAACCTCCAATGAGGGAGATCTCCCTCATTCCACATCCAAAATGAGGGAGAAAGTGAGTGAAAAAAATCGCGACATTTTTAATACTTTAGGTGATGTTCCTTATGGGCTTGCGCAGGTGTAAATTACCTCGGGCTATACATTTTGATATTTAAATTTGACAACAATGGTTAATTTTAAAGAATAATAATAATTAAAAAAAAAAATAGGAAAAAAAAGATAAATTCATTTAAAAACTGTATTTAGTGAATTATATTATTAATGATGTAGTCACTTGAAATTTGCAACCAGTATACAAAGCAACTACTTATCTCCTGAATTTTTTTTTATTATTTTGTTCTGAAATATTTCTAAATGTATTTATCAAATTATCTCCCTTCCTTTCTCAAATAATAATTACACAGTAATCTATTAACTTTTGTCTTACTTGTAGTTCTATTATGACATTATTTTTATTTTTTTCTGACCCAAATTGAAATCCGGATTTTTGTGGCAGTTTACAACTTTATATTATATAATTGTCCAATTAAAGAAGGCGGCAGTACAAACGCTGGTACTGACAGCTACGATTAAGAAAGGCATTATTGGCTTTCATGTGAGTAAATCTTGTTGACAGATAGTATCAGTGTTTGTTCTTGAAGTGATGTATCCTAGTTGTAATCACAAAATTAACTGACCGTGTCAAATGAAGCCACATGGGTTATAATGTATACACCAGTCAGCAGGCACGCATGCATGGTGACCGGACCGACTCCCCTCTCTCACCAAGCCCCAGGCCAGGGCAGCTACACAGGTGGTTGGGGTGTTTTGTTTACATAATCAGTTCAGGGTCAAAGTGTCTGAGATTTCCGGGGTTTTATGAGGGAAGACTGCTCAAATCCGGGAGAAATTTAACACCGATTCGGGAAATGTACCAAATCAGGATTTAGGGGAAATTTTAATGATTTTCCGGGCACTTCCCGCGTAATCCGGCATGACGTTGTTATGGTTATCTTTACCCTTTGATTAATTATATTCAGGTGCACACAATTAGTGATTGTGTGATTAATTTACTTTGTTTAGACCTAAACTGGAATTCACCTTTCTTCTTTACTTAAGTAATTCATAATAATTCTTATAAGCATATTTGGGAAGTGTGTTTTTCATTTTAACACATTTTAATATAATAGGATAATTAAGACTCAAGATTAAAACATATGATTTGTTATCTGCTGTAAAACATAAATGATGAAATACATGTATATATAAGTGTGTCTGGAGGTTACATGAAAGATGGACACAATATTTATGCATTTAGACTAGTTTTTAATTTTTGATAATGAATTAAATGTTATGAATTTTATGCATTTAGACTTGTTTTGATAATGATTAAGATATAGAAAATATACAAAAAAATAAGAAAATGGTGAAAAAAGCTGGTTGACTGTGTTTCTGAAATTAGATTGTGAATTACTTCCCTTTGTTATTGTCCATCAATGTTAAATATCTAACACATAATAAACACACAGTCAAGTAATAACTCTGAAAGTTTAAATTTTTGAATCATTTATGAATTGTCCTCCATTGATATTTCTTTAATCTATTGTATGACTGCACTATTTACTCATCGCTGATTGGTCTAAACAGTCCACATAGGTCAATGTTGGATGTGATATTAACCTGCAATGACGAAAATTGCACGAGAGGTTAATATTGAAATCCAAGAACCCCTGAATCTAAAACAACACCCGCTGAAAAATATTGACCAATCATGATCAGAGGTCAGTAAAAATTAACTCCGTACAGTAAAAAGGCAGACATCTTAGTCGCTTCAGTCATGACAGACGTAAAAAAAACCGGACAAAATGCCTTCTGGAAATGTTTCTGATGGGGAAGTAGCAAGAATCTAAGATTCTTGAACGAAAAGGATACGAAAAAAAATCAAAGAGAGCCATGGAAATAGCAATTTCTGTCCCGCGCTCCTACATGGAGGCAAAGGCCATTGAAACCGACTTCCTCCAAATGAATGTTTACGAACAGGCACAGCTCGTTTTGCTTTAAAACAAATAAAATACTCCCCTAAGCCTTTGGAAATATAATTTTTTCAGGTTAATAAATCCTCATATTCACATGAAAAAAGGTTGATAATTGTACAGTGTCAACCTTATCAAAAAGCTATAATTGTTAAGTATACTGTAATGTTGAATTTCCTGCCAGGTGACAATCCTGTTTGCCGACCTCCACGCCTACCTTGACAACATGAAGGCCCCATGGGAGTTGTTGAATTTACGTGTCATATACTACGAATCAGCCATAAAAGCCATGCTCAAGTCAATTGGTGTACCTCTTGATAAACTCAAGTTTGTTAAAGGCACAGACTACCAGCTCAGCAAGTAAGTGAGACAGAGTTTTACATAACCAACTCTTAGGATTTCTTTCCATAATAGTGTTAGACTGCATGGAGAGGACATTAGATCTTCAGAATCTGTCCAAACTTTATACAACTCCATACGATACTTGGATTAATAGAATCTTCCACTACAGTATCGTGCAGGGTAGAAAGGTTTATAAATTATAACCGACATGTATAAAAGAAGCTTACGATTAAATCCAGTTGAGAACGCCTGCACATGTTATCAGTCATAACTTTGGGGTTGACAGAGAAAATTTTGACAACAAGTAAAAAGGGAGACAATTCTGTGAATGATGAAAGAAATCTCAGTTGTTTAAGCAGCATGTATATTAGACCTCAAGTAAAGATCATTCTGAGGTGTTCGGTTCATCCCTGACTCGTGATAGTTTGTGTTTCTCAGGCAGCTTGCTTGATGGGCTGTCCTGTTGTCATGGTTGTATCCTTGGGTGAATAACTTTACCCCATTTGATCCAGACTACATTCATGAGAGCTTTTGGTATATTGTTCAGCTAAATAGCCACTGCAAGGAAATTCTGTCTCAAAAAGACCACGATGGTTCACAGAGCATTAACCCCAGCTAAAAATGGAAGCATAAGCAAGAATTTTCAAATTAATTTCAAATATATGTTTACATCCTGTTTGCCAAAAACAGTCTCGATATATCAGTTTCTGAGATGAATTTAAATGACTTTGAGAAAGTTCTTAAAAAGGTATTAACCAAGTCTGACAATTTGTCTTTTAATTATAGAGAGTACACATTAGATGTCTACAGACTGTCGTCATTGGTGACGGAGCATGATGCCAAGAAAGCCGGAGCAGAGGTGGTGAAACAGGTAGACCACCCCTTGCTTAGTGGACTGCTCTACCCCGGTCTACAGGTAAGACTGGTCCATTTCTTAATGAAGGGATGGGCAAATGGGGTTGTAAGCCTCTGCCCACAAATAAGTATCCTTCCTCATTTTTGCGGAATAAATCAATTTAGAAATACTGGTAAGCTTTCAAACTTTTTCATTAGGGAAGGGAGGGGCTAATTTGAGAATTAATATGTTACTTATCACAAAACTGCGAGGTTATAAGAAAGTTGGAAAGGAAGGTTTAAAATAGGTAAAATTAATGTCAGAATTAAATAGAAATGTATGTTTATGATGACTAAATCTGGGTTTTGGTTCTTGTAAAATCATGAATATAATTATAGTAAAAATCAAATTGTAGAAAGAGTTTTAAGGGTAACAGAATTTTGTTTTTGTTTTTGGCTTCATCATGTCCAAACAATTTGAGATATATGAATATTACTTGGGTGAAGATATTGGGAGCTGTTATTGTTAATTATATAGGGGTGGTCATACTTGTGAAATGAAAAATAACAACCTGTAACATTGATATATCCCATCCCCACCACCTCCACCTCCCCCTGTTTTATTTTTGGTACAGTCCTTTTAAGGAAGTTGTGTCTGTGTTTTGAATTAATATAACTTTGTCACAGGATTTTATGGCGAATAGGGTATGGCCGGTTTTACTACCAAATATTGCCCCCCACCCCTTGATCTGTTCTATTGATTGTTGTATATGTGCATAATATTTGAGTTATATATACATGTACACCATTGTCAGCATCTTGTGTCACTTTCTGTTCAGGCCCTTGATGAGGAATACCTCAAGGTTGATGCTCAATTTGGAGGAGTTGATCAACGTAAAATCTTCACTTTTGCAGAAAAGGTAAGTTCCTCAATATTTTTCAAAATTGAAATTCAGTGTTAAAATATAGCTGTGTTGGCTCAATCTGTGCCCTTTTCTCTAAAAAACTAACCTGAGATATGTGATCAAAAAGTATCTCAAAGTTTTCATTTCATCGTGATTTTAGGAATCTTGTCTCGTTTTAATCTTCTCTCGTCAAGGCTCGTAAAAATGAAAACTTCTTAAACTTCTCTCATGTAAACTCATTTGAAATGAAAACTCAATTAGAATCCTATATTTCTGTTATAATGTTCCTCTTGGAAATATATTTCATCTGTTTATGACTTAGTAAACCATTAATCATGATTATTATGTCACTGTGGTAGTTTCCAGTGTAAAAGTGGCTACAGGTAAAAACAAAACATGTATTTTAGACATAAAAAGGGCTTGTTTGAGGAAACCAATATTTTCAAAGTACAAACATGTTATATAACACAAGTAATTGTTACCTGTTTTCAGTACCTTCCACATTTGGGATATGGAAAGAGGATCCACTTGATGAACCCCATGGGTGAGTAATGTAAAGGTCACCAACCAGTGCGTGCCAAACTTTCAAATCTTTTACAGGACATTCGGTCTGATGAAATAAAAATGTTTACCAGACCGGACAAAATTTTACCAGACCAAAAAATACCCAGAGATAAAAATTCAAATCCCACTTCTATAAGGATTTAATTGAATAATGTATGTTATATGTAAGGATTGAATAAAGTTATGTCGAGGTGTATTGACTAATATATTGTATATATTTTAATTGTCATGACAGACCACTCTTGGAAGTCCGTACATTGATCTTTGTGTATTTATTGCTTCCTCAATCTTCAGTACCTGGACTTACTGGGACTAAGATGAGTTCATCAGATGAATCGTCCAAGATCGATCTTCTCGACTCCCCTGCCCAGCTGAAGAAGAAATTAAAGTCTGCCTTCTGTGAGCCAGGAAACATCAAGGAAAACGGTGTCCTGTCCTTCTGTAAATCTGTGCTGTTCCCACTGTCGAAAACAGGAGGTATATATTCTAACAATTTGTTTATAACCTAAACAATATTTAATCTCTATTTTGTATAAAGGCTAACACTAGGAACAAAATTCTCAAAACACAGGTCAGTGTTTAAAGAAGACCAAAAAAAAACCACAAATCTATTTTAATTGGCCATTGAAGTGGAGATTTTCCCTTTAAAATCTACAAAGAAAATTTTGTTTCAATAAGTGCTTATAAATCATTAAAAACAATAATTTCTTGGTCATTGGACTTGAGATTTGTTTGTCATTCTACTAAAATTGAAAGGAAAATTCAATGAGAATTGCGAAAAAAAATTATACTCCTATTGTAGGTGTATCAGTTCAGTTTTGTTTTTCCCCCATAATTGACTTGTGTTCTATATAGTCATATATTTCCAAGTAGAAATAGAATCTTCTAATTTGTTGGTATTAAAAAGAGTAATTTTTGGTGTGTAGGAGTCTTAAGGATGAAGAAGGAAGCTTAGACTAATGATTAGATCTTTTTCAGAATTCAAGGTTACAAGGTCACCGGATCACGGTGGAGACTCTATCTATTCATGTTTTGCAGACCTTGAAGCAGCCTTTGAAAAAGAGGTAAAATGTTTGCTGTGATATATAAGGCTCTAATTTTAGTTCCTATTTTAACCATTAAAATAATGTTGAATTGATATTGAATTAATGTTGAATTAATGTAGAATTCATGTTGAAATCCATATGAAAATACAGACATACTGTATGCTTCAGTCTGGGAACAACGTAACCTCTGATGTAATATTATTTTAACAATAGGTTTTCCTGAAAGAACAAAAGTTGCCAGTAAAAGTGTGTTTCTGAGTGTTAAACGGTTTAGAACAGAGCAAAATGTCACCGAAAGTGTAATTTTAGTAAAATATTTCCTCAATGGGGCAGGCATGCAGGTTCATCAAACAGGAACCAATGAAGGAATGATTTAATTCAAACAGTAACACATAAGACACTGTTACGATCCAATGCTTTCCTTTACATCATATTGCACAGCCTTAGCAAGTGAAGATGGCACCCACCATGCATAGAATTTCTTTATTTCTGGTTTCCTTGTTTCAATGGGACATATATTTTTGCTTAAATAGCCCTTAATTCATATATCCAGTTGTTCTTCAATGAAATCACCTAGATCGAAAGGTTTATTATAAGGGAGATAACTCTGTAAGTGTCTACTTCAGGAAGTACATCCTGGAGACCTGAAGGTGGCAGTGGAGTTTTACCTTAGTGAGCTACTGGAGCCAATCAGAGCCGAGTTCTCTTCTGTTGAGCTCAAGCAGCTGACTGGTAAAGCATACCCAGTCGAGAAGAAAAGTAGGTTTGATGAGAGAACATTTGTTTACAGATGTTGTATATCGGAAACTGATCATGAGTACTCATATAAGATTGACAGCAAATTTTACATGTTATTAGCAATTTCATGTGAGTTCTCTCATTCATATTTTTATATATAGTTAAAGTGAATTTAATCTATCATTATAAACATTTCTTCATAACTTTATAGAGACTGATAAAGGTTATATTTTGAAGTATTGCAATTTATTCAAAGCTGACAATTATGAAAAATTAAATGTGTTGGGTTCCCATGTTTTCTAAACGAAAAGTTTGATATTTGATAATTCTATGACTCTAGAGAAACCTGGCCAGAAGGGAGCCACAGGAACGTCCACAGAGGACAAACTTACACCAGCCAGACTCGACCTGAGGGTTGGAAAAATCACCTCGGTGACAAAACACCCTGATGCGGACTCCCTGTTTGTGGAGACAGTCGACCTAGGGGAGGAGTCTCCACGGACTGTGGTCAGTGGGTTGGCAGGACTAGTGCCAATGGAGGCTCTCCAAGATCGCATGGGTGTATTTCTGTGTAATCTCAAACCACAGAAGATGCGAGGCATCGAGTCTCAGGCGATGCTCATGTGTGGTAGTGTGGACGAACCACGTGTTGTAGAGCCCCTCGACCCGCCAGAGGGAAGTGCTGTCGGTGAAAAAGTATTCTTTGATGGCTACGACGGCAAGCCCGACGAGGAACTCAAACCAAAGAAGAAAGTCTGGGAAAGTTTACAGGTATGATATCAAGTTTAGTTATTCATTAGAAATTTTTCTCAAACACTTTATGTAGCAATATTATCCCCTCATTGGGAATCAAAGGCCTAAAGGATTGTATTTTGTACGTCTGTCCGGACATCCCTCGGACCCTCCTTCAGCACTTGAGCTTGTCTGGGCTCTATCTCATACACTGAAACTCTTTGCTTTGGACATGAGTTTATCTAGGTTAGGCAGTGTATCACATATTAAATGTGAGTCACTCTTAACTTCATTTTGACCATTGACCTATGGTGGGATTTTAATTTGCCAAATTGTTTTCTTTTATCACAAGGAAATTTTTTTTTTTTTTTTAACTGGGTAAGAATTAAGCTTATAACAATTCAGTGTTTTGAGATTTATGTCATTGTAGCACAACTGGCTCAGTGCCTTAGTCATTGAAAGTCATTAAAAATGTATTTTGCTCATGTAGTGTTCAAAAATTTAAACAAAATGGAAATTCAATATTTTTCATAATGTTTCTTTATAGCCTGATCTACGAACCAATGGAGACCGTGAAGCGGAATGGCAGGGAAGTGTAATGAAGACAAAACTAGGAAACATAACATGTAAAACGCTCAAATCCTCGCCCATCAAGTAGTCAGGGTAGACTACCAAAATCTCAACAAGTTACTCTGACAGGACTTAACAGCTGCAGAACAACTCATGGGTTAAATAGGTATTTCCCACGCAGCGTATAAAAACAGAAGAATATTGACTGTGATTTCACTTACAGTATTTGTCTTTATAGGTGAATGAAGATTTCAGATTTCTCTTTAATGGGCTTTCATTTTTTGTACACCATTTTATTGCTATGATGAAGCTGAAGTCAATTCTGTATATTTCTTAAATTTTATCCAAGGTTTCGTGTGAGGTTGTTTCAAAAGCCAACAAAAATCAATCTGCATATTTTGTTGAGGATGTTGTAAAGAGATCTGCCGCTCTCATGAATTCAAAGCACACCCTTCGCATCGAAATACAAATATCTTCAGGTGTGTGGAGATCAACGTTTTTCTGGATGCAGTACAGCTGTACATTTTGTACACATCTTATTTATTTCAATATTTTCATATTATCAAACCACATTTAAGGTTTTGTTTGTATCATATGTTTAAAGGTTAATTTCATTATAAAGATATGAAAAGCTGATATTGTTTAGGATCACTTTAACAGGGAGATTTATCACAAGACAATTATATTTCCATTGTTATCAGGAAACACAATACATGTAATATCTGTTGTCAGTCCTGCTTCTTTCATTTCTATTACTCTTTTATTTCATGGTACACTGTATACTGTATAGGTATTAAATATCATGGGGATTATATTTCACATTTGCCCCAGTTGGACCTTATTCGCAGGTACAATGTAGTAAATTTTGTGCAAGCACGTCTTGTAAACATTCTGCAGTAAACACTTGTATACCTGTGTATATATAAATATTCACTGGGTACCTATTTTTGTGTTACATTAATGAGTGCAAATTCCGGTGTAGGAGTCCATTCTTTCCCCCGTTAAAGTTTCCCCGGGGAAAGAATTGGGTAGCCAATCCCCTGAGGATTTCCCCAACTACATGTATACAGTATAAACCATTAAATCTCAGTGAAAATCTGATATACATACATTTTATTGCCCCATGATATGTCACCTTGACCTTCACATCTTGTTTGAAGGTCTAGCTAGTGTAATATTTTCACACAGAAATTTCATTTCAAGTGCTAAGGTTTTTGTTATGATGTAAAAATCTTATTGGAAACGTGAAGTGAATGTTTTCAGATGATATTCTTGTACACAGGAAATGAATTTCATGGACTAAGCGTCTCTAGTGATCCATTGTTTTACAGGTTTTTTTAGTTGTTTTTTTATAGCAGTCTTAGCATATTACTGACCCTTTGTTTCAGTTTTTTTGTTTTTGTTTTATAGAAGTCTTAGCATATTAATGAAAAACGCTATTTATACTAACAAGATAACTATTTGGAATATTTTTTTTTTTTTTAATGAATTAGAAAAAAAATTCGTAAGATTTGTTGATGATAAGGCTACCAGGGTTGAGGAGACCTGCATTCAGCCCCTGAGCAATCTTTTGGTAAACATTTTTTTTTCCTTCTACAGAAGGGATAAAAAGAATTTCCAGAAAAGAGTTGTCACATAAACCTTGTACAATCTACATTAAAACCGAGATTGAAGTTCCGTCTTTTAATAGCCAAATCACTCGGAGCTAATGTTGCAACATCTGTTACGAAAATTCGGCTGTCAATAATATGATAAATTGAATATGTAAATCACTTCATGGATTTTAACTATTACATCATTTTATAGGAACTTATCATTTCTCAATGATGATGCTTCTTTAAAGATTAAAAAAAAAAAAAAAAGGAGACAGAGACCGTCACGGTCTTGCTATAAACATGGAGTACTTTTAATTGTCTGTTATATAACATTACCTTTATTTGTTAAGAAATATGTGTGAACTATTTCTTGGTAGAAAGAATATGCATGATTTCCTTATCTACTTATTAATTTGAAATTGTGAATGTGCATGAAATGTTATGAAAAATGTGAGAATGGTGAATAAATGTTACAAAATGTCAAATTGATTTTTTCATATTTCTTTGAATCTGTTGACTGTCGATATGGAAATGTTCACCATGTCTTGGGCTCATGATTTCATCCATGTGAACATATTCCTTCATTCTTTGAGGAATTTTGATCAAACAAATACAAATTAAAGGACCATTATGGTATCTCGGACAAGTTCAAGGTTATTGGTTGTCTAGTTAAGATCTAGGTCGCTGTTACTATTTTCAATACAAATACACAAAAGAAATCGTAAGTGTATAAAATATTTATTGCATTACATGTACATCAGATTTATAGGATATAACTATACAGCTATATACAAATATTTACACATGAGAATCACAGACAATTCAGTAGGGCTACCCCAATCTACACAGTTTGCCATTTGATAGGAATGTGAGTTCAGTTTTTAACCAATGTGGAATTACACAAGTAAAGGACAGATGATTTCCAATGCGGAATGTGAAATAGAATGATACTATTCATCCAAACTCTCTCAGATTAAAATGTAACATGAAAAGGTACCGGGGTATTATCAAAGATTTCTCATCCAGATTAATCAAATTTTTTCTCTGCAAGCAAATAAAACTAATATGTATAATTCTTCATCTACATGTAAATCAAATCTGTTTCCTACTTGTGTTCCCCTAATATTACTCAACATTAAGAATATAAAAAAATATTCTGTCAATAAAATTACTTTTAATGAAGTCATACTTTTATATAAGAATGGTCAATTAGGGCTGTTCCATTAAAACATCTACCTGACCCCAGGACTTCTATCCGTGGTTGGAATTCCTTCCTATTATCTCTATGTAATCTACTAAATAAATTCTATAGGTGGTACCCTTTAACCAAACCTGGAGTCCTGGGGTGGGGTAGATATTTCACTGAATTAACCTTTAGAATAAGTATGAATAATCACTCTAACTGACCATACTACATAATGTAATATTCATGTACAGGCTTGATTTCGATTTCGAATTATGTTATTGAGTTATGTTTTTTAATGAAAAATTTGTAAATGAACACTAAACAATTATCACAGACTTGCATGTTCATTTTCACAAAAGTAGGCAAGATGAATCGTTGAAATATCACTTATTGTTCGAAGCAAACATGAATCCTTGTGGCCAGTGTAAAAATGTCGTTTGGGATAGAGGAGTATGCGACACTTTATAAAACAGGTATACCCACAGACAACAACTCGACCAATTAACGTTATTTTCAAAAACCATAAAAGTTATCTCATCTGTGCGGAGATCGTATTTGTACCCCGCACTTCTGACTTTAAGTCTTACGTTCAACTGATCGAGCTCAAGAGAAGAGCAGTTTATTGCATCTAACATTTACCAGGGTTACACATCAAATGAATATAACTCTTGTATTTTGAAGGTATTTATGGAGAAGTACTTGCATAATAAATGGACAATGCTTCCATATTTAGTACAATGCACAATATCCACATTAAGTAAATTGTCGTTGTACTGCAAATATGTGTACATGTATACTTTTGAGCACTCTTCCATACAGGTCCTTTTATTAATTTTCTGTGATGGATGTTGAAAGACATTTCCAACATTTTTAGTGACAACCTTTCGATTCCAACTTTACAACAGAGTAAAAAAAGATCTATATCAGAGGTTTTAAACATCCAATACAGTTCTATTATAATTGAAATGCAAATCTGGTAAGTGGAATATTGGAGAACAACATTGTGTATATTTTGATTATATCGTCATATTTACACACAGTATGCAGATTTTGTTTCTTCTTAAAATTTCCTAATTCTTTATTTTAATAAAAAAATTTTTTACATACACCTGCATTGAAAAAATAAAAAACGATTTTTTTAAATCTGAAAATCTGTAACCCAAACCCAATTTGAAAATGTTCTTGGTTATTCAATATTGCTCCAATATACCTATATCACATTATCACGAAATCATTTCCAGGATGACTTAAGTTTTCAAAAGATATAGTTTTGTCATGATTAAATATTCATATCGGAGTATACACATATTTGGTATAAGGAGAATGCATTCGATTTGAGAGATTTAGCTTATAAAGTAACTGACACAGGGACTTGGAACAATATATATCAAGGTAATAATATATAGATATGGCCCACGATAAGGATCTGTGCCATGTCCCTGTGGTAACTGATTTCTGTATAACAGTTCCAAGTACAACATTTAACCCTATTTTATAACCTTGGAAATTCTAAAGCTGCTCTCACTTTATTAACTCGTCACATATAAATCTTATTTTCTTGTTTTTGATAATCTGAAAGCTGCATTTGTCTAGAATTTATACAACAGACACTAAATGCCTTGACTAATGAGGTTTTTACTGTACTATGAGTATAATTTAAACATATAAGTTTGATACAAAGACAAATGGATATTTATTAGGTACACATGGACAAAACACACTCGGCAAGGATAAGGTTTCCTGTCTTAACTTCTTCACAGACACACAACACTTACATACCGACAAATCTTCTGGGTTTTCTTGTGAGAAATCATTACTGGAGTTTATCAACCATAAAAAAAAGGCAAGATTTTGATTACTTTTATTCTAGGGATGAAAAAGGGGTAATTAATAAGTCTAAATTTTGTCAAAAATACTGCAATACATATTTGACAAGATGTTTGTCAAACACTTTTCACAGTGTTCTTTGAAAAAACATTACACTTTCAACCTAAACATTTCAACTACATTGTATTTTTCATGATATCTCACAAAAAGAACCAAAATCAGAACACAGGACAAGTTGTAAACATGTATAACAAAGATCTAGTGTTATTCCCAATGGAGATCATCTCGTCGTAACGTCGTTTGTAACTTGCGCATGTCCTTTAACACATTGAGTGAGACCTCGCGACCACTAGTCGGCCGTACGTGTACTAGACCCGCCCCACGTCCCTTCGTTTTTATAGTGGTCGTCACTTCTACTTCAGATGCTGTTTGTGTATAATTGGTGTTTGCTGATTTTGGTCGTTGTATTTTCTTCGAATTATCTGAACTTTTCTTTTTCTTCTTTTTCAGGTCAAGCTGAAATAATAAACAAATGAATATCAGTAAAGAATTATCTCCCTTTACCTCTTGGATTTTTAATTTTCATTTTAAAACTGATGGTAAAAAATTAATCATCCATTATTTGAGCCTTGTTTGGAGAGAATTTATATATCAGGCTGTCACTCCATCCAAATGACCTCAACCAACTTTGTAAATAAAATTTGTTGCAATGAAATTAATCTTTGCATGAAAACCTAGCATACACACACGAAGGCAAAATATTATGTTTGCCTGCAATGCTCTGTCATTTATAACATCTATAAATACCATGAGAGAACCTTTCCCTCCCAGTGTTGATTGACGTAACAGACAGTTTATACCTGTAGTACCTTATCAGCGTTGATTGACGTAACAGACAGTTTATACCTGTAGTACCTTAACAGCGTTGATTGACATAACAGACAGTTTATACCTGTAGTACCTTATCAGCGTTGATTGATGTAACAGACAGTTTATACCTGTAGTACCTTATCTGCGTTGATTGATGTAACAGACAGTTTATACCTGTAGTACCTTATCAGCGTTGATTGATGTATCAGAGTTTATACCTGTAGTACCTTATCTGCGTTGATTGATGTAACAGACAGTTTATACCTGTAGTACCTTATCAGTGTTGATTGATGTAACAGACAGTTTATACCTGTAGTACCTTATCAGCGTTGATTGATGTAACAGACAGTTTATACCTGTAGTACCTTATCAGCGTTGATTGATGTAACAGACAGTTTATACCTGTAGTACCTTATCAGTGTTGATTGATGTATCAGACAGTTTATACCTGTAGTACCTTATCAGCGTTGATTGACGTAACAGACAGTTTATACCTGTAGTACCTTAACAGCGTTGATTGACATAACAGACAGTTTATACCTGTAGTACCTTATCAGCGTTGATTGATGTAACAGACAGTTTATACCTGTAGTACCTTATCTGCGTTGATTGATGTAACAGACAGTTTATACCTGTAGTACCTTATCAGCGTTGATTGATGTATCAGAGTTTATACCTGTAGTACCTTATCTGCGTTGATTGATGTAACAGACAGTTTATACCTGTAGTACCTTATCAGTGTTGATTGATGTAACAGACAGTTTATACCTGTAGTACCTTATCAGCGTTGATTGATGTAACAGACAGTTTATACCTGTAGTACCTTATCAGCGTTGATTGATGTAACAGACAGTTTATACCTGTAGTACCTTATCAGTGTTGATTGATGTATCAGACAGTTTATACCTGTAGTACCTTATCAGCGTTGATTGACATAACAGACAGTTTATACCTGTAGTACCTTATCTTGGTGCCTCCTGACTTTTGATATCTGCTGACTTTTGGACTCCATGCGCCCCACTAGGGAGTCTAATTCCCGCTCCAGGTCCTCACGAACCCGTGAATCTGTCACCTCATTTATCTGCTTCGACAGTTCCTGATGCTCCCTGTTCACATAATAAATAATCAGCATATATTTTAAACTGGTGATTACCTCGGAATCTGTTCATACAATAAATTATCAGCACATATTTTAAACTGTTGATTACCTCGGAATCTGTACGTGTTCATACAATTAATTATCAGCACATATTTTAAACTGGTGATTACCTCGAAATCTGTTCATACAATAAATTATCAGCACATATTTTAAACTGTTGATTACCTCGGAATCTGTTCATACAATAAATTATCAGCACATATTTTAAACTGGTGATTACCTCGAAATCTGTTCATACAATAAATTATCAGCACATATTTTAAACTGTTGATTACCTCGGAATCTGTTCATACAATAAATTATCAGCACATATTTTAAACTGTAGATTACCTCGGAATCTATTCATACAATAAATTATCAACACATATTTATCCTAGTACATGATACACTGGTCTACCTGAGTATATTTGAGACAGTTAATTACTCTGTTTGAATAAGTTTTAAGACCACTTATATATAATTAAACCACGATTTGCTATAGTCTTTTAATTCAAATTGAGATGAAATCAAACCATATTTTTTTTATCAGATCAGAACTTCATAATTATCCCTCAGGAAAATTTAGACAGAAGAAATTTTGAGTATAACCTTCACATGTGATAATATTTAAAACGCTGATATTTCTATTTTAAACTTGTTGATATACTCTAAATATTTGTGATGGGAATCAGTTTCATTTTCAGAATTGATAATTGGCAATTTCAAAATCAATCGATTATCAATTATAATCTGTTTTCTAAAACTAGCACAGAATTACCCTTTTGTAGAAAATTGATGTACATCTTAAGTATAATTTTTACACATTTTAGCCTTTGTTATCAATATTTTCAATACTGAACACAAACACACCTTTAACATTTAATATATTTAAATCTCCTTAATTGCTTCTTAACTATTAATGAATATATCCGTAAAATATAAGATTATAAAAATCACGAAGCAGTAAATTTACAAACACTTATAGAAATTTTCGATAAAATGTCTATTGAAAATCATCATTGATGGTCATTTTGTTAATGTTTTTTTCCCTTTGACTACTTTTCTATAATTTCTAATCATTGGCCCACCACTACTAAATATCAAATATTTAACAATGTATAATAGCTGGTTTTAACTATGAGTGAAACCACTTACACACTCATCTGGCCAAACTCGTCCTGAAGTTGTAGCAAGAGTTCGGCAAGGTCGTGGTCCAGGCCGTCAGAACTTGACCCGGATGATGTACTGGATGACCTCTGAGTATCACACTGGTCAGCAGAACACAGGGCCATGTTGTGTGACTTCATTAGCGATAACACACGCTGGACATTAGCACCAACAGAATGACTAGGGGTAGAGGACTGTAAAACAACACACGCTGGACATTAGCACCAACAGAATGACTAGGGGTAGAGGACTGTAAAACAACACACGCTGGACATTAGCACCAACAGAATGACTAGGGGTAGAGGACTGTAAAACAACACACGCTGGACATTAGCACCAACAGAATTACTAGGGGTAGAGGACTGCAAAATGTACAAACACACCGATTATGGAAAGAGCCTACAAGACTTGTGTAGTGTGAAGGGGTGGTGTCGGGGTGGTGTCAGGGTGGTGTCGGGTCGGGTCGGGTGTCGGGTCGGGTCGGGTCGGGTCAGGGTGGGGCGTATGGCAGTGTACAGTATTGTCCAAAACTCTGTAAGTCCATAACTGCCAAACCATTAATCCAACAGGGAGTAATATTGGTCCTTTAACATTAAAACATTTATAACTGCCACTGTTTTTCGATTGATAAGTGTGAGTAAGTTTGTTTACTTCTCAATAATTTCGAGTTTATAACACCACCAAATTTGCTGTCGTAAAACATGTGTCATGGAGAAAGTGGGCAGGTTTAGCTCCCGATGGCTTTTGATGTGCATGCAGGTAAACTTGACATTAAAATAATTTCAAACGTAGATCATGCATTGCAAGGTAAATTTTTGTGTCTGACTTTTGAATACTGTTACATGGTGTATTGATAAAAGAAAATATTGTAAATATAAATATCAACCTTTTAGTTTGTTTAGTATATATGTGATCATAAGTCCAATGGAGAAGTCAGTAAATTGTTCAAAAACACACAAAGGAGTCACATGACCTAACAGATCTTGAAGTAATGACTTTTAAACACTGATGCGGTTCACAGATTTGACCGTTAAGCGATGACCTTGAGATAATGACCTGGTTCACAGATTTGAATAAGGGATGATCTTGAGATAATGACCTGGTTCACAGATTTGAATAAGGGATGATCTTGAGATAAAGACCTGGTTCACAGATTTGAATAAGGGATGACCTGGAGACAATGACCTGGTTCACAGATTGGTTCACAGATTTGACCTTTAAGCGATGACCTTGAGATAATGACCTTGTTCACAGATTTGACCTTTAAGCGATGACCTTTAGATAGTGACCTGGTTCACAGATTGGTTCACAGATTTGACATGTTAGTGATGACTTTGAGACACTAATCTTGATAATTTTTTTATTTGACCTTGGCATAATATATCTATACTGACCTTGCCAGCTACAAAAGGAATGTCAGCGAGGTTAAGTCTGTAATGCTTGAGTGCCTCTCGGCGCCGTTCTGGCTCCGGCTCAACGGGTTGTGTCTTCTGCTTTTTGTTGGAAGCTGATTTTTTCTTTTTCTTTACTTTCTTAGTCCGAGCTGATGTTGGTCGTTTCTCATTTAATCCTCCAGCATGCATCAGTATTCTGTTTGTTTGTGCCTCTGTCTCAAGCTAATTAAGGGGAAATATATGCAAAGAATATTGAATATCAGCTGACATATTAACAATCAGTAAATCTTTGCTCTTGTCAAATTTTAATTTATGACAGCTTATATTATAAGACACTACACAAAATCACTTATATGAAGTTTTAATTAGAAATAAGAGCTATACGTTTATAATGGAAAATGAAAGTGCTACATACATATATAATGGAAAATGAAAGTACTTACATTTATAATGGAAAATGAAAGTACTATACATTTATAATGGAAAATGAAAGTACTATACATTTATAATGGAAACTGAAAGTGTTATACATTTATAATGGAAACTGAATGTGACAAAATGATATCAATATTATCTGCCAATAAGCCTATGCCGGGTAGCTCTGGCAAGACGACAATACCTTTTAAACTTCTTAACTCTTATCCTTTGTCTACAATAAGGCCATCCTACCTAGATTGAGACAGTGATGTTAGCGTCTGTGGGCTTATTGGAGGATAAATGGTAATTTACAGTGACCTGAATAGATGTTAATTTTGATAGCATGACATACCACAGCTGTTTTTTCTGACATTAGCTGTCTTTGGTGCCTTTCTTCTTTAATCTTTTCCTCCAAGTCTCGGATTTTACCCTGAAATAATAGGCAAGAAAACATTAAACTGATATTAATTTTTTCTTGATCCAAGAAACAGTTTTGATTATAGATATATCCTAAATACATCAAAACACTCAACCAAATTTTATAAAAAATAAACAACATGAGTGAAAGTAATTTCATTTGCAGACAAACCATGGCCAATGTAACTCCAATCTGTATCTTACAGTACAATTGACAATATTATATGTACAAGGATCTTCATGTTTAGAGGTGTGATCAGGACAAAAGACAAATTGCAATCCACTCTGAAAATGTGTACATTTGTATAATGTTCAGGTGTGACTAATGGAGGGGATCTATCATTTCGATTCAAACATCTGATGAACAATTTTATTCAAACACATATTACATAACAACAATTGTGCTGGCAACAAATTAAATTCTTTGAAAATAATTGAAAAATAATTTTTAAGCTCTGACAGCTTTGTTTTCTTACACAACATACTTATGAAGTATGAAGCATTGCTACTGGGTGAGTTTACAGTAATTGTGATTGTGAATATTGACAAATCAATTTTTAAGAAACATACAAATATGTATATACCCTAAATACTAGTATATATGGGGTATATGGTACATTATTTCAGGTAAAAAGCACCATTAGAACAGTTCTAAGTGCAAAATATTTCCAATGAAGTTTTCTTGCCTAGAGTTACTTCCCTTGTAAAACTATTCATCTCCCGATTCTGAATCTGTAAACTAAATATACTTGAATTGACTAAATGTGACAGAACCATCTACTATAGAACTACCCATTACAGAAACAATAGTGTATTGTTGTTAGATCGAAATAACAGGTAGTATGATAATGATAGAATAGTTTAATAAACACAATCCCACTGAAGTGTGACCATCATTATGCCCAAGGTGGATAAATATTTAATGTCTAGAACCGCTGATAATGATGGTAAACAATATTCATTGTCAAGAATGTATTGATCAAATTTGTGTCACTCTAAAATCAATTCTACTTTTGTCCTCAGATCATTAGCAGAGACAATATCAGTGCATTGTACATGATTATAAGCTGACAATAATAAGCATGTAGAAAATATGAAAATTATACAAGACCATAATTATTAACAATCAAATTGTAATCCACGTAATCTGTACAACACACAATATACATTAATTATGTGAATTATCAATATCGTCTTAAACATCACTTTATATAATGATTTCAAATTAATAGGTTTTATAACCAGAGGAACTGAAACCATCCACCTAAGACAATGAAAAATGCAATTGACAAAATGTAAGACTTCCCAATTACTCGTAAGATCTGTAAATTAATGCTTGTCTCCAGATTAGAATTGTATTGTAGTTGTATAACCTCCTTCTCTGTGTATTTAAAAATGTAATAAATCACAATTATCGATGACATTAATAAGAAGACTGACAGTTAGTGCGGTTTTGTTTGTTTGTTTGTTTGTTGTTTAATATCCTATATATATATATATATAACAGCCAGATTAGAAAAGGGTGCAGATTATATTCTTTATAATATTGTTTCCACATTAGAAAGGGTTAAGATTATATTTGATATCATATTGCTTCCAAGTAATAAAGTTCACATTATATTCTATATTATATTGTTTCAAACTCAGAAAAGGTTCTAGATTACATTAATGAACACATATACATGTACTACACTTCATGTCTGGACTAAATATCACATGCCAGTATATAGATGTAATTCCTAGTGGTAGGGAATCGGGAATGATACTCATCGCTGCTTGCAAAAGCATCGCTGTTACCCCTGGAAACTCGAGGACGGGTTCTTTCCTGGAGGGGGAGTATGTAACCCTGGTAAATACCATACATGCCATACCTCCCGGCGTGAGACAAAATCTCCCTTATTTTCAAGTCATTTATTTCCTCTTGGGAGGAGAAACCAAATTCCCGTATTTTGTAATTCCCTCCGGTATTTTAGCCGACGCCATTTTTGTTTACAATTCAGTAGTTTTTCTCACGATATTTGGCTAAATTTAGCGATCACGTGATTGTTCACGTGATCACTCAATCAAAATGGTGCCTGTTGGACACGGCTTTCACACGAAGCTCTGGCTAGTGTAATGTTTGAGAGAAGACCTCCCTAGCCGAGCGGTATATTGCGGCTAGTATTTAATACTAGCCGCAATATACCGCTCGGCTAGGGAGGTCTTCTCTTTAGCTCGATCGGTTGAGCGTAAGACTTGTAAGCTAGAGGTCCCGGGTTAGATCCCTAGTGGAGGCAGTGATTTAAATTTGTGTATAGGTCTAAAATCTTCAACTGTCTGTTCATATATATATATTCAACCTTATTTTCTATCAGGGCACTGATTAATATTAAATGTGATGAACTTTGACCTTCAGATATTCCAACCATCCATTCCACTTTCACCAAGTCAGAACATTTACCTTATGTACAGTATAGTATTGAAGGAAGGTGTTAAGATGACTAACAAATATTGTACACGAGTGATAATCTCACAATATACATTTACCTATAAACAGTTTAACAGGGAATTGTTTAAAACTGTGATTTGGTCAGAGAGAGTTTGTCCTGATAAACCTATCTCTATGAACTAACAGTAAACACACTCTGCTCACTTGTTTGGCCTCTTGAGTCCAAAAACAAACACCCGAGCTAGCCCAGAGCAATAACAAACACTTCATGGACCCAGAGCAATAACAAACACTCAACTGACCCTGAGCAATCATGACCAAATTCTCTATTTAAACAGAATCCTTAGTCAATTTACACACATACACATGCACACACACATAATTTATAGCTCATTTTTTCTAACAAGATATATATTTATAAATTCAAAAATCACCCGCCCAGTTTTACAATTTTTTCATTAAAAGCTGTTGAGAACTACACCAAGATGTCTGAGAAAATCTCACCTGAGGATGATTGCTGATATAATATTCCAGGACAGATTTGTTTTCTGTATCTGTACCTAAATTATCACATATAGTTTCAATATTTCAGCAAAGAGTTAAATTTTTAACTATCAATTGAAATTGGGACTTAAACAGTGCACATCTTCCCCATCTGATCACTCATGCACAAATAAATGACAATTAGATTTCTATAATTAACTTCTGAGAAACAAGGAGAATCATGAAATTTTCACCGAATTCTTAGTCCACAGTCAATACATAATAAATCTCTCATCCCTACCGGTATCATACTGGTCTGTCCAGGTAAATACACCCATGCTTGCTGTGTGTGTATTACCTCGCTTCCGGTGTAGGATAGCCACGCGCGCGCAATGATACAAAAGTAGGTCGCCGAACCGAAAGTAGATCTATCTATAGATTTGTAAACACATCGTCTGCTCCATGTGCTAGGCCAGATCTAATGCGAAATTTGTTTATTATTAATAAAACATGAAACTATATTTTCACGCGAAAGGACACATTAGCTTGGCCGACATCAAGTGATTTGGCTTCGCTTGCAATGACAGGGCTGCTGAAACAACGTTAGACTGTGAAAATGAATGGTTTCCTTCGTTTTTAGAACAGCAAACGTTGTTTGCATACATGGGGTATGGTTAATCGATTGGCGCTGTTCTTTTTTTATTATATGCAGTAGAAAAAAAGTTTGGATTGAGAAAAAATGGCGTCTATCTGAGAAAGCTATCGACAGATAGTGCCTATTTTTGCATATTTTAGGTTGGGCAATGAGAGAAAAATACTCAATCATATGTGGTTCATGTAGGATAGGGATATTTCACCCTCTCGGCAGAGCCTCGGGTTTTACCACATTTTGTGACCCCTCGGGTGGAATATCCCTATCCTACATGACCACATATGATAGAGTCTTATATAACGTCAAAGGTGATTTTGTTGGATAAAAAGTTGTCAACATTCATGTGTATACATATGCAAACAAAAAAATAGGATATAGCAAAAAGTGATGTTTGACTACTTGGTGGTAAACATTTAAATTAAAGTAATGTGATAAGGCATTTAAACTCATCTCAAGTTCTAATTGACCTTTAATGACCCATACTTCACAGCGTGATTTACAAAACCTTGGACAGTAGATCTAGAAACTAAAATGATGTGAACATGAATCGTCCTGTAGAAACGTTCATACCTTTCTCCCGTTAAATGAACTGGAAATGCATTAAAGAAATTGAACATAGTAGATGTACAGAATGTATGAATATATAATATATATATAGGAGCTGAGAGCCTTTTTGGTTTATCAATAGATTTTTCTTTTTTTAAATATCACCTATATCTGAAATTGAAGATAGGCTATGCCCTAAAAAATGTTTAAATTGACTACAGAGAGTACAAATATATATAATATATATGTACCATTACCAGGTATATACTGGAGCTGAGAGACTTTCGTGGTTATCAATAGATTTTTCTTTTTTGAAATATCACCTATATCTGAAATTGAAGATAGGCTATGCCCTAAAAAAAGTTTAAATTGACTACAGAGAGTACAAATATATAATATATATGTACCATTATCAGGTATATACTGGAGCTGAAAGACTTTTGGGTTTATCAATATAGATTTAAAAAAAAAAAAATTAAAACAATAACCTATCTGAAATTGAAAATAGACCATCTAGTATCTGAAATTGATTATGGAATATCTCTTAAAAATGTTGACTTAGAAAAACAAATATGGATCCTGATATCAGCAAACCGGACACAAAATTATCAGATGGGAATTTAAAGTACATGCTGGGACTGGTTTCACTTTCTGATTACATATTCTGAATAACTTTATACAGCGATGTGAATTTTAAATTTCCTTAATTTGGTGAAAATGTGGCCCCAGAAAGTAAACGATTCTATCTAGACCACAAACAAATAGAATTTCCTACACTGAACTTCCCTGTCAATGTGAGGAAATGACAGATAAGATTTTGAGTAGGTACGGGACAACAGCCGTGAAAACACTCCAAATTTACAGGAGTTGTCAAACATGCATTTAAATAAGTAAGAGGGAAATTTTTGTCATATATATATTTACATAAAGGTGTGACAAAAAAAATCTTTTATCCTGTACGAGTATGTTCCATGAAATTTGAGTAAATCTGAATATCTGAATGCTCATATAATGTTGGTTCTCAATTCGGTAAGTAGAATGACAGCTACAGATCGAATATTTGTACCTAATTGAATTTTTTTTTAAATGGCTTCATATCTACAATTGCTGTTTAATAGGGGTCATTCCATGTTCACGGTTTCCCGAAATCTCATTAAATTAGGTGTAATTGTAATCTCGGGTCAGATTTTTTTTGGTTTCATCGACCTGTCAGGTGTGATGGTTCTTCACAGTACAGGGGAGCCATAAACAAGCCATAGATTCCTTCCTTTACATTTTTCACTATCACAAAACCATTACCTACAATACATCTGATTTACTCTGACACCTTGCATAGAATCAGCCACAAATGGGGCAAGTAATGACAGGGATTTAACGTGTGTACGAATGCTGTCAAATACCCATTTCTACCTCCAACATAAAAGAGCATTTATGTTTAAACGCATGATGGAATGGTTTTCTTGAAACGGAAGGATTTTTTTTGGATTTTTTTTTATCATTAGGAATATATGACATCAATTGATCTCGAAATATCTATGAGAGAACATTCCTATGGAAGACTGAATAATGCGAATTCTGGATAGGCATAAAGAGAACTCTCATACACAAACTACCATGCAAGTATCGATGCATGATCCAAGCCCTCAATTAACACACAGTCATTATTCTTTTACAATGTTGTGATATCATTGGAAATAATGACACAGCTCAGTACGATGGTTTACTTAACAGATATTTCAATAACAATCACTACAAAACATTTCAATTATGATCATTAACAAAGAAAATCATCAGTTTAATAAACCACAATGAATTCAAAACAATCTTATGAATTTTTTTTTCAAAACTTTCAATCATCATTTCTTACCTGTAAATGCATGTCACAGTATATTCTATTGGACATGTATTTATATTGCTTAAATACCAAGGATAACTGGTACTTTTGTACTTCTTCAAGATTGATATAAGTCGATCAAGGTATACGTAGAAATTTATAAGTAAAAATAATTTCAAATTAAACCATTTGACGTACATTCATAAAGACAGTTATTGACTGATCCAATGATTGAAACATCTTTAATCAGGCCACTCCTGCCAAAGACTCATGAAGGTATATATCGTATTTTTTGTTTTTTTTATCTTATTTTTTTTTTTTAAATTTGTTTAATGTCTTTCCTAATTTTCTTTTCTCTGATAAATTTCAAAAAAGGCAAAAACCAAAAACTGAAAATTTGAATATCCATAACAAGATAAAACTGTTCATGTATTTTACATCAACAGTGACATAGATTAAATATAACACAGTTTTCAGACAATCATTAAATCTGTTCTTCCGACTGATCTCTGTCACTCTTGTTGGCTTGGATGAAAGTGAATTTGCTGTTTTAATGCAGGAAGAAACCAGATCTGTGGAACCCAGAGAAAACCCAAATAGTTGGGTAGGTGACCCAATATGTATACCTTTTCACATCCCATCAGAGAACCTGAGCCCTGCTGTATTTGAGAAAGTCGAGCACACTACCCACTAAGCCACCTGATGTCCTAATTAAAAGAAGCATGCAGACTTAACAATCGTGAACTCACCTCTGCTAGTGTTTGAGTTGCTGTCAACTTGAGCTGTTCTCGCTCCAGGTAACTGATTTTTTCGGCCTGGGGGTCAAAGGTTATGGATGGTTTATGAAACTCCTCCTGACGCTGCTGCCTCTCCTGTAAAAGCGATGACTTGGTGGCTGTGTCACGTTTGTCCGACTCAGCATTTTCCACCAACTTTCTCATGTGTTGAAGTTGTTTCTCTAGCAGTCCACTCCGTGTCTCAGCTGCCGTCAGCTGGGACTCCAATTCTGGTGATGGAAAATGAATTTTACGTTAGCATATCATGATCGTATATATGAGACTTGTATTTAAAAATCTCACTTTCCAAAGTCTCATTACATTACTGGCTGTATTTGTGTACTGAGGATTCTATCTAAATCAAAGACAGAACATCACAGACAATGTCTTATAGAACATTTGACTTTCAACTGAGATTAAACATATATAAGGAAAATTTTAAATGTTATCCATTTATGGACATAGAAACATTATTCTGATATTTTGACAAATTTTTCAAATGAATTCCTCAAATCTGATACCAGTGCTTATTTAACAGAGAATGCAATTACTCTAATTTTCATTCTAGTATTGAATTTGAATAAACTTTTCAATTTACACCCCAACAACATCGCTGAACCCAAAATGTTCTATCCATGAACCAACAGGCAAACTAATAAATAATTTGAATAGCATACTTTATGCAGTTGACCCTTAAGAAATTTTCCTACAAAAATTATGCTTATCACAGATCAGAGTTTATCATGGACCAGTATTTTGTCGATGATCCGAGTAGTTACCTTGGGACTGTTGAGACATGATAGTCTGTGTTGGCTCCACATTTTCTGGCTCCTTTGAAAAGATGTCTTTGTATCTATGCGTTTCTGCTGCCAAACTTTTCAAATTTGTTTCTGCTGCAGCCCTCTCTGTCTCGAGCTTCCTGATTTTTTCTCGCAAATTTTTCAAGGCCGATATCACAGCTGGAAAAAGAAGAGAGTACTTCGAGATTACACAAGGTTTTTTTTTTATGATTGAATTAAATGTTTCAAATCTTTGTATAACCTCCTTCTCTGTGTATTTAAAATTGTAATGAATCACAACTATCGATGACATTACTAAGAAGACTGACAGTTAGTGCGGTTTTGTTTGTTTGTTTTTTGTTTAACGTCCTATATATATATAACAGCCAAGGGTCATTTAAGGACGTGTCAGGTTTTGGAGGTGAAGGAAAGCCAGAGTACCCGGAGAAAAACCACCATGCCTATGCTCAGTACCTGCAAACTGCCCCACGTAGGCTTTGAACATCGCAACCCAGAGGTGGAGGGCTAGTGATAAAGTGTCGGGACACCTTAACCACTCGGCCACCGCGGCCCCCTGGTTAGTGCTGTGTAACATATGATCACTGAATTGTATATGTTTGTTAGCCAAGGCTTCTGATTGCATTACGCTCCATGAACCCTTGGCAGATATAGTCGTCAGCTCTGGCCCTCTAGCGGAGATTGGAAATTAACAAAAGTAAGTATAACTAATATAAACTGATTATATTTGTATAGGACTTTCTGTCATAAGTCAAATCACCATTTCCTGTTAATTATATGAAGTCAAAACATACACCGGAGTCAAAGCCCAGTTTGTAGAGATGTCGTTTAAATATAACCTTACCTAGTCTGTTGTTTTCAGGTGATGTAGACACCAATTTGTCCGGATTATCTTGGTAATTGTCGTTGATGAAGGGTTTTTCTGTGGGGTAGTCGAAGTAGGCTGTAGAATGCATGGACTCCTCCTGGTTTCGGTACAGGGCTCGCTTGGTAGGGCTCTTTGAGTGGCTGCCCGAGATGTGAGGAGCATAGGTCTGCGATGGACAAACAAAACACAAGTCATTCTGATGTCATATTGATTCTGTTAATAAGTTGGGATTATTTCCCTTAGAACAGACAGGGTCATATTAAGACAAAATCTCTTGTAGTAGTTAGTGACTACCTCACTGAACAACATATAGGAGGCCTGTCACACACCATCTAGAGCAATAAGCTTAAGGGTAAAGTGTGATGGAGCTTCAAACTATGCCCCTGGGATCTTCACCTGAAGTTATGTGGCAGGCGCTGCAACCGAACCATCACAGCCCCCTTACATTGATTCATTAATATTTGTACAATTTTTTTTTCAGCAGTTCAAAATGTCATTGTTTCAACAAAGTTTGAAAGTGTTGGGGTTGAGGGGTGTGTTTTGCAGAATTTAGGATGAAAAGAACCTTAATTTCTGCTATTCATTACATTTTGAACATTTTAGATTTACATGTCTTTATTTGATCCTCAAAATCAGCAGAAGTAGAACTCTTTCACAGTTTACATATAGGTGTATACATGTACCACTTCAGATATATATATTCATCATGTACAGAATCCTTCAACAGCAATAGGTCTAGTTCTGCAGCATTTGCCATCGATAAATATAAGCTTCCATGCTCAGATATATACCAGTATATACATCCATGTATATAAATACATTGCGATCCAGGTATTCATATCAGCTAATAAACGACTTCCACAATGATCATGTCAGGGTATACGTATTGGGCTGACCATAACTGCGCCATTGAAACTTCTTTTTTAAGAAAGCTGATGTGGCGCAGTGGTATAAGCTTTGGGTATTTCTGGCTAGGCGATTGGGTGTCGTATATCATGAGTTCGAGGCCCGGTCAGGGTACGAGTCAAAAAGTAGTCTTCCTTCATCATTTGTGCTACTATGTTACATGTATATATATATAACTATATGGGGCAAAGAAGTAATTCAACTATATGGGGCAAAGAAGTAATTCAAACAGTGTGGACAATGAGGCTTGTTAAATTTTCGAGGCAATCCGCCCCTTTATCAAAACACAAAAAATACAAATACAATCACATAATATATATAAGGAGTACTGGAAATACAATGAAATACAATAAGAATAATGTTTTAGTAACTGGAGAAACAACAATGAACCCTTCGGCAAACATATATATAACTATATAGGTATAGTTAAGTTACAAAGTCTCAACATGTACATTTAATAGTTGCTTTTCAATCTACATTACAATTGCAAGTTGTATTTACTTTTTTCAAACACAAAAATTAAGAAAGGGCAAAACATGTTCATGTAATTATAATCTGTACTAATTATATATAATTTCTCAAAAAAAAAAAAAAAATCTTTTACTGAAGGTCTTTTAATTAAATGCCAAATACATAGCCACATGCATTTGGTTACGATATATGTATGTTTATATCGTGATGACAAGCTAATCAGAAGGATTCTAATTAATTAACTCTAGTCTGACACACACAGTTAACATTACCCGATACTTGACTTCAGGTTTGTATTGTACTTGTGTATAAAGTTCCCTATATAAGCCTTCCAGGTAAAAAAAGGTGATCCCAACGACCGTTTCCTGGCACGATCTGATAACGGAACAATGAGTACAACAATGATCCCCGATAAAATTTAAAGTTACAAATACAATATTTTGATATCGGACAGATACTTCGCATGCTTGCATGCCATAAGTCCAAAACCTGATACGGCAATAAGTATTTTTTTGGTGTGAGTAAATCGTAAATGGGTCATATCAATTTATTCGCATGATTTGAGTTGATAAAAATGTGAAACTTTTAATCTGATTTTTTTACGTCAATAGACAAATTGTTTATGGAACATTTAATGTTCATAGTAAATAAACTTGGCAAGACAAGCACGGACCAGCTGTAAATTAAAATGTTGACATAAAATTTTAGTTTACGACAGAAAGAGCTTGCCCATAATTCTACACCTGCAGTAAATTTTGTATAAGAATGTTAACGTTGTGTCAAGTAGTATTGAAGGAAGCTTGAATTGATCTAAACATTCATGAAAGTGTTTAAAATCAATCTTAATTATAAAACACTAAAAGAAAATCACATTTATAAGGCCATGGCTGCCCATCCCTCTATGTAAGTAAATCTCAAGTTTCCTTCTTACCAAAGTATATTATTACACTTACTACAGGTGACAATGAAAAATATTTGATGTTAAAAAAAAAAGGACTTATACATTTACGAGATGTTTGCTTTAGAGACCAGAGCTCGAGTCTGACATATGACATACAATGTATATAGCGGTCATAATGAAGTGTTCTAGTGTTCAATTTCAAATTTAGAGAATTGTTGTTCATAGATTTAAGAAAGATATTGGTGAGATCAAGTTCTACCAGACAACCAGATACTGACTTGGCAAACATCAATATCCTGTAATAAACATGATTAATTCTGACAATTTTCATTTCTATGTCCCACAATAGAAAAGAATAACCCAGCGTGTCAGGGTTCTGAAATATACACACCAATATATAATAATAACAGAAGCATTACTTCAACATAAATATATATTGGTGATTGTGTTAATTAATTAAACGTAACCCATTCTGTAAACACCTAAATGTCTTACAAGGTTCACTTTGAAATGTTATATAGCTCAGTGTCAGCTGAAAAAAATTCATAAATGAAAAATATTTTGGCACTTCAAGGGTAAAAGTTAAAGATCAAGACATACAAAGAAAACACACGATTTCATTACAACCGGTACGTACCTTTGTTACAGATTATGAACTTTTCCACCAGTAAGTAAGTGATTATTTTTATCAGTTATTTCAAACAATATTTCTGATACCTTGTACCTGAAATATTTTTTGAAAATGTTTTCAAAACTACTAATTTTCCTTTGCATAAATGGATTCTCTATAAAAATTCCCACACCGAGCAACTTTGGCTAAAATAGTCCTGCCCTGGTCGTGATCACTTCAATGATTCTAAATACTTGACATGCTTAGTTGACATGGGTTTACATTTTTGCAACTAGTAATCTTAAAATTAGTCGACTTTGCTAAAGTAACCTTCAAATGTATTATTTCCATTAATGACAAGGTGTACCTGTGTGAGTTTCATGATTATACACCTGTATCGGTGTCATAGTTAATTACAAAGGTCTTTAATGCAGGGTCACCTATTTATACTAAGTTACATAGACGTGCCTGGTAGTCCCCACTGGACATTGTCCAAAACCCAAACAGTCAAGTCTGGGTTACCTAGCCTTTCACTGGTAAAGTACTGACCACAAGGGGCTGAAGATCAAAAAAAAAAAAAAAAAATTCCAATATACACGCAACACAATTTACCTACCTTTAGCATAATTGCTAATTAAGTTAAATAAATCCCGATGAAGTAATTTACTCCAGAAATATAGTAAACACATGTGTACAGATTGAATAAATAATGTTGTGATCAGATTTCGGGTGAAAGTGACGTTTTGGCTAGGACAAGTGGCCACCTGTCGTAGGGCCCCGGCTAACAAGCCTGATAAATAACTACACCCTACTGTCAAGCATAATACCTGCATATCATTAGCCAGACAAAAGGTCATGGCAAGTCTGAGGATAAGGCTTAGCACCAACACTTGGCCCAAGTATACCTCGAGAGGATAATGGCATTTTGGCTATATATAAATACCTATATAGCCACTTTTGTGTAAAAGTCCAATTTATATTGTAATATGCTTTCTCCCGTTAAGATTTCAATTACCTGTAAGAGATATTGGCTGTTTATATATTGAACGACCAACCACAATATTCATAAGTTGAAAGAGATTGAAAGAACTTTAATTTTGATTTCAAAATTTAATAAATCTTAGAGCGGAAGGCTTAATTTTGTGAACTTTTGTGTCCTTTTAATATCGGAAATTTATATTGTCTAAACCCACAAGTTCTTTAACTGAAATGTACACTATTGAACAATCATACATTCAGGATCTGTCAATTTAAATTAAGAACATGAAACTGTATATTGAAACCCAAAATACATTTGTGTAACACTTTATTGAAAAGTGATCATGATGTACATGTAAAAAAGTTTAAAAACTGATTTGAAGGATCTAGCTGGTAGAACCGCATGTGGTGCCATATGATTTAACTAGTGTGTGTATTTCTGTGTAGAATGGGAAAGTATAACTATATTGTATGGCTAGCTAGAACAACTTAAGTCAAGACAGAGGGCATCATTGTCAGTTTTAGATTTCTAATAAAGAAATTTTAGTCGTAAGCGGAACTTTTATTTCATAAGCAAAAGGAAATGAAGCATTATTATTTATTTTAGCTTAAGAGTTACTTCCCCTGCTAATGTACATATTTCCTTGACAGTATATTTAGTGTGTTTTACTATTTACAATCTATATACTTATTGCAAAAGAAAGCAGGTCACTGGCTGTCTGAGAAGTTATCCATCATCTAGATAGACACGTACATCCAAACATATATATTCTGAATCAAAACACATTATATATTTGCTTATTACAAAATAAATAAGTGATAGTGCAATATTCACTTGGGGCCGAGGATACAATACCATGTCCTGGTCAAAAATTAAAGGATCGAATAATCACACTGATGCTGTATGCATTTCTTTCATACAAATTTACATGCAAATTCCAACAACTTCAAAAGAATTTTCTGTTATTTATAGTACTAGTACTATTTTCATCCAACAGCATAAACTCATACCTAGAAATAAGCCCACCCATCTCTATTGATTTGTTTGTTTGTTTGTTTGTTTGCTGGGTTTATCACCTCGTAAACAGCAAGGGTTATTTTGAGGTGGTGTCTAGATCTCCCTGTAGTAGTTGGTGACTACCTCACTGAACAACATACAGGAGGCCCGTTGCATGCTATCCAGAGCATTAAAGTTAATTATAAATTGTCTTGCCTTGTAAAGGACACAACGACAGTACAGACCAGCCCACTCTCACCTAGTCGCCCGAAAAACAAACCCACACATGTACAGTACAGGTAGGGAGCATCAAACCACACAACTCAGATATTCCCTTGAGGTTACGTGGCTGACGCTCTAAATGAATGCATTATCACAGCCCCCTGCATCTCTATTACAGTTCAGTTAAAAAGACTCCTGGGAATTATTATAGGATAAATATGGTATATGCTACATATACCTTCACATAAAAACACAGGAATCGACTTGTATATATGTAAATATTAAAATCATTGACCTTTTTTCAATTTCCTGTTTCTTTATTCACAAATCACTGAAATGTACATAGCACCTTTTAGACAAATAACCCAAACGGAGTCAGAGAATTCATCACATCTACTGAAGCGTTTTAATAATCATCAATACTAATGTATTGATTTCAGAGGCATTGACAGGATAAACTATATAATGGACATAATAAAAATCGACATAAAAATAATTTCCTTCGAGGGGTAAATGAAATTAGCTCCACTAAATGGCTACTTATAAGTGAATTCATTCATTTTTTAATTTACGTACCGTATTCAATAGACTAAGGTAATCATTTCGTCTCTGTCATGGACTGTACAGTCATTGTAAACACCATGATTGACCACTTTGTAACGACCAACAGATGTGCTAATTTTTATAGTTTTCTAAAAGAAATTATCGGATTTCATCTTGCTATCACTGATCAACGATACACATGGTAAATGAAAAACACGTGTGATTTTGCGTCTGACCAGACTCTGTATCAATTACCATCATCAAAGTATGGTCCTAAAAGAAAACAAACCATAATTCAAGTCTGTTAGCTAAGGGGGTTAAATTTTTTTGTAAGCGACTTGCCTTTATTTCATGGTGATAGATATTCTAGCGCAAACATTACACTAGCCAGAGCTTCGTGTGAAAGCCGTGTCGAACAGGCGCCATTTTGATTGAGTGACCACGTGAACAGATGGATCACGTGATCGCTAAATTTAGCCAAATCTCGCGAGAAAAACACTGAATTGTAAACAAAAATGGCGTCGGCAAAAATACCGGAGGGAATTACAAAATACGGGAATTTTGGCTCTCCTGCCGGGAGGAAATAAATGACTTGAAAATAAGGGAGATTTTGTCTCACGCCGGGAGGTATGGCATGTATGTTTCTTTTGCAGAAAAATCTCATTTAACACATGCTGAATTCTATAGAGTGTGAGAGGAATAATTTGATAAATAGACTTAAACCGTTAAAACATATTGAAATACAGTCAGGATTACACTCCAAACATCAATTCAACCTTATCCTGGCTCCACCATGAAATTGACAAAATCCTACATGACTTGGGTTCGGAAACAACATGAAAATCTGGTTCAGAATCACCATCAAATCTAAACTGCTGTGCAATGGAACGGAAATTTCTGCTTATTTACATAATTTCCTTTCAAAATGTGTGCAGGAAAGTTGACTCGATTTATTGGGTTGAATCTAGAATACAGATTGAATACCTGTGAGGGTAAACCAGAGACATGGACTGATCAGTGTTGTGGAATATGTGTGGATATTTTTTTGGCTTGTAGTAGGGAATATTGGGGCGGTTCTTACATCTTAAGGGCGTATACAAGGGACAGGGAGGTCCCGTTTTTGTTCAGCACTTGTTGAATAGTTATTTACACATGTACGATTGTATTTATGTACATGTTAAATTTAGGACCCATAATATAAAGGCCTTTTATACATTTCCTCTATACTGGTGGTCCAGTATGTATACAGTATACATATTAACCATATATAGTGTACCTGTTCTACAACTGAATCAACTGAATTGTGGCCACAAAGGCTACTTATGTACAATGCATACAAAATATTTTACAACAATTTATCATTAATTTGACAACATTTGTGAAAATTTAACGTGCGGAATATTTAATAAACAATCAAATAACTTATTTGACAACACTTTTGAAAATCAAATAGGTATCACAGCTTATATCACTCTTCAGGAAAGAACAGAAGTGTGTGAGGGGTACATACGTTATAATTACTGCGAGAGGAAGCCGGAGTACCAGGAAAAACCCATGTACAAGGCCAGAGCAAAGACCTCCCTATATAACTTTTCTCATCCGATTGGAGAATCAAACCATAATGTAATATTCAGGTGAAAAGTGATATGTTACCACTGTGCAACTTGATCATCCGAAAACTATACAGTACAAAATATATTACCAGTACTGGAGATCAAACTTGTACAAATACTTTCGTGTAAATAAATTTTCGTCCGTAGACATCATATGATACGTCCAATATAATGCAGACAATCCTTAAATTACATGTTGTGCTTCAGAGGCAACATGCTGCATCATGTATATATATAGGTAATCATGTGCACTTTAAGTTAATTACCTTAAGTTTGGACGGGAGGAAGAACTTTGTAACTTGACACGCTGTCCACATCATCTATATCAATACCTGTATCCATAAACTCCATCAGGGAAACACTGCTTTCTGACATCTTTAAAATGTTCCTTTGTCTCACAAAAAGTGATAAAATACAGTATTTTGAGATACAATTGAAGATGTTAACACCACTGCATGTTGAAATTTATAACATAAGTCCCATTGGAATGATGCCTGGTATATATTCTACAGTGGACTATGTATACTTTCGTCAGACAAAAATATGACTGTTGATCATAAACCTTCTAAATCTGATGTGTAATGGTCATGATCATTTGTAAGAATTCTCTGACAAGTATTACTGTTACAGGTAGGTGGTATAATCCTGGACTGAGATATAGAGTTCCGTGTGGTAATTATATCACAGCGGTGTTGTACAAACAATGTGAACTGATCTCAAACAAACATAATTACCCCAATGACAGTATACATACAATACCTGTTAATCGGACAAGTCAATTATTTATGGAGTTAATTATATCCACCAATATTTCCATAGGTAACACAAGACTGCATACTTCATACATATATAATGTACATTGTATATATATAAGCACTAGTACTGTCAAGCATGCACCTGGATAATTTTGTGAAGTACACCTGATGTCTGGCTAGTAGCTCTCCTCAAACAATTAAGTAGTCATATAACTTTCATTATGAAACATACGTACAGTGACAGAAACAATTTTAAAGGCAATTTAATTCATGGCATTGGACTAAAAATACCATTGAATTTTTAATACATATAGTATAGATCGATCCTGCCCTTCATCACGATGATTCATTTCTGGCAGTTTTAATTTGTTGTCCGTTACATAATGGAATTAATACGGGTAACCTTTTTTTGGTAGATTTTTTTTTATGCTTTATTTCTAAACATATTTTAGCAACTGTCAAATAAACATATCAGTCAGTGGTGTATTGCTGTTTGGATGTAATCTTTTTTATTGAATCTTTAAATAAAAAATCATGTTTTTCACGCTTTTTCTACAAAACTTTTTTTCATCAAAGAAGTTTTGGGGAACAAAATCATATGGAGAACAGAGGATGCTGAATTCAATTCCAGGCCAAAAATGAAGTAACAGAACAAAATTGTCTGTACGGCACCAGGGGTATTCATATACTTCTGAATTCGAAGTATTCAGGCATACGGTAAACCTCCGGTTAGTTCGAACAAAATTAAATAAATATTGACGAACCTGTTCGAATTATTCGAAATTATGCTTAAGAAAATAAGCGTGAGTTCGAACTATTCGAGTCAATATCGGCGAAAATCTCGGCGGAGTAAAATCATTAGACACAAACACATCCATCGTAAATCTGATACGTAATAACGGCGGCCTGAACAATGGCACATTTACAAGTAAGTAAAATGATAGTATTTCATTTAATTCAATGTTAATTGATCGTTAACGTTCTTCGTTTCGCGATAACTGATGATGGTTATTGCGCGAAGCCGCTCGGGCAATGCGTAGCTACAGTACTGTCAGTAGGCCCCAAAACATTACAGTACACGTTTCATTTATGACACAAAAGTTAAACATTTGTACAGTATAATCTTTGCATGGTTATATTTTTTTTATCTGAATGAGAAACTATCGCTATATTATTGTAAGAAATGGTCTCTTAAATACGTCAAAAGCAGTCTACATAACCTGTTGCGTTTACGAAAGCACTACTGTAAAAATAGGCGTTATATGTTGGTAAAATTAGGCCAGAATATCAACATGTCTGCTTTTAAATATGCCCAGTCGTATTATCTACCAAACGTAGTTGATACCTGCATAATTATCCATCACTAATTGGGACACCTGTGGATTGTTTTGACTAGATATGAATGCTTTTCACGTCACTCAGCACGATCGGGCAGCCGATCCTTTCAACTTTGCCGCTAGCGACACCTCGCGTGGCCTGCTTACCTAGCGTGAGGTCCCAGGTTTTCATGTAATACCTTGATTGGCAATACTTAAGAGATGTCCAGTCACAATTAAATAATCATAATGCTAAGTTAACACTAGTTATATGTGAAAATACACGGACGATTTCTTAGTTTGCCATACACAGCGCGAATACAAATATCGCATGTTACTTATACATTGTCGGGGCCTAAATTTGCAATCAGCTGTCTCGTGCGTGGTGTGTTTTGCAATGTAACAAAAACTGAATTAACGCTAAAATATGCGGCATATATTAAATCAAAGACGCATTCTAATGATCACGCATACAATCTAATAAACTAAATGTGCTTGTTGATCAAATTTAAATCTTGGCAATTTTTTTCGCCCGGTCATCGGGGCCGGGTCGTCGCGAGCTTCTTACTTTACGTTCTTCATTTGACAAGTTCGAACTATCCGAAATGGTATCTGATATAAACAGCCAGAGTTCGAACTATTACTAGCTAAAAAATTACCGTTTTTCTAGAAAAAAATGTGTGTTCGAACTATCCGCGTGTTCGAATTAATCGGAGGTTTACCGTAAATCAGATATTGAAAGAACTACGTATACCTCTATATACAGAATTTACAGTACATATATATTAATAATTGTACCATATAATTTTATTCATAATCATATATATGCAACATCGTATTGTTAAGAACCTTATTCAACTGAAACAACCATGAACTTTTCAAATTGGTAATGTTGGTTGTCCATACCAATTACCGGTAATGTATAATAAGGTTTAAATATATTTCATTGCAATATGGTTCAACAGAATGGGATATAAATTTTCTGTATGATATTAAAGTCCCACATGTGCATCTTTGTACATTGACTGGAGTCTATTCAACTTAAAATATATATTAATTCAGAAACTATTATACTAAGTATATGGTGTACCAAACCTCTCGAACTATACTGAATTCATCTTTCTGAGCGAAATATTGTTTTTTGCCACTCAAAAAGTGGGGCAAGGATCATACTTGTTTTTTTTTTTATTTAACGTCATATTAACAGCCAGGGTCATTTAAGGACGTGCCAGGTTTTGGAGGTGGAGGAAAGCCGGAGTACCTGGAGAAAAACCACCAGCCTACCATCAGTACCTAGCAGTCCGGGGTTCGAACCTGGGACCTTAGAACACTAGCCAGATGCTCTACCAATGGAGCTACCTGGTCGCTGGTCCAGTTCCACTACACCTATATATAGTAACAGTTTGTGTCCACACAGAGTTGGGACATATAGAGAAAACAGTGATCACCACGGGCTGTTTTACTATGGAGCAGCGCCATAGTAAAATGTCTACCCGCCATAGTAAAATCGTGTAGCGCCATAGTAAAAAAAAAATCTGCCCCGCCGATCTTCGTATTCAAAACTCTGTTAACCCGTGGTGAGCCCCAGATACCGCCAACAGTGTAGTGTTTTACCGACTGCACAGGTAAGAGCTCGAGGCCAGTTAATTACCTGTTCACACGCCAGGGCGACTTTTGACACTTCATTCAATGACCTGGACGTCCAATACCCCGACGAATTAACCGATGTAATTATATCAATCATACCAATATTAATTGATGGCTTAATTGATCATAGGGCCACGAACCGCGTGTTTGTGTTTTGACAGCGGTCGATCTGTGTCGAATAAAGGCTTAAATGGCTTCGACAATTAAAGTAAAACGCATATATGACCCCGATTACTTTATAACACACGTGACATGGATGTTGCGTTTGTGAAGAAATGAGGAGTTTGCAAAACGAAAGTAACATGAACTATAGAACAAAAAGACCGATGATTATAATTTTATTCTGTAATCATGAAGCTACAACTAAAGCAGCAGTCTATTGAATCATTTTTCGAGAATTCGCCGAAATGACAGAAGGCTTAGCCCGGTCTGTTCACCGACAAAGTCAAAACACAGATCGTCATTTTTACCGACTGAATGAAGAAATATTTATGGCTAAAGTACCACGAAGATGAAGGTAAGTTATTTAGGTGTCAAATGGTTACTAAAATGTATTTTGTATAATATAAATAACTTACATGTCATAATAAAAAATATAATTTTTAAATTATTTTTTAAAATGTTATTGGCTAGTTTGTATATTTAATGTAAACAAACTTAATAGTTGATATTTGATAAAAAATGTATTATTTCCAAATTTCACATTAGTGACTAATATATACTGACTTTGTTTAATCATAAAACCAAAAATTAAAATTAATTCTTTTTCAATATTTTCAGTGATTAGGTCCAAGTATTTACCTAGAGTGAAAGTTTCATGTTTAAACATTTCATTAATTTATTTTTATTAACTTTGAATGTTTCATTTGATTTGTAGGCATGTTTTAAAAACAGGACAGCAGACCTATATATGGACACAGATCAGAAAAAGAAATATCACCATCACCACATTGTTTGATCCTGAGGACAATGAAGTGTGAAGTTGGGCTGTAAGAAAATGGACAATTTGTGTGTGAAAATGACTGACAATTGTGACATTGGAAATCATATTATATTAGTGCTGTGACATTACATATTGTTATTGTGTTTAGTGTGATATCATAGTGCTTATTATTTTAAGAAACTTCAGCTTTGGAAGTGTATCAGTAACATTTAATTGGTAATCTTAAAGAGAGATAGAGAGATACCATGAGTTTGAGAAAGTCTGAGTTGGTAAAGAGAATGAAGAACGAGCAATGTATTTATTTAAGGATGTACAAATATGGATGAGTCAGAGATTGGTAAATACTGTATTTATTTTTCTTACATATTGAATAAATAAATTCATATTACCAGGATTAAAATAGTTTATCATTATTTCTGAAAACAATTTCTAAGAGGATATAACTACTGTACAATAAATCATCTCCCTAAAAATGAAAAGGGACATAACTCATGTAAACAAATTATCTCCCTTTAATTAATTAATATTGGTCTTGGCGGCGCGCTGGGAAAATGTCCCCGCAGGTTCCTCCATAGTAAAATCTGAAGCCATGGTGATCCCTGGAAAATACAAACTTACAAGCAGCTTTCGCCCATTTCTGGTCTCTTCAGGTAATTAGGTTCATTTTCACAAGTATACAAAATAACATTTTTGTATGGCTTATATATATGTATATATATTGTAACTGGGTTTTAATATTCTTATTAATTCATTCACTTTCAATTCCAGTATACACAGGTATATATGCCTGGTAAATGCATATAATTTGTAATATAGTCCATATGGTGTTTGACTCTGAAACAAACTTACATATATAGAGGACCTGTCCCCACACCCATATCCATTCAAGGAAGCTGTCTAGCCCTGTACATATATATATATAACTAGAATGGATCCAGGCCATTGGCCCCATGGCCCCTCAACTTAAAGCACAAGCCCATCCCACCAACCAACCAAGTTACCAATATTATCCTGCATGAAATGAGACTTCCCTCTATATGTGTATCTGTTCAGGGTAAGATATCTACAGCCATATAAATGGGTCGCTGTGTCATGGAACCGAAAACTAATCAAAATACCTGTCTACAACAGGTGTACACAGGTAAGCTTATTTCCAAGACAAGAGTCAAGTGAACCCTTATCTAATATCTACAAATACAAATAAACCAGGTTATTTTAAAGTTGTATCAAGTGGGAATTCTTAAAATGGAGAGGACAGTTCTAAAATCATGAACTTCTCTTTTCTGATTTATGGCTATTATAAAATGTTTGATCACTGATACTTTTCTGTATGAATCTTCTCCAATGTACAGTCACCAAGTTACCTCACATTCAGAACTTCACAAGTATATAACACCTTCAGCCAAACACTTCACATACATTAAATACTGGTAATTCTATATGACTTGTATAATAAGCTACAGCAATTTCTCTGGAGCGTGTTCTACCAGATTGTGTCACTTACCTACGTAATTAATATGTAAAAAGTGTATGTTCCGATCTTTATTGTGAAACTGGCATCCCTATTGTCGGAATGCACCCACCACATATATTTTTGCTGTATTTGGGAATGACGGAAAACAGCTGTGTATTTTAAAATCTTAGCACATATATTTGGTTCAACTGACTGACCTACTTCAAGTGATTTTGTTTGTTTTTTGTTTAACGTCCTATTAACAGCCATGGTCATTTAAGGACGTGCCAGGTTTTGAGGTGAAGGAAAGCCGGAGTACCCGGAGAAAAACCACCGGCCTACGGTCAGTACCTGGCAACTGCCCCATGTAGGTTTTGAACTCGCAACCCAGAGGTGGAAGGCTAGCGTTTAAGTGTCGGGACACCTTAATCACTCGGCCATGGCCACCACGGCCCCTACTTCAAGTGAAATGACGTTTAACAGGCAAACATATTTGGAACATTGTTGATACCATTTCACATTAAAATACATATTTTTGCTGACTGTTGCAGGATAAACAGAATATATGGTCAACGTCTTAAAATATAAGCTGTATTTTTGGCTCAGGACAGCTTATATTTTAAGACACTAATTATTACCAATATTCTCTCTAGCTAATTAACCTAAATCTATATATACAATGTCTATATAGTGTTAGCTCATGAGCTATAATTGACTATTACAAGATGTACACACTATAGAGTTTTATATAAGTCACATAATTTATTTTCGTTAACTGATAAAACGTCTTTAATTTTCATTGGAGATGTTTATTAGACAAGATTCTAAAATTCAAAAAGAAGACCAAGTACACAAATTACATTTTCTTAAGTTAATGAGACTGGTCACATTTTTTTCTTGCATTGTTGTACATGATTTTGAATGACAGAGAATATCAATTTACATACATGTGCACCCCCACCATAAGTCATGTTATCATTACTTAAAAATTATATCAAGCTGTTACATAATGTATACTTTTCATATTAATAAATACTCTACATTTATACTAGTTTTTTTACCTGATCTATTTTATCAATTGCTTAATGAAAATTTTCAGTTCAAATAATTGATATCTAGCTAAATTTATTTCCTGAAAGTCTTGCCAATTCAAACCAGTTCCCTCGCTGAGTCTATCTCAATGCAATGCAAGAATCTTTCTTTGAGCATTACCAAAAATCTTTGCATACTAAACCACAGGAATTTTGTATACCTTTAGCATCATCCATGATCAATAAGTCAAGTATGACAAAAGTTTGAGAGTTTCTTAAGCACATTCCTACCTGTGTAACTGAGCCTGGTATAGATCGATATGTTGATGTAAACGATCCGAAACTTCTCTCTCCAGCGTCACGTTGTGGGGTACTGACGTTGTATGCCATGCTGATCTTATATTTAAATCCAAATGCACCAATTCAAGTTCTGGGTGATTTTACACATATATGTAGTGCATGTCACTTCCACTTGTATAAGGTGAAATGGAACAAGATGACCAAAATGCAAGAAGCTGAAATAACTTTGTATAGGAAATTCCAAAAACCAGTAATTATATATATATAAGAGCTACATTTATTATAACAGGGAGTCTGAAGAAAACTTCCAGTCCAGGATGAATTTTTGTTTTGTTTACTTGTCAAACAAATCCAAATTGAAACAATTAATATTGTCTTCTATACTTATAACAGAAATCTCCATCTAAAAAGACAACCCTTATCAACTACTTATTAATTTCAAACAGGTTACATTCAAATAATTCCATTTTTTTTTCAGCTACCGAAAACCAGAACAGATTCACCACTTCATAAATCCCACTGGATATTTGGAAGACACAGAACGGATATGCATGTTAGGTTGCAGAAGTCCCAGAAATGCTTATTTACAATCCAATTCATGTCAAAACATACCGGTAATCATTAACATATTTGGTCGAAAACCAAATTAAAGGAATACAATTAACACAAATTTATATATATATGCATGAGAATGTACGGTATGTTATAATGTTCCAGAACATATCATACTCCCACATATAGTGTATATACATGTGTATCAAAGTCTTCAATAGAGTCATATATATATGTATACACATGTTTTACCTGACCGAGACAATAGATTGTCACTACTTATACTACACTAATCGTAGGTAGGGGAGTACATACCTGTCGAAAACCCACCCAGTCGTGTAAACAACAATACTACAATATAGCAGATAAAGCCGTACAAGACTAATACAATTCAGATTACAACTGAACAATTGTCTTTATGCAGATGTTGGAAACGTGAGTCCAACTGTCGATAGAGCTGTCATTTGGCTGTCCAATACATAACAATAGATCAGTTGACGGACTTTAAAGTCATCAAATCTTAATGTACATTTTTGTGACTGCTGCATTTTTGTTTGAGCCGGCCACGAGGGTGAATGCCGCCTGGAAACCATTGTGTCAATCAATAGTGACTCTATTGGACCTATATAGCATATGTACAGGTTCCGTAACAATTCACAAATATATGCACTGTGTGCCGAAAAAAAGGGCAACATCAATGTTATGGTAATGTTAGTACATGGCCTCAAAATTAAATCCCTTCTTACAAATGGTAAAGTTGACCTTGTCATATATTGTATTTGTACAAGAAGATATATATCAATCCACTGATAATTCATACACCACTGTAGTATATTCACTGTTACAACAAAAGCATTATGTAACTACATGTTTCATGTATTATCCTATCATGTAACAATACCCAGACACATGATAATGGTTTACAAACAAAAGCAGTTCTTTATTTTTTGTCATGTCTATCAATATTCAAATACAGATAATTATCTATGGTATTGCAAAAAGTTTTGTCCACTTCAGGATAAAATCTACAAAAGGATCCAAAGGCCTGTATTTACTGCACATCTGGATATTTCTTGACTTGTGAACATGCCAATGCAAACTTGTTCCTTAAATATACAACTTTTGAATAAGAACATGGAACTGTCTTAGATCTTGAATCTTGTCTGGAGATCTCCTTTCACAGTTTATGATCAGATCTCTTAAAACTGGTATAAGTTGTAATAACCATGTACGATATACATATTGGTGTTTGACATTTAAATTTAGATTAGACTTTTTCTGGTGTTCAGTATAAATTGGATGCAACATCTTTCTGGCTCAAACGTAACACTTTCATATGATATGCAAAACCTGAAGTTGGGTGGTTGGATGCCACAGTGGTAAAACACTTGCCTTTCACCTAGGCAGAGGTGGCCGGGGTTTGAATCGGATGTGAAAAGGTTAGGTATTAACAGCCCGATCAGTTTTTCCCAGGTAATGGTACTCTGTCTTTCTCCCATACTAAGACCCGTTGTGCGCTTCTATCTAGGCCAACAAGCATGATTAATATACGTAACTTGAAATAACTTGCTTTTGCAATTGTTGTAAAATAAATAATGTTTACATAATTTACATTTTGAAGTTTCCAGACTTGTTTATTTAGACTTCTGATTTATAATAATAATTACAGAATTGTCAATACCAAATTAAATGTGTTCAAATTCTTCTACTGCTACAGGAGTTTGATTTACTTATTATTTCCTGTTCAGGGATTGAGGTTACAAGTGTACTTACTACCCATCCCGAGCCCGCAGGGATATTTTAAACCCTATTTTAAAAATGTGGTTATTATATTACCTTAAAAAAAAAGATGACAAAATCATGAATATCTTTCCAAATTAATACATTAGATATACTGCTGAAAATTTTCAAATAAAATACAGTTATTGCCTTCATTTATACAAAATTGAAATACATTTTGTAGCTAGATATGTATCAGTGGGTATAAGTAATAATTATACATTATAAGTACACAAGAAAAAACAACAATATTTCATTTAAATTTCAGAGCCTATAAATTCTGTGTTATCTTGCAACTGGTGTTTATCATTCCAATCTCAGCCAGCCTGCTACATTCAATATAACTTGTATATAGAACCCTACGATATTGTATCAATAATCCACCATATTTAAAGTCTGTCTGATAACAATGAATACTGTTATCATGGCACCTTCGCCAACACTATGGAATCACAATAACATTTTGATTGGTTTACAATCAAACTTGTTGACAACCATCATCTGTCAACAGTATAGGTGTTTGCATGTCCAATTACGTTGCCCTAAATCGGACGTCCAACAGTGTCCATGTTGGAATGGTATATGGTGGCTACACTGGGGGTCACGTAGTTAGAATTTTATGCTGTGGGAAAATTAATCATAGTCGTTTAGTCATTGGACCTTTAAACATATACGGTAATGTTATGTTGAAAATGCCAATGTTTAATTTTCATAACGGAGCATCCTGTTATCTCAATGGCCATATGTAAGTCTTGTGTACACTTGAAATTGACATTATTGCGTACATGTATAATAAATTGTGAATATATAAGAATTTCCCTTGTTTATGATTGAATTTATAAGGCACACACACAGGTACCTTGTGTGTATACAGTTTTACACTACAATGAATGCTACACCAGAAACTCTACCATTAGATTATATATACAAGTTACATCTTGTCTGTGTTTACGTTGTATATATTATATTATGGAAATACTGACTTTATCAAATTGAATTCTCATCTTCCACAGAGATTGTATATTTAGTAAAGGCTAGGGCAAACTAATAAACAACTATTACTAGAGTTCAGACTGACATCAAATAGTTGGACAGCATATATATGACTGACATACAATCCAACATAATTATCACAGTAAAGCAACTAAATTTAGACATGGAAATCCATTAAATCTCTCTAACACAGGTAAAATTAATGGTCCCATTAATTCTATATACATATTTATATATTTTTGATGCAGGCCTAGGGCCAGGCCCTATATAAGGCCAAGGTCCAACTGTTAGCTTTTATTCATAGTATAGGGAGGGTATACATATTAAAATAGCATTTGAGAGCATTTTTCACTTAATTGCAATAGAAGTAGAAATATGTTCTTGAGTCAATGACATGTAATTAATATACAACACATTCAAATATGAAGTTGTTTCATGTTATTTAAACATGCATAATTCGGTTTATGTAGGTAATTGGAAGTTTGCTCTACAGGGTAGTGAGTTAGTCTTATGTTCATAAAACAACACAGATTTTCACATTCTATTTTCACTACATTAATTGCTTGTCATGTTTGCTTTTGGACAAAATATACATACATACATACAATATTGGAAAAGAAAATTAATGAATTATTCTTTTCTTTTCAAGTTGTGCACTAAAACAGGAAAATCAAGAAGACACCCCACCCCAAACCTACTTCAGAAATTATAACTGACCTAATTATAAATATATACTACAATATGGATATCAATGGAAACATGTCATTCCATCATTGACTCATCTTGTCTCATGACCACGAAACAAGCACTACTCCTATACAATTTTTATTTTAGTAAATGGTCTCCATTTTAAGATAATTCATCAGAAAAGCATGATCAACTTGAATTAATACTGATAAAAACATTCAGAAAATTAATAATGTGTATATATAATAAAAGTGGAGACTTCTATAGCTGTATAAGGCTAATGGGAATATCCCTTCACCTTTGTGGTAGGTGGCATTGCACAGGTAACAAGATTATTTTTTTATAAGAGGTCCCTATCTATGCTCAAGCTCCTGTACAGGAAGGATATGTATACATATATACATACGTATACATATTACTCTATTACACATTTGGTACCACTGACCATGGAATATCTAAGCTATGGGAGATTATATAATTAAGAGGCTTCCTTATTAGAGACAAAGAACTTGCATGGATCAACGTAATCTGAAGGGTTCTGGTGTCACCGGTACCTTTCTCTAAAACTACTGCATTTAAACTGTTTTCTTGAATTGAATCTTGAATTCTGTTGCTATCTTTTTATAGTAGGTAGTTATATTATATAGGGTACAAGTCACAATTGCAAGGTACAAGAAACTTCATTGTATGTCGAACATACACAACAGAGTAACAGTTTGAAAGAACTTGTATTTCGACAAAAATAAATCAAAACGTGTGCGTAAAAACGGCGTGCACAACACGGAAATTCAATCATTAAATTGTCCGATTTATTGGAGAGCGTTGCTGGCATGTTGATAAATCAAAACATATATATATACAAACAACAACATATAGCTCCAATCACTTTTACTAGTACTAACAAAGTGAGAAACTTATGATGAACACTAGCTATAGTACTGTACATGTGTAACCTCTATTAGTATTACACTGCGCAGAATGTCAGGTATTCAACGTTAAGATTTTGATTATCTATATTATAACCTCTATTAGTATTACACTGCGCAGAATGTCAGGTATTCAACGTTAAGATTTTGATTATCTATATTAAACAGCTGCAGCCATATTACTTTTAAGTGTTTAACAAGGTCATACTATTACCTCTTTCATGAAATTCAGAATCCATCATTAAATCCACAAAAAAATTAAATAGCGCTATATCACTCAGTCTCAAAGACACACATGCAGTGATCATGATGATGATCACGTTTATTCCAGTAACAATTCGCAGATATAAATTGTAGGATATTAGGCTAATGTTGAAATTGTACTGGTCACAGTATATAAGTTATCGCAACAAAGTTATGTAGAATTTTTGAATGTGTTTTTGTAGTTATTTAATTTTTTCTATCAAATAGTTGCTAGGAGCTTTATATACAATACACGTAGTACTATTATTGTATGACTGATCGATGTTGTCTGCTGAAAGTTGGGCCTTTCTATAATCACCCTATATTAAAGTCATGTTCCTGTATTGTATGTCATGTGCGTTAGAATGTGTGACAGAGTTGTGTTATCTCTAACTGCGTCGAACATCTTACATTTATACTTTAATTCGATCGATCGTGATCATCGAGCTATCAACGAATCGAACCTGCAGTGTGCCGTTGTTTTCAGTGAAAACTCGTTCTTTTTACAGTCGGTATTGTTTTCATTTAATATAATTATCTGTCAAAAAGTATCAGGACTCTATGCTTTTTAAAGGTACAATATGGATCAGACTAAGGTCAGCGTGTATCATATTTGTCAAACGGTTGACAACAAAACATTTCCTCAGTTCTAAACATGAATTAATAAGTTATTTTCTGTTCTAAATACATCATTCGATTTAATGCGATTCTGATTTACTCACAGAGCTGTAATAATCTTCCATCTCTTGCACATCTGCAGTTCACTCTGCCCGGCCAAACATGTACGAACACCTTACTTTCTACTGCTGAAGGGAATCTCAGGTAAACAATTTGAGTTGAGTGGGAAAATACCTCAACATCCGGGGAACTGCAACCGGATTTAGAAATAAAAGCCAATGTTTGATTGGTCAATTTTGAAAGATATAATCAAAATTGAGATTAACGCTTTAGTTAAAAAAAACTAATTAAAATAACCAAAAAATCGTTATTAAAAGACAAAGAAATAAAAATTTAGTTTAAAAAAGGAAAATTCAAAGGTCTTCACAAAGACATGCGCAATTCAAATTTCCGGATGAACTCCACTTCCGCTGAAGCGAAGATATCTGTGAAATCGGTGATTTTCACAGAAAAAATCTCGTAAAATCTACACATAATATGGCAGCTTTGTTTGCATGTACAAAATGTCACACTAGACATCCATTTGAAGAATTATCTCAAGCCGAACAATTGTGTAAAGTAAGTTTAATGCCCAGCATCACTTGCTTGCATAGCAACATCAAGCAGTGAAGTTGACTTTGTCAAATGAAGCCCAAATAAGACAAGCTATGTTTGAAAAACAAAAGTTACTGAACACGTTTGAGTGTATCCATTTATTGAGTGACGAAATAATCAAAGTTTACTATTGAACAATCTTATACAAATAAGAGCAGCTACATATATACGTGTGAGAATCAGTGATCGATGTACAATTAATTTTCTTGAATCCTTTTCAAAAACAATTAGTCCCACAATGTTGAATTTAAGTATTTCCAGAAATTCTGTTGCTCTCATCAAATTTCTAAGAGTACAGGAAGTCTCATTAAAATTCTAAGAGTACAGGACTCTGGACCATGACTCGCACTCACATCTGGAGAATATATATGGAAAAAAAATAGTCAGAAATATGAAGTCTTTGTAGTGGAACTGGACCAGGTCGACCAGGTAGCTCAATCGGTAGAGCATCCAGCTACTGTTTGGAGGTCCCGGGTTCGCACCCCGGTCTGGCCGTGCATTTTTCCACTCTTACTACATCTTTATTTTTATGTAATTCTTCACTCGTCAGCTGGAAGGCCATGATAGCGAACGTAAATCCCTTAGACAAGTTATTCCAGTGTCTAATTTAATAATATAGGACTAGACATATCCCTGTGGACTGGCCGTTTAAAGATGTGGTCTCTTAAGGGGGAAGGGGTATCAATAACAAAAACTCCTTCAGAAATGATATGTATATAGGGCATACAGTATGGCTAATTCTCAATAAAAGGAACATTCCCTGTCCTCTTGATTTTTATAATGATGGAAAATACATTTAACCAAGATGATTCTCTTATGCTGAGGTTATCAGGAAATAAGAATAATGTTTATATCCTGTTTGTTTTGAATCCAGAGATTACATTTGAGAATTACTTCCTTTAAGAAACGTATATATAACATTAACATAATATCATGTGTTAAGCTTTAATGAACAATGTACATGTGACATAAAGGAGTAAGTTTGTGTATATACATTGTATCTGAGGTTTACTGTATTTTTTTTTACAGGAGTGCCGCAGCAATTTCCCAGTAGTGAAATGCACCTACTGTAGAGCCGAGTTTCAACAAGAAGAGTAAGATACAAGAATCCTTGTTTTGTGTCAAATATATGTCACAATTAACCTAAGATTAAGAGCTTGTATTTCAACAAACTATATATAGAAGTGGTAAAACATTGTTACAGATTAAAGGCGATAACATCAAATTTTATTATAAGTATCTTATAAAGCAGTCCAGATGGCAGGTGATCATGACTGGGACAGCTCCTACGTAACAGTCTTCTATGTACTGCTGTTGGGACAGCTGTAACAGCCTTCTGGGTACTGCTGTACAAAAATTTGGCACTTAACTATGTATAATAATCATTATAACTACCACAATTTATGTTGTTAGGACCAAAAAGAAGCTTAATTCTTTCTTGTCTAAACACAGAAACATTTTAACTATTGATCTAGGTCAAGTGCTTTAGGCCACTCAAATTGGATTAGTAGTTCATCAGATTTACCGCACACTTTGGATAGGAACACGAAAAAATAAAATGAAAATATTACCACTCCCGCTTTTCACAACGACCGTTCTACGAATCCAGATATACTTTTCAAAAGTTAATGTTCTCCTCAAATTGAATCATTCCTGCATTTGTAAACAAAGAGTGTAAACAAAGAGTACATAAATAAAGTGTTTAAATTACAGAGACTACATCAAAATACAAAAAAGTATATGTTTTTTCGGCAATGGAATGAAATAATTATAAAAATGGATGTTTAATATGCCCATGTTAGTGATTGGGAAATTAAGTGTTTGTCTCGTTCGTCTGACACTGCGTTAACACATGTTGACTTTTGTGTTTATGTTCACTTCTGACAAAGTTTTAAACACATCCGACTGAACTAAAACCTTGTTAAGCTGACAGTAATCATCCATCAGAACACGTAAGGAAAGTGTGAAGAATAGATATTTAATCCCACATTCTGGTAATGTGTGAAGAATGAATTTTTAATACCTCATTCTGTTAATGTGTGAAGAATAGATTTTTAATACCACATTCTGGTAATGTGTGAAGAATAGATTTTTAATACCACATTCTGGTAATGTGTGAAGAATAGATTTTTAATACCACATTCTGGTAATGTATTTTTTGGGTAAAAAACTTTCGACAAAGCTATTGAAATCCAGTTGAACTGAACTTGATTGAGTTACTCTTTTCCTCTATTTGAAAATATTCTGAGGTGAAAAACTAATTTGGATGGAAACGTCCTTATTTTATCAAAGCATCTCGTGGGGTCATGTTCATGTTTCACAAACATTCTTTAGTTTTAAATATTATAATACTAATGCAGCGAAGAACTTCTTATCAAGCTGGTGTGGCCTAATTAGATGCATATTTTTTTCTGGGGTCTGGGTTGCCCGAATGGGATATTTCAGTGATGAACTTTTAAAATTACCAGAGAGAATCTTAAATTCTAAAAATCTTATCCTGTTTTGGACCAATTTTCAGGTCAGATTATATTACTGACACAGAATATGATATTTTCAAGAGATATATATTTTAAGTGAACTTAACAGATAGCTAGGATTGAAAAATTATACGTATGATTTTCTTTTCAGCAAGAGCAATACCAACTCCATTTGTAAGAAGTGTGATCAGAATGTGAAAGTCCATGGAAAGGTTAGCAGCGCTGAGTTCTAATCCATATGTGATGTTTAAATGGTGTAAAATTATTTTTGAATTATCAGATATTTTAAAAATATTTTTAAGCTACATTCTTTTAGTCTTTCACTCCATAGATGTTGAGACTAGCAAGAACTGTGCTATATATATATTTATTACATAATGCATTTTATTTTCCTTAACTTTACACATAAGCTATATTTTGAACTATTTCATGGCTAAAATGACTATTGCACTGACACATGCAAACTGAATTTTTGTCCTACCCTTTCAAGCATCTAAGTCACTCAGATGCCAACACTGCCGACGACAGTCATGCTGACTTTTAGGCCTAAAGGAAAGTCAAGATGTCAGTGGTTCTAACTGTGATTTAATGATTATGTAATAAAGCAAGACTATTTGGTGTCTGTGCAATAGTCCATAATATTCAACGTCGACCCTGGTACTGGTAATCGACCATTGTTCTATTGCACAAGGCCAAAGGTCAATTACCAGTACCTCATGTCAAATATTCTGGACTATTGCACAGATACCCATGATATATTTGTTTGATATATATAATATACATATAACTTGATTGGCATATATTATTGAAATTCTGCAATTTGTATTGTAAATATGAATTTATATGTCTTTATTGGGCACTGAACAAGTATAAATGTCTTATGAAAAAAATGTCCTTTATGAAGAAATGAAATAGAAAGAATACATGTATTGAGAATATATGATATAATGTATGTTCATTGTTTTGGAAATGATCTGTTGAAATCTTGAGTTTTATTTTTCTTGACAGTACAAAATTCATAATTGTTTCTAAATATCAAACCTGAACAAATCATATTTCTTTTTGGGTAAGATATATAGGAATAAGGACAAATGTATGTCCTTAATGAATTGTATATTTTTGAAAATTTGATGAATATTCACATGTGATCATGATAAATGCTTTTTCTGTTATTTCTGTAGCCTTCGGTATGTGAATATTGCAATATTCTCGCTGCTTTCATCGGCAATAAGTGTCAGAGATGTGCCAATTCAGAACGAAGATGGGGTCCACCTTTAACATGTGAGCAGTGTAAACAGAAGTGTGCATTTGACCGCACAGATGGCACAAGGAAAAAGGTATTTTCCTCAGCTACACACCACATCAACTTTCTAGTGGACAATTATTTGTATTTGCATCCCAAAGGAATTCTAAAGTGCTCCGTCTCTATATTTTTGTGTAATTTTTGGTTTTGCAAGCGGCAAATATGAGGATGCTACAATAAACATTTTTTTTTTCAATTTTTGGTGTTTAAAATGAGATATATTTCAATATTGTGAAAGCCATATGATGAAGTTTTGAAGTCAGCAATGTATATACTGTTAGCGATGTAGTATCTTCAAAAAAATATATTGTATGTTTGCATGAAGACAAATCATCAAAGTCTCAACTGTTTAGTCTTCCTAATATCTATAGTTTGCACTTGGCAATTATTTGCCCCCTGAAAAATGTTACTTTAAAAACATTGGTATGTTTAAATACCTCTATGTAATAATGTAATTATGACAAATGCTATTGAATTAAAAACAGGTTATCAACTATTAGTTTAAATATATTTTATTGACATACAAAAATGACAAAGGGATTAGTCAGCAAGTTTTACCAACTTATAAACAACTTCTCCCATAATGATAACAAAATAATAAACAATAACATAGTCACATGACGGTACAGAGCAACCCGCTTATTTGCATACCCCTTTTTCCACGACAAAATATGCAAATAACCGGAGTATTCGTATAGGCGGAGTTGGGTTTTGGCCCCTCTTATACACCTGTAGATCGTCAGGTCGGTACTCAAAATGGGCGCTTTATGATTGTTTACGTTATTTGCATTAAATATATATTTAAAAAAAAACACATTATTTAAAATATAAGAGTAAATACGAAATACATGGGTTGTTTATTCTTTGTAAATGTACAAATATTTGCATACACTTCATCGTTTACTACTTGTCACTCCGAGTCTCTGGGTCCGATATCGGTCATACGCGTGTGGGTTGGCACTACGATGTACAATGTCATCGTTTCAATTAACATTCATTATCGTCTCGAGATGCGTTGTGTTCCTGCTATGAGTATAATAGTTGTTTGATCATAGATGATGAACTGCTGAAGCAATAGACTGTCTTAAATGACCGTGACATGTTATTGTCGTTTGGGTTTGTTTTGGAAAATGGCGCACACACACAAAGAGTTGTCGTTCATTACACATATGCCCCCACAATGCAACGCGCCTAGTAAACAATCATGGCGATCGCAACCTGCCTCAGCAAGTGTTCAAGTGCACAGAACACAGGTTTGGATCGATGCTATAATAAATAAACAAATCTCATCAAAAGATGAGGCATATACATATTTTATTCAGTAATTCTTCTGCACATTGCTACTGATATGGTCTGAATAATAACTTAATGTCGATATCGATGCATCGAACGTAACCTGTAATGACGAAGTGTGAACCAATGATAAGATAACGTTGTACATCGTGTCGAATCAATATGTAAGTTAAAACACATTTCATAAAACTTTTATTACGGGAAAATCACAAAAATACCCTAAAATCAATTGAAATTTTTCGATTTTTTGGAATTTTTATATGCATATAAGCGGGAGTTGGTGTTTTAGTCGATGCAAATATACGGGATTAAAATACAAAGATAAAGAAGGAAAAAATCGGGACCTGAGAATTTTATGCAAATAAGCGGGATATTCAAATAACCAATATGCAAATAAGTGGGCTCCTCTGTATATATAATATTCAAAAATGTGATAAAGAAACGAAAATATAATGATTGACATATCAAAGAGAGAAGTAGTAGAAAGTGGACTTTTGACGATATACTAAGTTTGACTGAAGTATGATTTATGACATCAGTTTTTGATAATATTTTTCAGGTTGATGGGAAGTTGTTGTGTTGGTTATGTACTCTTGCTTATAAACGAGCTTTAGCGAAGGCAAAACAACGGAAAGATGAGGATAGAAAAAATCTTGGATCTCTAAGGCCATCAAAAGAGAAACCGGATAAAGCCGAAAAGTTATTTGACAGTATTGTGGGTAAAAATAACAACAAGCAGGAAGACAGTTCAAAACATGACAGTGGCGGAAGTACCAGTAGCCGGCATAGCAATAGTAGTCAAGGGGACAGAGTGTCCAATGGGAGCGAGAAGGGTGTCTCCGATGGACAGGAAGGTGCTTCCTCAAAGGAAAAGGAACAAAGAGGTCACAAACATCACCACCACCATCATCATCATCACAAGCATTCAAGGTCCAAAGACCATCGCCGGTCTCATTCAACAAAATCAAAATCATCTCATAAGTAGGTGGCATCTTGTTTTAAGATATTATAAGTAAATGATATTATCACCATTTTTAAAATGCACTCTGTTCCTTGTGGAGCAAAATTAGTAAGATACAGGGTCACAGGTTTTAACCTTAATCAACCATTTTACCATAATAATATTATCTTTCATTAACAAAAATATATATTCCAAAATTTCTGGGGAAAAAAATAGACAATAAAAGAAAAAAAAGTAGATTACACATAAGGTATCAGGTATGTACATCTTTTATCTTATTTTATTTAAAAAAAAAAAAAAAAAATACAGAAAAATATTTAAGCAGCTACATGGTAAGTTATGATTCAGTTTCCTACGATTTATACCAAGGCATTCCTTGTAATGTTTGCCTGAAAAAAAGAATTTAGATGTTTTTTGTTGAATTCATGTCTTACAGGTTTTTCTGAAGTTAAATTTAATCTCCTTTAGATCCAGTCACTCAGACACATCATCTCAGACACCCCCCACAAAGAAAGCTCGTGTAGAGATCAGTAGTGCCAACGGAATGACACCAACAAAAAGGTAAATCCTGTTATAATCACCTGTCTGTGAAAAACAATAGGTTTTGTCAAAAGGACAATGTGAATATTTAGTATCAAGTAGTATTATATGTAGGTATTTCTAACATTTTGTATGCGAACTTCATGGAGATTGAAATACTAATTCTAATGAATGAGTGTGATATTACAGATAGTCTTCAAAACATTCAAATTATTTGTGAATCTATAACAAAGTTAGGTAAGATTAACACCCTGTTTTTGTAATAAATTAATATTCATGATGATGATGCCTCTAAATAATCTGTATGTCATTTATAAATAAAAGTGCTGCTTTCTGATTTGGGATCTATCCAAAATATTTAAACTTTAAGCATACGAAAAAAAAATAGCACAAAAGACTCTAAAATGTCTTGTGATGGACCTTACTGATATCATTAAATGTGAAGAAAGACTCCAACGTCTGCTCCCCTTCTTCAGTAAGTGTACTAAGAGATAACTAAGAGAAGGCACTCTCCGGTTTTAACAGCCTACAAAGCATGGCAAAGAGTTTTAATAAAAAGAAAGAAAGAAAGAAAAAACAAAAATAAAATACTGTTAAAGACATAATTTGATATATAGGGCAATTATTAGAAACCAGCAGGTCAACAGTAAAGAATATTAAATATTGTTTGTTTACGATACTAGAGGATAATCTCTTGGAAAACCTGGGCCATTTTTTTGTTTATCGCGGTCCATTTGGTTGGACTGGACCAGAGTCGTTAGTTTATGATATTAGGACGGACCTGGTGATTTTAGGTTGTTGTCAGATGAGCCTTGATAAAGACTTTAAATGTCTGTATTAACATCTGCAGGTCCGTCAAGATATATGCCTGAAATACTCCATTTAAAAACAGACAAACTGGTTTGACCACATAAATGAACAATTCTGTGACAATGCGTTTGCCTGTTCCTGTCTTAAAGCATGCTCCGTTTTATGTATTTTTCTGTGTATTAATATATAATTTATTTTATTGCAAGTATAAAGTGCCTGTAAGATGTTTGGCCTGTTTTCAAGAGTTTTGACGTCCACAAACAAATCATGATTGCCGATATTGATTTGTTTAAAAGTAACCCTTGTCATTCTTAGGATGCCTGTGTATATACTGGGCTCTACCTGTGTGTTGTCTGCCCTTGGTCACTGTAGTGGTCTCGATTTATTCTTCCTGTCTGGGTGTGTAAACTTGATATAATCTGTTGTTGCAGAGAAGATCTTGAAGTGTCAAACCTCACCGAGAAGAGCCGATACTCGTTCTTAAGAGAGTAAGCCATCTCAGAAATCTTAAAAAAAAAGTAGCAAACAAAAACTGGAAGGGGCTTGTTCAAACGTTTTATTTTTAACTAGATGTATACGTCATTCCTCAGACTGACAGTGGGTTTTGGAATTTTAAGCACATTTAGTGTGCGGTAGAGAGAAACTTTACCTTGACATCATCTTTTGCTTACATAACAAGTTTAAAATACAACTATTTTCTTTTGAAGAGTATTTGTATTTAAATTTGACTGATTTTGTTGGTTTGATGTTGCTTCATTGAGCTTATAATTTCCACACCTTGGCCAAAGAGCTCTTGTTCCGTGCCTGCTTTCACTTCCATCCCATTTCAGCACTGATATACCTTTCCCCAATACTGTCTGGTTCTGTGCCTCCTACCCAACCCGATCCCCCTGCTGTCTGTGTTGGTGCCATTTCTTCAAAGCATGTGAGTGCAGTTGTCAATCAGGTTTGACATGTTGAGCATGTACTGCATGTTGTTAAGGTGTTAATTTACATATTTTTACAACAGTAAGTGTGAGTTTTAGTAATCGCCAGTGTTTGTGCCCCGGTGTGCAGGTTGGTGTGGGTAAAACTCCAAGTCTCATTCATGTGGAAATCTGCGTATCAGGGCTGTAAAATTACTGTATTGGTGTTGTAGATTTCAGGACAGGTCCGTGTGAGAATATCTTATGTTTGCTATTCCCTGAAAGTTGTCTATATCTATGAATGATAAAGATAACGAAGTGTTAGAGATACATAAACTATTGTCAATTAAACCAGAACCTATATAGAAATTCTATAATACATTAAACATCTATCACAGCATAGACTGTTAAGATGTCTCAAAATAACAAGTAGGTTAAAGTGATATCTTTAATATTTTTGATAGAAGTGATATTTTGATAGATTGTTTCACATATATACAGATGGTCTTTTATGGAGGTGGTCTCTTTCAAGAGGTGATCCCAGAATATGGATGATCTCTTAACATATGTGGTCTCGTTAAAAGGTGATCTTTGAATATAGATGATCTCTTAACATGTGTAGTCTCCTTAAAGAGATGATCTCTGAATATGGATGATCTCTTAACATATGTGGTCTCCGTAAAAAAATTATCTCCAGGGCTTTTTCTCACTGGTTTGGGAAGGGTCCTTTTTGTCCCATTTTGGGAAGAAAATTGGAGAATTGGGAAAGATTTTTTCAGGAGTAAACTGCAAATTTTGGGAATTTGGCGAAAAAATGAAATAATTCCAATTGCCGTGAATTGGGAATGGGGCCCAATAACGGCCCCAGAAAGCCCTCAGAAAAAGCCCTGATCTCTGAATATAGATGATCTCTTAACATATGTAGTCTCCTAAAGAGATGATCTCTGAATATAGATCTCTTAACATATGTGGTCTCTTAAAAGAGGTGACCTCTTTATAGAAGTTGAGTTGCTGTATTAAAAAGGTTTCACTATGTAATGTACATGTAAACATTTAAATGGTGTTGACTGATATACTGTATCATGTTTGTCTGTTTATAAGCAGACAACTATATGTGGACTTTCATTGTGTATGTTGTACATTCTTAACACAATTCAGTTGAAATGTGTATCTGTTTCAGTGCCGTGAAGAAGTTAACCTTTAACTAAGCCCAGTCGTTGAATGTTTTGTTCACACAACACAGGGAAGCCTGCTTAATGTAGATCCCCTAGTATTCTGTCATTCTTTCTTCTAAATAGTCTTAAATGAAATCCAACTTTATATAAAACCTGTTATCTAAACTCCTCTCCGATCCTGCAATTTTTCATATTTCTTTGTTTTTTTCATACTCTAAAATAAATAGCTAGGGTATCGTTATATTAAATCAGTTTCACTATAAAAGTTGCATTGATATTTTACTAAAGCTTCTTTGAAACATGTTCATATTTTTCCTACTCTGCCCATATTAAAATGTATTATCATATAAATTAATGTAGGGAAGAATTTGAATTTATTCAATGAAAAGTAAAATTATTTTCAGTCTACTTTCAACAATTGTAACCTAGTGTCTCACTAGTCTTCTGCATCTAGAACAAGCCAGGCAAACTGTTCTTAATGTAATATTAAATGTTGACATCATCAAATTGTTTTTTTTTGAGTTTTTTTTTCTCCAAAATAGATGTTTGCATTCTTTAAACTGTATATCCTTTCAAAATGTGAAACCCTGATATTTCACAAACCATTTCTGCACCTTAGAGCAAGCCAGTCAACTTGCTGCACTTGCATATCTATACAATATTGCTGTGAAGTGTTTAAAGTACGTTGTCTACAGTGTAAAATATGTGACATAGTGTATAATCAGTCTGATTAAAATCTTCTGTTCATATCTTGTACTATGTGTTGTACAAACCATGAACATGAGATGATATGTACTGTGTGTTTGTACAAGCCATGAACATACGATTTGTACTATGTGTTGTACAAACCATGAACAGATGAGTTGAACTATGTGTTGTACAAGCCATTAACAGATGATTTGTACTATGTGTTGTACAAGCCATGAACAGAAGATTTGTACTGTGTTGTACAAGCCATGAACAGTTGATTTTAATCAGATTGAAATATATTAAGGAAAAAATGACTGTTACTAACTACATGATAAATTACTTTACTGTTTGGTGTACATAATGTTTTGCAAATTCTGTAGAGTTTGTTTGAAAATGCCTGAATTCTGAAGTGATAGAATGATATTTCAAATTTTTTGATAATCATCAATGGAATTTGTATCTGTGAAAGACTTCAGTTGTCTCAAAAATTAAAATTGAAGCGACAAAAAGCGCACAAGAATTTCCAGGAGAAATTTTGCTGTTATATCATAAAATCTTTTTATAGAAAATGATGTATTTTGTTGTTGTGATTATTTCTGGTCTATTCCTGTTTGTTATAGCAGTAGTAGTTTCTCCATGAGCCTTTCGTCGAGTCTGTCCATGCTGAATGCCAGTAGTGCCACAGATAAAGTAGACGACCCCCACAGCTCCGAGCATCTCATCGCCCTGCAACAACTACAGGACCAACTGGATGCAACGCGTAAACAACTTCAGGCCAAGGATCAGCAACTCCTCGAGAAGGACAAACAGGTACTTGGTCACCAGATCCTACGTGTAATCCACACCTGTTTCACCTTACCGTTATTAGTTTGATAAAACAGGCTTCATATATTTTGTAATGATTTCACTTATCATTCGTCTGAATACTAGTTTTAAAGGACCTCGTACGACAGCAGGGGGAATTTTCTGTAACTTTCTGTGATTGGTTTGGTCCTAGGGCACTTTATGACAAACTCTGCAAAGTTTTATGTAGTTTGATCAAATAAAGGATTTCAGTATCTGGTTCATAGCTTTTAAGAAAGAAAGGATGATAAACACTTTCAAAAGAGTTATTAATCATGTTGCATTATAAGGTCGGGAGCCAGTATTATTTTAAAAAATAACAGTTTTGCTGTAATTATGAATTTAGCTCTTCAGGAAACATTATTGGTGCATACTGCTTTGTTGTGGTTGGACATCCCATTAAACTGTGAATCATTGGTTTTCATTGGTTTTCTTCCCTTACAGATAAAATGTGAATCATAGGTTTATCCTCAGTTACAGATAAAATGTGAATCATTAGTTATTCAGTTATAGATAAAATGTGAATCATTAGTTATCTTCAGTTATAGATAAAATGTGAATCATTGGTTATCTTCAAAAACAGATAAAATGTGAATCATTGGTTATCTTCAGTTACAGATAAAATGTGAATCATTGGTTATCTTCAGTTATAGATAAAATGTGAATCATTGGTTATCTTCAGTTATAGATAAAATGTGAATCATTGGTTATCTTCAGTTATAGATAAAATGTGAATCATTGGTTTTCTTCAATTACAGATAAATGAACTCAAAGCCCAGGCTTACGAGGCAGAGAAGGAGTCCAGACTGAAGATTCAGACCATCCACAAACACCATGCTGGCACACTGGAGTCACTCACGGTATTTAGAAATCCACTATATCTCTAACTAAGTCTGAAGGAGTACGCTTTCTTATTAATATATATACATTGTATATTAAAAACCCAAGAAAACTAGGCCCTTCTTAGCAGCAATAATATAGCTCAGGACAACAGATGGACAATTTAACAGATGGTCATCGTCAGAGTTACCATTCCCTTCCATTAATGGTAGTTTTGTAAAACAATGAACCACGAAAATGCTATAAATAGCAGATGTCATGTAACTTTGCAGTAATATTTGGTATAGTTAAACATTTCTAATGCTATTTAGCAATGTTTTAGCCTACCGTCATATCTTTATTCACACATTCAAATTTTATACTCCTTGGTGTTGTCTCAGTAATCTGTCATGATACTTCTCAGAGAACTCTAGTGAGGATGAGGATCCTAATATGGTATACGTATAATTTCTGAATTTCAGAATGTTTGACCTTGCTCATCGAGATATATAGCTCTGAATCTGTTTATCTGTTGAAATCTCACAGGAAATCTCATTAGCATCAATTTATTTTGATTGCCTTAGGGCGATTCCATTAAAATATCTACCTGACTCCAGGACTCTACAATAAATCACTTCTATCCCTGGTTGGATTACCTTCCTATTACCTCTATGTAATTTATTAAATAAATTCTATGGGTGGTACCCCTTAACCAAACCTGGAGTCCTGGGGTGGGGTAGATGTTTTACTGCAAAAACCCTTATAAGTAAATTGGCCTTTACTCTATCAGATATACTCTAAAACCTTTTTTGTTTATTTGCAGGGCAAGAACGCAGAACTAATGAAACAAATTAAAGAAATGAAACCTGCCAAAGGGAAGAATATACGCTCCTGATTAGAAGAGAGTTCTAGGAAGGGAGATAATTTACTGCGGAAGCAAAAGATCTGTACAAAGAGTATATACATATTAACACCACCCTGTAATTGTGAAGACCTCTTTTTCCTCCTTAACATATTTGTTTTAAATCCCAGTATTCCATTATTGTGCTAAAGCTTGCAGTACAGAACCAGGGACACGGTGCCATGATGAATGAATTGGACTTTGAAAGCAAGATGAACAAAAAAGACGGTTCATGCAGCCCTGGTCATTTTGGAATGTGTATGCTTTGATATCCAGTTCTTATCAAATTATTTGTTGGTCATTTGTTACAGTTTGGCCAAACTAAAGGATACAAAGGGCTTCACCAATCCTTGACCAGATCCTTTAACCAAGAAACTAACATATTTTCTTTTATTAGGAAGACAAAATAAAAATAGCATCCATCACATATTTCTTTTCACAAACTCAAAGGTATTATGAAAGATGAAAAATGTAAAATTCTTTGAATTTGATTAGTAAATGCCCAATTTGGATATTTTTTTCTTGATCTACAAATTCTAAAGAAAGCGGATGTTGCAAGTATTTTTTATTTGAAATGTGTATATTATATAATTATCATAAATAGTACTAGTATTATCATGTAATGTTTTTTTCGTATCGTTTATAATTGATGATGTAAGATCTCAGCGATATAGGTAATTATGGGAGGTTGTATCACGTTTATAGTATTTTATTATAATGCATAATGTTAACCTTTTTATTGTGTATGCCCTGGCAATAGAAACATGATGACGTCAAAAGTTCACACCATATATAGACATGGTAATATTTTTCATACCAATAAAAAATTTCATAAAAATTACTCAGTACATACTTAGATATACTTCTGATACTCGGAACATTCTGTCACTGTTTAAAGGCGGCCTTTTCCGGGGGAAGAAAAGAGGACATATTTCAAAATGTGATGAAAGTCTCTATGCTCCTGTAGTCCACAATGTGAACATGTAGAAGGTGGCAAGAAAAAATTTTTGATTTGTCCAAGAAGTAAATTATAGTGAAAGTTTCACATTAAACTGTTAATGAAAGAACCTTTGTTCCAATTACAATGAACTGTTTCCGTAACATGAAAAACATATGTGCCATAGTATAAATGGAAAAGAGTTTTTAGAAACTCTTTAAAGGTGTGTACTTGGTACTGAAAATTTCTTCTCTTTAAAATTATTTGATATTACACATTTGCAATTGTGGATAATTCAAACCATCTGTTTACAGTAGAAGTGAAATCTTGGCACATAATGATACTTTGAGGTTCAGATGATTTACAGATTATTTAGTGTCCAAGTACAGTGGAACTTCGTTAACTCGAAGTCGACGGGACCACGAAAAAACTTCGAGTTATCCGAGTGTTCGAATTAAGCGAGTTATCGTTTTTGGTGAAAAGTTTGGTCAATATTTGTCAACATTATATAATCATTATAACTTCGCTCTGTCGCTCATCAGTTTAGTGTGAAGACTGGTCAATGCATGTAAATATATATGTAATGTTTCGTTATGTCACTTGTTATTTGGTGTAGTTTTGCCGATATACAGTCACGATAAAGTTTCTTTCACTTAGTCATTTCAATAACGATCTGATGTGCAAGTCATGTTTGCAAAAGGTAAACGATAAAACGGAATTCGACAAAATAACAAGTTATTAATGTCAAAACAAATAACCGTTTAAGTTTAACACAGATTGCATACAAAACGTAACAGAACCATTACCTTTTATTGGACATATATAAAATACTGTTTGATCGGCCTACTTACTTTTTATTGATAACCACGCCATTTCCATGTGTATTAGCACCGGAAGTTGGGCTGCGCATGTGCGTATAAAATGTTACTGTAACTGAGTTGGCGTTTTATCCGATTTAATAGACAGCACTGACCGTTACAGTTGTACTCTGAACACCTCGGCAGTAATTACGCTATTGTTTCAGCAGTTTAAAGATTTAATAGGCGCCGGTGACTGTGTCATTTCTACACCTGTAAAAACATCAGCCGGGTAGATCTACCGGTGTGTCAGAGATTAGTTCCGCTTGAGCGAACGGGTAGATGAGTTGTTGACTATCGTGTGTACTGATATCGGCGACCGCCTTGGGAAATTACCTGATGTAAGTAAAGCAGTACTTTTTATCACCAAGACTTGTTGTTAAAAGATTCAACCGACAATTTCTTTTATGAATTTATGAAACACTTATAATAGCATGTAGGTTAGTAGTGCCGATATGTTCAGTATTACAAACGGAATTTAGCTCTTAAAAAATGTCGGTGTTTGCCACCAATCGACGAAAATTATACTTCGAGTTATTCGAACATTTCAAGTAGGATTTTTATTGTTGGGACCAAATTTTTACTTCGTATTATCCGAGTTTTTCGAGTTATCCGAATTCGAATTATCCGAGTTTTTTTTAAATAAGATAAAGAGAGAATTCGGCCGGGACCGGCGAGGTACTTCGAGTTAAGCGGGGTATTCGAGTTATCCGAGTTCGAGTTAACGAAGTTCCACTGTATGTTGAAATATAATGGAGATTTGTGATTAGAATATTTATATTTAAGAAAAAAAATGTATCAGTAATTTTAGTCTCTCCCTCTTGTACAGTTCATTTATTATTTAATTTGAAATGCAGTGTAGAATTGCTGGAGGTATATGATTATTTTATATGGTACTATACTGTTGTAACTGGATCCTAATGGAGTTTCTGCCCGTTTTTAATGTCGTAAGTTATTTTACAAATGTATGAAAATCATTCAGGTATGTTTTTAATAATATAAATCAATATTTAAAGTTTTAAAGTTGAAAAAGTTTTTATTCAATATGCTTTTGTTATGTCCTTGAAAATAAATTAAATCACTGCCAAGTTAAAGTGGATGTCAGGTAATTTATTAATTTATTAATGGGGGTCATGTGGTTTGAAAGAGTATGTCTAAATAAAAGGGTGGCACTCTGACCCAGGTCAAGCACTATACACAAATTTTATTCAAATTATTGCAGCTGCAAAATGTTCTCATCAAAAGAAACAATCTTTTTTTTCCTTTTTTTTTTTTTTTGACAACATTAACATAGGAACATAGGGGGTGGGTTTTCCCCAAATATGGGCCAAGGCAATGAAAATGTGGAAAATAGGGGGTGGGCATATTCTCGATCAAGGGCTTATAACTGCTAAAATATGGTAATTGATACGATGCATGGTACATAATTGTGCACAGTGCATTGATATACAAGAGATACATTGGCAATTATCAGTTGCTGATGAAACTCTTCAGTGGGCGATCTCTCCCCTCATGACAACTTTTGACAGAAATTAATATCCATAGAATACATTCAGCTACTTGCTTGAAAATTTCTGTTAAAATAAATTCAATGGAAAGCTCACAAACAGAATTTGTAGCAATGTATGCTCGGCAATATCATGGCATACATTTTGTGCTGCTTACTAATACTTAGAGACAGAGGTGGCTGAGTGGTTGAGATGTCTCGACACTAGCCCTCCACCTCTGGGTTGCGAGTTCGAATCCTATGTGGGGCAGTTGCCAGGTACTGTCCGTAGGCAGGGGTTTTTCCCCGGGCACCTCCAAAACCTGGCACGTCCTAAAATGACCCTGGCTGTTAATAGGACGTTTAACAAAACAAAGCAATTATACTCCAATAAGATTTAATGACAGTGTGTGACAGAGGTCTCTGTGCTTCCATACAATAGAAACTATCCACAATACACATTTGGAAGGTTGGTCCATGATGATTATATTCTTGTTCATTTGAATTGTCATCACGTTTACAGTCCACTGACTTCCTACAGTTACTACGGATTAGATATAGGTTTTAACTACCTCTGATGAATTTGTGTTTTAACATTTTATTACCGATACATATTATAAAATTATTGTTCAGAATTTCATCTTAGAATTTTTAATTAATTTTTAAATTAAATTCATTTTCATTTAAATGTTGGTTAATAGCATTTAAACCAACAATACAAACTGACCGTCGTGAACAACATGTAACACGTGTTAAATCTTATATGTGTCTTTAAAGTTTGTGTGTTATGGGTTTTTTTAACAGCATGCAGATAAGCTGTGGTACCTACTTTAACATGATGGAGAAATTTTTAAAGTGTATCATAAAAAAGTCACGGATATAAAAGACCAATCATGAACATAAATTTTTAAAAATGTACATACGAAAAATTTCACATAACTTATTTAGCAGTGATGTACAAAACAGGAACCGTATATGTTGTGCCCCATGTTGATGTCTCTGCCACCCATTATGTTTAATATTTAAGAAGTTTGAGGAGGGGGACATGTTTTGTACATACCAGTATTTTAATGTATTCATGTAAATAAGAGTTTGATATTTGAAGAATTGTCAGTTCGCCTATAAAGTGTAAATGGCATATCATTACAAGTGATCCCATAATGTTGTTTTAATTATTACAATTTCAGATCCACTTTTTTTTTGTATTTTATTAAACAGTTGGAAATTAGACATTTAACAATTTAGCAGTACAGGAAACAATATTACTTAGAGTGTGTAGGATTTAGAGTGTTCTGTCACACTTCAAAAACTTGTACTTAATACATGTATAAGGATACACATTTTGTATATGAATTTTCTGTACATCAAAGACAATGGTATTTACATTTGTATGTTTGCATGTTGTTACGTTGTAATCATCATTATCAGGGCAATTTTACGATTACTTGTACAGTGTACCTTGTATTTCAAAAATTCATATATATGTGAAATGACAAGTATTGTATCAAGTTGTTTGTTATAAAACAGAAGAAAAGTTCATATCAATGTTAAAATGTGGTGAAATTTCCCTCTGTAATTAGAAAAATAAATTTAAAAATAATTATTTTCAGGTCCCACTTTAATGATAAATCATAATCAATTTATTTCTTGCCATGACTATTTTCACAAGAGTTAAAGACCTGGATTTAAATTTTCAAAAGGCATTAGAAACGCAATAGTTGCTTGTTGTGTTTTTTCTTTGTTGACATTTCAATAAGAAATATTTTATTCTTGTGTAATATTTATACCCAAAATAATCCTCATTGTATGTGAACTTTATTTAATATATTGTCTCACTAGAAATTATTTATTATTTTGCACACAGCACTGAAATATTTATGGTAGAAAGGTGGCAAAGTATTACATTTGTCTCAAAATATGTAACAGCTTTCATTTTGAATTGAAAGGAAAATTTTCTTTTTACATATATGTACATGTATGTGGAAACTTTCATGAATATTCTGGTATCATCTTAATTAAAACTATACATGATAAATAAATTAAAATACAATTAATTAAAAGCCCAAAATAAATGATATTTACCTAACCCCTGTGAAGAACAATTGATTCGTTTGAAAAAAAAAATGATATCGATGTCATTTATTTTTTGATGATGATTATTTCAAGTACAAGTGACTGTGACGTAACAAATCATTAAAAAGAAATTCTGAAAAAAAAAAGAAGAAAAAATCATCTCAACAGGTAAACCAAAATAATGACAGCATTTTAGCCATTTACATAAATTTACAAAATAAGCATAAAATCATTGTTGGATTGATGATAGTCTTCCTAGTAAAGTAACTGATATTTCCATCACTATACATTTAATCCAGCTGTCAGAGATTTAAAAACATTTGATTTTACTGTTAGATTTTTAATGTTTCATTTTATATGTATTTTATTAAGAGATATTATCTTCACTGAAATCAACCAGAATCACTGAGTTACAGCCAGAATTCCTTTAAGAAAAACTTTATTATTACGTATATATTGTATTTCATATATATGTAACTGCGTGTTTTTTTTTTTTTTTTTTATTGTGCCCGAGTCAGATGCTGAAATGCTTGACAGCTACCTGGTAGTTTGTTGATAAAGCTTTTTCCAAACTTTCGGATTTAAATTTAATTCTTACGTAATTAAAAACTCAAAAACATTAACTCAAAGATCTGTTCAGATTTTTTCAATGAAATCATCAAGCTTGCCCCAGGACTCCCAATTTTTCTTATTAAGAGATATCTCCCATTTCATTTTCTTTGAAATACTATGAGACCTAATGAAGAATTGATTAATTTGTGAATGATGGAGATGAACGATTTCACTGGTATATCAGAAATGTCTCTTGGTGTTACATCCAACTATTTTATAAAAGTGCTATAGTAACAGAGTATTTATTACTTCATCTAGCTTATATTATTTTGCACAACAGAAGGACGTTGTTAAAATAAATGTTTTAAATTTCCAGGATTTTCCCTTAGGAAAATTTGATTTTTTTTTCTTAAATAATTGCAATAGAATTTGAAATCATAATTATGAACTAGCTGCAATATACCACTTGGCTTGGGAGAACATCTCTTTAGCTCAATCGGTTTCCATAAGACTAGTTAACCAATCCATAATGGAGGCATTGAAATAAATTTAATTCATCATGCTCTTTGTTACATTTATAAACATATATATTTAGGTTTTTTTTTCTCATATCATGGTAGTCTTGGATACAATTGTAATAGTAGTTTGTTTGATATCTGAAATGTGGCATTCTTTAAGAGAACATTCATTGATACTAAGAAATTAGTTTGTCAAATAGTTTGACTAAATCCACTTCATATGTATGTGTTCATGACAGAACCATCTATTTCATAGTATTTTTGTCAAAGTTTTAATTTCATTTACATCCAAAACTCTGTTGTACTGAATATTTATCTTATTAAGTAAATTAATATTTGTACAATAATGATTGTGTATACATTTGTTAGTGTAGCTGAATTAAAAAAAAAAGCATAATATTGAAATGTGTTTGTTATTTATATGCAACAGATTTTTAATTCACAGTAATTGGTTAAGTGACATTCTGAGATCGAAAGCGTATAGGGATATAGAATTATTGCTATTCATTTTTTTTCATTAGCACATCCAAGATGGCGCTGGAATAAAAAAAAAACCATCATGACATTGTTGTCGCTCTGAAGACAAACATGAAAACAAAATGGAGATGCTTGAGATTAAGGTTTTACAATGGTCAGAGTTTTGAGAAATATTGGATGTTGAATGATCTTAACCTATTTACAAAGTCATAATTAAGTACTGAATGAGTTAGCCATATTGGTCCCTTGTTTTTTATCAATTCATCAAATACGTTATGCATTATACTATCCAGTGTTGAATTTCACAAAATCAAATCAAATGAATTTCATTCAAAATTCAGTCACATATTTCAATTAAAAAAATCGGAATTACCTCCCTTGCACCAAGAAAACTTGTGTCAACTGTTACCAAAAATGAGTTACTTCCCTTTTTAAAATGACTGTAAAAATTACTGAATTTCGTTATCCGATTGTGTACCTTTTGTATTTATCGTTAAAATATTTTATTAAGAATTGATATTTCAAATTTATCCTAAAGAATGTATAAATACTCGTGCTTGTTAATCAAATTTAAAGGAATATTTACTTAAAACTTCCGAAACATGCAAATTATACTTCTCTCTTCTTGGTATTTAAAATTGCATATAAACAAAATATTCCTCTCAATTCGTTATGCCTTAAACTAATGAGTAAGGAAAATAATGAGCCTGGGTAGCTACAGGCTCCCAAGTTTCATCTTGGAATAATTTCTTCATGGGGTACAGGACACCCCCTGGTGACCTGCTTACTTTTGCAGGATGCCTGGGTTGTAGTGGACTGCCCTGCCCAAAATAATCAATAAAGAAGAAAATCGGATAAAGGTTAGAGAACAGTGTTGTAATCAAATGTTTTTTTCTTGCTTTAATAATGACGAAATGAAAGTGAGTGGGGAATTCAACGAAAGCCATGACAAAAACCAGGGACGTATGGTAAGTATGTATGATAATTTGAATCGTGCGTGAAAATAGATTAATGAAATTAATAGAAGAGGTATTTACTTAGAAAGTGAAAAATACCGACAGAAATGTAGGACTGATCCTAAACAACTTTTACTAGAATAGTGTAGCTGTACAATATTTAGTTACAACCCCGAGGGGGTTGAGGATCATCCGTGTGTGTATTTAAGGTGAAGTAAGCTTTTTTCACGAGAGGTTATCTAGGAGACCGAAGAACTCCATTAGAAATCAAGCTGCAAGCAACTTGCCAGACCTGGCTCGTCCTATGCAACTTACCAGACAGTTTTGTTTTGTTTGTTTGTTGTTGCTTTTTTGCTGTTTATTTTTTGTTTGTTTGTTTGGGGTTTTTTTTGTTTCAACGTTGCAATACAACAGTACGTAAACTAAAACATTAGGGAAGTCTAACATAACATTCGTTTATATATAAAACTTCCCCAACATTGTAGAAGTTATCCGGGCGAGATGTCACAGCGTCTTCAGAGTACTCGGACGACAAACAGAACAGGAATTCATATTAACGATGATATAATATTTGTATGCCGACTACAGAATTTAATGTCCATTAATATTAATAAAAGGAAAACTGCAGGATCACAGAATGTAAGAAGGATGGGCAACATGATTCCAACTTAGTACACGGAACACGTTAAGCTATTTCATTTAGTAATACGGTTTTATGTCGGCCAGGATAAATTTTATATCAATATTATTCGGCTTACATGTACTTATTTTCCGAGGTTTGTATATTGAAAATTATGCCAGCTTATATAGACGTCTCTGCTTATATTGAAGCTTAGTGTAGATTTTAAAAAATAAATATGCTATGCTGATTAACCCTATTTGGTTGGTTTCGTAAGAGACCTTTTTATACTTACCCTTAACAAGGTCATGTAAGGACGGTCCCTGTTTGAATGAGGTCAACTTATTATCCACACTTGGTGAATCCAGGCTAAAACTTTGTATTTTATATTGCCGTTGTTCACGTATACTAGTATTGCGATTGTGTATCAGTAATATGTAATAATGGGCAATATGGCCCACAGTTAATAAAGAAATTGAAATCGAGTGTTAATACCGTACGTGTTTGTATGTTTGTCTTGAGTACAATACTTCGTGATTGCAGGCGGTACACGCTGCTGGTGGACTTTGGTTCCTGAGGTTTACCGTAACCTGTATCTTACGTTTAAATTAATTTGAATAGTAACATTGTTCAAAATATACACATGTACTTGACGATATTTTAGTGTTCAATATTGATAATCATCAAATCTACAGAACGTGCACCTGTCCATCAATATTTTAACATTTCCCCGGACTTCGTTATTTATTGAGTCTCCTCGCTGGTTAATCCGAAAGTTTCTTATGTTTTATCGGGCTTTGAAATCTGTCAGATCTTTCAAAGCCTAATAAAGCATCAGAAATGTTCGGATTACCCCTAGGTATAGCACTTAAGTCCCTTAGCATCACTTGCGAGTCCTAGACTGACGATTAATAGCTGTGTATAGCAGTTTAATTATCTGTTGGCTCGATCATTAGTCTTTCATTAAAAGCATATCGGTCATCCGGAACTCCTCGTTTTTTTCCAAGATCGATATGACACATCCTTCCAGATTCAATATAGCAACACCGGGATTGGCCCGCAATGTCTTTGTAGCAAATACTACTTTAACAAACCTGCTATGTCACGACAAAGAGACCGGTTCCACAGCCTTCCTGACAGGGACAACCACCCGTCTCAAGGGCCAAAATCCACATTAATAAGTTAAAATGTTTCTACAGAAAGATAAAATCATAATTTTTAGTCGCCTCTTTCAAATCTACAAATCTCCTCTTAGCATGCAACGTGTATAAAGAAAATGAAAGATTAAAATAAGTGGGATTTTCAGTTTTATTAGATAAAATGGATGACAGTTTAAATTATTTCACACTGAAAACGCATGTATATAGAACATATACACAATATGATATATTTATTTCAATGTCTTTATTAGGGGGTCGAACCCGGGACCCCTTGGCTCGGTTACATCAACGTTCCTCAAGAAAACTACATAACTTGGCGATAGGAAAGCATTAATGGATGCAAGGAGAAAAATCTTACGTAAGGAACTTCCCTTAAATTCGGTTATGTTGTTTCCTGATGTCCGAACGAAGGAATTGCCCTTTATGAATAAGACAGTAAAAAGAGAAACGACAGGTTACTAATCATTGCAACCATCATAAACGATCCAAAGCATACTTTATCAAAAGCGTCAGAGGCGGTCATCCACGTTATAACATTATCATCGGGTTTGACAGAGTCCACGCTGCAGACTTCACCATCTTTGGTCATGGCTGCGACGGTATTGTCACAGCGTGGTTTGTTTTTCTTACAAGTGACTACATGTACAAATCTAGTAAATTTTTCTACCAATTTCGGCACTGGTTCATCCGCGGGTTTTGAATATACTCTAAGTCCAATGATAGTACAGAACATTATCATCGTGCTAAGTAAAATATGAATGATTAATAAATAGCATAGCAATGCTATGGACGGCGAGGAGGTTTGTGGAAGGGCGTCCGTAACTATGGACAAAAACACTGCTATTGTTAACAGCAATGTCGTAGAATATCCCATTCTTTCTCCAGATTCTATCGGAATCCAAAAAACAAACATATTGATAAAACACATGAAGATCATTGGTAATATAAGATTGATGATGTAAAACGCATATCTTCGTTTAAACGTGATAGTCATTTCAAAACGTTGAAATTGTGGGTCGTTGACAGCTTTGAGTTCAGTGCTAATTAATTTCCATGTTGGATTTTCACTGTAGATGGTTAGAGTAAGTGTAGGAGAAATGGCGGTAAGCAGAATTTCGTTAGAGGAATATGCCCAAGGCATGTAACGTAACAAACACGACTGCTTGTCAAAAGGATAGTTTGTGACGTCAGCGTTACATGACGACAATATTCTTCCTGGTGGAGACCAGTACACTTTTCCGGTGTGGAGTATTTGTAAATGCAAGTTATCGTCACCAATAAGATTAAGATCACCAGCACTGTCTACTAGTATAAATGGTGGAGTCCAGATTTCCTGTTGTAGCATGGTCGTGTATGTCAGATTGTCATAGTTCGAAGGGTCCCACGACAATCGTTCATCTATCCAATAAATTTCAAAATACCCCACGATTGAAAGTTCTCCGGTAACTTCCACAAAGGACTGGAGAGATGAGAACATGAAACTGACATTTACACCAAGCTGTGACGTATAGTCGGATCCTGGCTGAACGCTCGCTTTGTATCCAGTGAGCAAGGCTGTGTTCAGGTTAGATTTGTCTGTAGAATTGGCGCAAAGTACTCCATCACGTGTAAAGCTCACTAATATGAAAACTACTAACCACAATCTACCACAGAAAATATTGAACCCCATCATGAATACAAGATTCAGCTTCACTCGAAAGGAGAAATGGTCTAGCTTCTTCTTAACGGAATCTGTCCGAATGAAACCAAGGCGTCCGACTTGGTTGTGTATCGCTATCGCTCTGGCAGCATGAACCCGAACTGATTGTTTTTATAAGTTCTCATTTCATAAAAGATTTAATCGTTATAGTATGTGTAATCCAAACAAAACTTAAATCTTACAATTTCTAAATGTGCCATGATCCGCTTATTTGATGACCTAGTCCTGAGTCAATATAATAAACCCACACTGGTTGGCCTTACAATATAAGTATTGTATAAAGCCGGTAACATTTGTTCCAACCGACAGGTGACATGCATACATTCTTCTTCTTGACACGAACGACAGCTTTCAGTTATTGTTCTAAAAAAATTGATTATTTCTAGCGAATTTGGTGTGGATTTCGTTAATGAAACATTTGCTGAAAAAAAAATCTTAATTGAACTTCTCATCTTTGTTTGTTTTTTGTAAGATACACATAAACCACTTAATCTTATCAATAAGATATTTTTGGATAATGTATAATCTTAATAGATCATTCTGAAGCGGTCCCTTATTCGTAAGAATTAAACAACCGTTGGCATTCAGGGTAGCGACAAACCTCGGGGATATAAAGTCCACTAGCAGCGCTAAACGCTTAGGGTGGGTATGGGGGTAATGATAGGTATAAAACTGTCTCATAAAACACCGATAGATTTATTTCATTTTTTTTTTTTTTTTAATTTTTTTTTTAAATTGTGCTTCAAATCATTCGCGTACAAACGATATGAACACGCTTGGAAATAAAAAGTAAAATTTCGTCTTAAACAATCACATGACATCTTATTCCATACTCCTACCTATATCGGTATATAAGTGAACTGAAAATCTTTGGCAAAATATCAACATGTTAATAATACATTTTAAGGAATGTGAGTTTGTTTCTTTAAAGGTATGAACATGTTTTTCTTGTCTTCGATACAAAGTGCTTAGTCTCACTAAACTACGAATAGCGGTGTTTCTAAATAGTATTAAACATTAACCAAAACACAAATCTGTTAAAATAGTTATACAAACTCCAACAGTAAATAATAGTCAGAGAATAAAACTTTCTCGGTGTTATTTCTCAAAAGTTGATACAGTCGTCTCTTAATGTCTCTTGTCCACCGCGCAGATTATCGCGTGGATCACTTATATATAATCATATATGGTCGCTGGATATTTTCTTTTGTGAATGATTTGGTTTATTTGTTTAACGTCCTTTTAACAAGCCACGGTACGTGCCAGGTTTTTGTGGTGGAAGAAAGCCGGAGTACTCGGAGAGAAAGCACCGGCCTACGGTCAGTACCTGGCAATTGCCCCATGAGGGTTTCGAACTCGCAACCCGGAGATGGAGGGCTAGTGATAAAGTGTCGGGACACCTTAACCACTCGGCCACCGCGGCGAAAGTAATGACGCCGTAAAGTTCCAACATCAAACTGTTCATAATTATTCATAAATTATTCTGGATAAATGTTCTGGTGATTTCTCTCTTGGTAAAGGAATACTCTTTCCGTAAAAAAGTTTCGCAAACTGTTGCATGTATACCCAGAAAGCTGGCGTTATCTAGGATGTTAGCATCTAGAAGTAACAAAATTATAACGGACCAATCCGCAGTGGCGTAGGAAGTCGTCAAAAAGTGGGTGGGGGTGGGAGTGGGGGTGGGGTGCAATATATACTTCTTTTTTTTTTTAAACTTTTTACGCACTATAGTACAAATCGTATGCCATCTCCGCAAAGTTAGCCAGGATTTTCGAAAGGGGGATTCAGTAATTTAGTGATAATGCGAGCGCCCTAGGCGCGAGCCGATCCGAAAAAGGGAAATTTTTCCTAGAATAGGTATTCACTTTAAATCTGATAGAATGTGTATCTAAAGCGAACCTTATATGCTGCTAATTTGTCGACAACAGATGCCAGTGCAGTATTCGTACCTGTTGGTAATTAATATTACAAATGTACTCTATTCACGTTAAAATCGTGCTTTCTTATCCGTGTTGTGTTTCTGTCTTGTTCACATTATGAAATCAATCAACTTCACAAATTATCCTCAACTTATCGAATCTCTGTGACGAAGTTAAGCAAAATTTCGTATTAAGATATAAATATTGACTTACCAGGCTAGTGCAGACGACCGACACGCAGGCCTGAGGATTGATATATTAGTATAAAAGTCGGTGTATAAAATGTTCCGGATGTACAAGATTGAGTTTTTATCGTTGCCTTCAAGGAAACATTTTCGGTTCAAAAAATTTCAGATATTTATCGAAATAAATATAAAAATTCATTACATTTTTTCCTTATTTTTAGATTTTAGATGTCAAAAAAAGGGGGGGGGGGGGGGGGGGGGGGGGGGGGGGGGGGCAAAAAGATATGTTTGTCCCCCACTGTAAAAAGTGATGAGTATGGCCGACTAAAAATGAGAGCTTTCCCTTTCGGATTACCTGGGTCCATTTTCATCATTTTCCCTTAAATTAAGATAACTCCTTAGCTTATTTTTTTTCACAAGAAAGCACTAAAATTTCAAGAGGAAGATCTTAGCTTAGAAGCCTTCCGTAGATTCTTTAATGAATCTAAGGAAATTCCTTAATTTAAATACCTTTGATGAGGCGGGGTATGATCCCTAATGGCGCTTTTTCAATGGTCTCCGTGAAATTCTTTGTTTGTACCGTTTTACTTGCATTTTGTTGTTTTGGTCACTTTTGTCACGTTCGAGGCCAGATTCAGAAATTATTTCGGTATTTGGTGTGTTTATTTTTATGTATCATTTGGAAATAGTAATTAACAAAAAGCTTAAGTTTAAATGTACCAGCCGTTAAATTTGACGGCAGATATTTACAAGGAATGATTGATATGTTATGAGCCTCGTATTTAAGGAGGTACTCAAGGATACGGTTCTTTGTAAGCCATACTATTCTCCGACTATATATAGAGCCGTGTACTTATGGACTGGTCGCATTTGGTTAGTTCAAACAAGACAAGAGGCTTTTGCAAAATGGACAAAATCGGTGAAAGAGCAGTGATCCAATGACTGCATAAAAAGGTTTAACACCTAAGGATATCCATAATGTTACAGTAGCAACACTAGGGGAAAATGCCCCTTCATATGACACAGTGAAAAGGTGGGTGGCGGAATTTAAGCGCGGCCGACAGAGCCTTAAGAATGAACCCGTCCTGGAAGGCCTGTCAATGTTGCAACCCCAGAAATGGTCAATAAAGATCATTATATTGTTATGTCTGACAGAAGAGTCACAAAAAGATATATAGCCAGTAGAGTTGGCATTTCACAGGAAAGAGAAATTCCATTCTGACTGAGGATCTTGCAATGAGAAAACTTTCGGTTCGGTGGGTACCAAGATTTGCTTCAAGGTATGTCGGTGAAAGTTGGTATACTTAGTATGTAACTTCAGTATGAGTAGCTACAAATCTAGTTCGGGTTTCAGGGGTTTGGGGTCAAGGTCACTATTTTTAGAGGGGCCGATAGGGGACATGCATTGCTTTAGCAATACACAGAATGCTTGTTTGTCATCAGGCGTTTTGGTTTCGTATTTGACATAAAACATATTCTTAAATAACTAGCTGTGGTTCAGAAAATCCTTTGTGGCCACATATTCTGCGAGGCATTTCATATTCTCTATGAAATGACAGGTCCTAGCTCTTCCTCGGTTGAACCACTTATAATTACATTTTGATAAATTTAACTTTTTTTTTCGTTTTTAATCTAATTATGTCAGAGACGTACTGCCTGATTGTTAAATTTCATGGAGCCGATATTGCATATATTCACAATCTGACCTAACCCTAGTTGTTGGTGTCGAATTTCGGTAACCACCCTAATTATACAGTAAACACTTTCCCGCTGTATTTAATGACAGAAAATGTAGCGAAATTAAATCCCGCTAATATTACCAACTATACAGTAACCACCATACAGCACTGTGTAGTTGGTAACAGTACTGTTATGAACAGACAACGACACCAATGGATGGGTTTTATTTTTACTCAATAACAAAAAAGGTCTTATCGTATCATGGGGACTTGACACGAATTATTCGCCGAAGTCCTAAATATACACGACACATATAAATACATTTTTTGTACATACATACATTTTAATAAATGGGCCGTGGGTGGGGAATTCGTGCTAAGTTCCTGTCGGTCCTATCAAAAATCTTATTCCAAACAAAAAACCTAAAATAGCAGGGACAAATATATGAGAAATAACTGACTTATCATAATTGTTCTTTTGGAAACGGTTCCTATATGTCTCTGTCTGGTTGTGTGAAAATGAGAGAAGCAACACACAAGCAAATGATTATGTTGAAATATACAGATGAACACAGGGATATTTAATACAATAAAATCTCTTTTAAATTGAAAATTCTCAATTTCAAAATTTTGTCTTTGAATCACATCGTTTTTGTCATGTTTTCACACATATCACTGTTTTGCCACGTCCATGCAGTTGTCCAACTTTCTCATAAGCTTCAGGTACTTCTTCAAAGGAGAACACTTTCTCTACCACAGGCTTAATCTGAAATTGAAGAAAGTACTTAAAAACAGCACTCAAAATGTCAATCGGAAAACCACTCGGGCCTTTCCGTCGTCTCCCTGAGTACTTTTCCAAATATATAACGGAAAAGACCGAGTGATTTGACTGATTTCCGATTGCACAAAACGTATGTACAACGTTTCCTGAATAACAGAGTTACTTCCCTTGTACATGAAAAACGTTACATGAACGTTCAATGTTTTTTTCGTCCTTCAATTTTAAGCTTTTAAGATGAAAAATAAATAATAAATTAGAAACTCTTTGCACTCTATATGCATAGTCATCATCTTAATTTCCACATATGAGTATTTTTTCTGTTTGTTTTGAATAAAACTTGCAATAAAAGCAAAGTTCATTGCATAGAGCACTTTGAATAATTTGATATGCAAATTAACCCTAGTAATAAAAAGCATTTTCTTATTGAATATGACATGAACGTTTCCAATGTCAAATTATGCCTTAAACTAATGAGTAAGGAAAATAATGAGCCTGGGTAGCTACAGGCTCCCAAGTTTCATCTTGGAATAATTTCTTCATGGGGTACAGGACACCCCCAGGTGACCTGCTTACTTTTGCAGGATGCCAGGGTTGTAGTGGACTGCCCTGCCCCAATTAAAAACAATATAATAAAAAAAAATTTCATAAGACCAATGATATATATATTTCAATTGGCCCCATATTGTGAAATAAATAGCCTTTGAAATAGAATGTCATTTGTGGTTTTTTTTTTCAGGCGTGTTTTATTTATAACACTCGAAAATCCCTATCCACAACATTAAATATGCAAAAAAATAATTGCAGCTAATTTGTATTTTCACAAATTTCCCTTAATTTCATTAGTTTAGTTTGCATTGTATTGAATGTGATAATGATTGAAAAACCAAATTCGAGGTAAAAATAATTCAAAGAGAATTTAAGATGGAGCATGCTTTCTATTCTCTCCTGTCAAACTCACCTGCTTTTCATCCACCATGCTGGCAATGGTGCCCAATGCTTTCCCATTTGGCATGAAGAATGCAACTCTGTAATTTTTCCCTTCTCTGAAACCCTTTGTTAAATAAACATGTAAAGAATGATTGAATCCGTCTTATTGTAGAAATATTCATTAAAACCAGGGACGTACGTAGAGGGATTAGAGACTCCACTAATTTGGAGACTGACATGGTCTGAGCTTTTGCATTTGTGGACTGAGTCGCGAAGGCACGATTACAACTACATGTAACTAATATTCCAGCAGATGTAGGTAAAATCAGGGACCAACATACATGTATGTCCCTGGTAAAATTGGATATATATTTCTCAAAATACTGAAGTAACACCACAGATTTAGCATTTTGGACAACACAAAAATTCAACACTGCACCAAAATATAGCATTATATCATCTTAAATAAATCAAGATCCTGTGAGCAGTGTTTCTCTATTCTCCCATTCTTGTTTTCCTTCCCCAAGCTTCTTCCGCTACCCTCCTTCCTTCCATGACCCCTTTCTCTCTCTTCCATATCCCGATCTCTTTCATTCCATTCCTCTTCTCTGTCCTATTTCTCTCTGCAGTCTCCTTAACTTTTTGCTTTCTGTTTTTCTCTATCCATCTCAACATTATTTCCCTTCACTCTCTCCATCCCTCCTTATTCCTCTCTGTGCCTCCCTATCTTTCTCCCCCCCTCTCTCTCTCTATTTTCTTCCATAACCCTTCCCCCTCTCCCTCCATAGTCTCTGTCTTTCTTTATCTTGATTTATTTCTGCTAGGTTGAAAAAGGTTTTGATCTATACTTTGAACACTGAAGCATAAAACGAACTGTTTTAAACCTGCAACTTATTGAAAAACTCCATATTTCAATTTAATCAACACACTAATCTTTTAAAACATATGTACCTTGAGGATGTTGAGTCCCAGGTCAGCTCCCCATTTGAGGGCCCCAGGGAGGAGACCATGGCTATCTGTTTCTGGTAGAAGGGGAGATGCTATCGTTACAAATTTTCCACCTTTCCAATTTTCAAGAAAATCAATAGAATAGCCTGTCTTCTCCTTTCCAAGTGGATCATATATTAAATCAAATCTAAAAATGACAAAAATGTTTCATTTAAAGATGACAACAAAACATTTTCGCTTATAAACAAACATTCTATACCTGGTTTGACAAGGCAGTATTCCTGTTAAAAATCATGGAAAGCTTAAACAATGTTTATGCTTTTATGGTTTACTGGAGAACACAGTCATTGCTTACTTTGTTAATTACTTGATGCAACTTTGATAAATATTAATATTCATTTTTCAATTTTTGTTAGATTTCCCAGTGAGATTTGCCATGTTCAGGTCAAACAGATATTTCCTTGACCTTTACTTTTATGATAAAAAAAGGTTCACTGTCCAAACAGCCACTCACAACCAGGGATCTTACTTTTCCATTTGCAGCAGTTCAGATTTAGGATCTTGGGTTTTATAATCGATGACAGCATCCGCTCTCAATTCATGGACAAGGTCTACTCCGTCTGTACCGCAAATAGCAGTGACATGACCACCCCAAGATTTCAACAGCTGGCAAATAAACAAAACATTTTTTTTTAAACATGGATATGATATATTATATTGGTTGTTTTCTATCCATCTATTTATGCCACAGATGAAGTGAAAAACAGACAGACTGAGTACAGACCCTTCTGCAACAGTAAGGACCAATTAAATTTTTTAAGGATATGCATTTACCTGTATTGCAAAAGTTCCGATTCCACCAGATGCACCATGAACCAAAATCCTGAAACAAGTCATGAGAAAACAGATCTCCAGTAGTGTAAAAAAAACTACCAACTGTGTGCTGTTTCTTGTTGATTTGAATCATGCTTTGTACATGAATTTTATAAAACTAGAAACAGGCCAAAGTTTCTAGAAAAAATTCTGCCAGGTGTAAATTATAAAAACACATTTATTGGCACAAAACATTTTGTCCCATGTTCAAAATATAAACACTATTTTGATTATTTCACATTTCTTTATCTTATTCCAACCAAAAACTGTTAATGCAGAAACCACATTTAGTTAAATCATGCTATACTGATGCTTATATGACTGATAAGTAATTTTGAAAGTTGTCATGTAATTTTAGTTATAAGGGAAATGACTGCCACATGAATAATAAAAATCATACTTGATATTGTATATTCTGTCATTTTGTAATGCTATTGCGAGCAGGTATTGATTGTTACATTATTAGTTTGCATGAGATCTCACAAATTCATGTTGTTACTCCCACAAATGAATGATACAATGATCAATACCTACTCACAAGAGCAGATAACTCTACATCACGAACAGATGGAATATTCTCTGTATATGGAAACATAGAACAGTGATTCAGATTGAATCTCCTTTGTTGGCATAGCCGTATAATATTCTTTTGGCCCCGGATATGACGCGGCAGGTAGCGTTAGTACGGTTACTGGTCAACATGAAGTATGTGATTGGTCAATGTAGCGGTCAATGCAAAATGCAGATATGCAGTTAAAAACAAAACATAGTTAAGATTGAATGCAAGCTAAATAAGTGGATGTATCTTTTCAAATGACACATTAATAAAATTATATTCCTGATTCAAATGTAATCTTATTATCACAAAAAAATGATTCAAACCGATATTATTTTGTTATCCGTGCTGAATGCATTAGTTCGTTAGTTTATTTTACCAGCAGTTTTACATTATAACTATCAGCATTAAAACTATGCTGTTTATCTTTTTTAAAGATATTTCTTGTTTTAAGAAAGATCGAAGGCCTAATTTCATTATTTTAAAAAATTTGGGGCACGCCTTTAGATCCTTTTTTTTCTTTTAATCTGAGTGCTGTTCTATGAACTAATCGTAATTATTTTTAAATTATTCAATAGTTTCTAGATTATCATGTTATAGGGATCACACCAACCTTTTTCCTTGTGTATTTTGAGAGTTTAATTCTCCGACCTGAACCAGTGCTGCCCAGGTTGTAGCTGCTACATATGGAATAGATGCAGCATCAGTGTGACTGAGAGACTTAGGTTTCTTAGAAATCTACAAATGAGATCAACATGCTATATTACCACATGATAATCTTAGGCTTTAACAAACGAGATCAACATGCTATATTACCACATGATGATCTTAGGCTTTTAATAACTACATAAACAAAATAGTTCTCAGTGCTGTATTTCAACCAGACAGCAGTTCAAATTTATTCAGATGACTTTTCAGATATTTTTAGTGTTCAATAGATTTCACAAGAGATCCAATGCTTGCAAGTGTCTTTTACAGTCGCAGTGAAAGTAATGTAAAATTATTTCAAAGAATTATTTCAAAATATAATTTCACAGAATTATTTTAAAGAATTAGTTCATAAAAACTACCTTACTAGGTGACATATATTAGGCGATATGTTTCTAATTCTTGCATATAATTTTTCCAAGTGTCAAATTTGAGATGTTGGATGTATGCAGAGCTTAAATGCTATTTCTATAAGTGAACAAAAGTCAGAGACTCTTAAATCTTATGGAAGAAAGCCAGTCCTTCTTCCCAGCAAACTGGTACCCATTTATACAGCTGCATGTTACATGTGAGCAATTGGTGGAAAATCAAATGACCATTATGAGAGGGAAAGGTGATGTCAAACCTCATTCAAATCTGCTACTGCGAACTGGGCATGTGATCCTTGTTTCTGACCTCCGAGAGTTCCCCAAACCTTTCAAAATTAAAAAAAAGGATGGCAGTAGTCATGACAACAATATATATAATTTTTTTACAATACAAAAGTAGCCCTTTTGGTGAATATTTAAAACAAAAACAATAAATAAGCAACAACACAGTGAGATCTTCTTGAGCCATTTGCTAAATATAAATACCTGGTATAATTTCTTATTTTTGCTCATTGTTCTGTTAAGGTTTTTGATATATATTTAACTTGAATAAAAAAAAGTTTGACGAATATCTTTTCCGTTATCCATATTGCTTAATAAAAAAATTTTGATTAATAATTTTAAATAAAATTTTAATCTAATATAAAACACACCTCATCTCCAATCTTGTAGTTACGGACTGCCTTTCCTTTCTGAGCAATCACTCCGGAGAAGTCCCGGCCAAACACCAAAGGAAATTCTGCAGCCGTGGATATTGGGGAGGTTTTGCCCCTCATGATATTCAGAATATCTTTTCCATAACCCTCTGTAAAAAAAAAAAAAAAAAAACTTTTAAAATAATAAATTATGTTATTTGTTACATACCTACTTATCCTCCAACAGAATAAAATTTAGAATTATGAATTAAACAGTCTGCTACATCATCATCATCATCATCATCACCATCATCTAGACACACATTTCTCACAGCTTTCACACTTAGAGAAACAAATGTTTTAAAACAAGTCTTGATCATACTCTATCAGAGCCCTTGATCATGAACTATCAAGTTATCATGTGTTGTGTTTTGAATAAAATAAGAAAATAGTGCATATAAATTAAATTAACAACAGATTAGAGGACGGCGTACTTGTCATGAGAACATCTATTGGGTTGACACTGGCAGCATGTATTTCCACCAGCACTTCATTGGGACTGTGTATACGGGGAACACGTGCAGTGGAGGAAAATGTCAAAGCATCAGGGCCACCATAATCATGCATCTGCCAAGATCCCATTGTTGCTCGTCGTAGAGGTTTTCGCTCTGCCTCGGCCGAAGCATATCGTCGCCAGTACTGCAGCCGTGAACACGTCAAACCCTGCTGGCACTTCAATAATGGGTGGGACAAAAGTCGCACCAACTTCACATGCATTCTGTGTGTCTTTTATTCAGAGTTCAGAATTGGAGTCTTTCATGACAATATCTAAAAGGAAAAAAAATATATGTTTGTGACTTTAACTTTACATTTGGTCGGTTGTGAACATTTAACGTCCTATCAACACATAATGATAAAAATTTAGGTTATTTAAGGATGCAGTGGCGCTTGGTTGAATTACGGATTAGGAAGGGCAATTAATTATATAAGTCTACATAAAGGCCTTTTACATATGTAAAAGTGTAGAGTATAATTTCCTCTTTTACAGACATATAGATTGATTTACCATATTATAATATATCAAGTTGATATGTTAATCATTCTATTTAATGTGTACCGTATGTGAATTGTTTAAACCATAAGTCTGAATTAGTCTTTTAAGTCTTTATCCAAACGTTACAACAAGTGTCAAATTATGGTGTAGAGGGACAGAACTGGGCTAAACGCCGGTGACTAGTTAGCTTAATGGTTTGAGCGTCTGTCAAGAGTTTGGGGGTCCCAGGTTCGAGTCCATGGAGTCTAGTCTTGTGGTTGCATTTTACTCAGTCTTCTATTACAAATTCACTGGTTAGACAGCTGATCGCACAGAAATATCATAATGTTCAAACGTCTATACAGAGCATAACAACATTTTGTTATTAACATTAACCAGTATTTTATTAAAAAAATTTACATAAAAATGTCATTCATGTACCAATTGTTGAATATTATTTTACTAGAGTAGACTCTTATATTTTACTAGATCATCAGCTGCATAAGTGTTCAATTCATGAGAGACATTCAAACTATTGTAAGACCACATGCATGAAGCGATTTGTGTAACAACCTACCAAAACCAGCTAAACACAAATTATATTAACAAGTAATGCAGCCTCTTCTTCAACCTTTTTTGTCCACAATAATATTGCACTTGCAGCTCAGTTAGGTAACAATAACAGAGTTATCGTTCCTGAAAGCCGGTAGCCGAATTTTTAATGAGTGATGCAAACGCTTGATTCTTAGGGCTATGTCAATAAAGCATCCAGTAAACATCGATTAGGAAAATGGCGGCCATAAATGTGAAACGGAATTGTGTTGCGTTAAAAATCAGATTGTTTTGAAGACTTTAGGTAAGATAATCCATTAAGAAATACGTAAGGCTGTTCCTGATAGATGTATAAACCCGTTTAATTCCTCGCTGTCAGTTATTTTCACAGAAAACTCCTAATAATCATTGTTGAACCAGATTCATCGCTAAAAATAATACAAGATGATGGTTTCAGTCTGCTGAGAAATTAAAAGACCCGCTAAATATTATTCTATACACTCCGTGTACTTATTGCCTTAATATTCATAGGCGATGTTTTCAATATAAAATCTGATGAAATAGACTATTACACGTTTGCATGCAATTTTATTCTAAAATGATAATCTAAAATTGTATCTTGGAAAGAAATTCCTGTATTCCAGTGAATTCTGACTGTAAGTAAGTTGAACTTGATGTAAGTAAAAGTTCTTGTATCTTAAATTAATACTCCACAGAATTTCATAAATAATACCTCATTATATTACTTGAATCTTTCAATAAAATGAACCTGGGAAAGAAATCTATAATATAAAAGTACACAAGAGATTTGCCTAAAATGCACCAACAACTTGTGTGTACAGGTGTAAGATATAAAGATGCCACCGATTGATGGGCAGATGCAGGTTCCAGGGGTCCCACAAGGAGGAGGTACTATAGCCCTGGACGTCCTGATCAACTACATCATCCAACGTACCTACCATGACCTGACAGTTTTGTCAGAGCTGTAAGTGAAACAGTTAATTTTGATGTAATATATATAAAATGTACAGAAAAACTATATACTGTACTGATAGTTAATTAAAATAAAGTGATATACAGTGGACCCTCGATAATCCGAACACCTTCGTTCCCAGCCCAAACCGTCCGGATTACGAGTTTTCCGGACTACCGAATTTCGTCTACCAGGTCAAAAAAAAATTGTTGTGTAAGAGTTATCTCCCTTGACTCTATACAATACGGGACGTTTTAATGACGTTTCATAAACACGTCTAATTGTCAGTCTTTTAAAAAAATAAATATACTTATGTTCTTGATATGATTCTTGTTTTCTTTTATTTTGTAGAAACTAAAAAATAAACAATGTTTTTAAAAGAACATGTGAAGTGAAAGTTGTTTTATTGATAGCGGGAATATGTGACCTTCAAACAACACACATGGGTTACGTCCCAGAGGTTCACAAACGAGTAGAAATTACAAACGTTAAATACCTGAAATGAAAGACACTTAACAATGTGACTTACTGAAGTAAATCAGCGGTATCTGACGACTTATTAGTGTGTAATTAACCCGGTTCTTGTGATCACTGCTTAATACGTAAATGTACCATGTGTGTAATTAATAACATCAGAGACATATATACAGAGAGATTAGTAACATCGCTATTTCCCCGTACACATAGTGGCTCCCTTTATTCGTGACCACTCAAGCATATCCCTTATCGAGAGCGTCCTGTCTCCTATCTAACACTCGCGTGCGCAGGTAAATCGGGCTATGCGCATGTGTGTATCGTAGTATTGGAATTTATTCGACATGTTCTGGTTAATCCGCCATTACGTCAGACCAAAACATCGTCATTTTAAATACACACAGAAAGCACATCGTTTTATTCTGGCCACTACAAAAGTTACCACATTAACCAAAAACTATCAGACTTATGGGATATAGTCTTATTGATCATGCACATTGTTGCCATTTATCCGTATTTTCTAAAATCCATTGGGTCCTATTCGACATGTCCAAGTTTGTAAATAGCCGCCATTACGTCAGACCAAAACATCGTCAATTTTAAACGCACACAAAAAGCACATCGTTTTATTTTGGCCACTACAAAAGTTACCACATTAACCAAAAACTATCAAACTTATGGGATATAGTCTTATTGATCATGCATATTGTTGTCATTTATCCGTATTTTCGAAAATCCATTGGGTCCTATTCGACATGTCCAAGTTTGTAATTAAGCCGCCATTACGTCAGACCAAAACATCGTCAATTTTAAACGCACACAAAAAGCACATCGTTTTATTTAGGCCACTACAAAAGTTACCACATTAACCAAAAACTATCATACTTATGGGATATAGTCTTATTGATCATGCACATTGTTGCCATTTATCCGTATTTTCTAAAATCCATTGGGTCCTATTCGACATGTCCAAGTTTGTAATTAAGCCGCCATTACGTCAGACCAAAACATCGTCAATTTTAAACGCACACAAAAAGCACATTGTTTTATCTAGGCCACTACAAAAGTTACCACATTAACCAAAAACTATCAAACTTATGGGATATAGTCTTATTGACCATGCACATTGTTGCCATTTATCCGTATTTTCTAAAATCCATTGGGTCCTATTCGACATGTCCAAGTTTGTAATTAAGCCGCCATTACGTCAGACCAAAACATCGTCAATTTTAAACGCACACAAAAAGCACATTGTTTTATCTAGGCCACTACAAAAGTTACCACATTAACCAAAAACTATCAAACTTATGGGATATAGTCTTATTGACCATGCACATTGTTGTCATTTATCCGTATTTTCGAAAATCCATTGGGTCCTATTCGACATGTCACAAGTTTGTAATTAAGCCGCCATTACGTCAGACCAAAACATCGTCAATTTTAAACGCACACAAAAAGCACATCGTTTTATTTTGGCCACTACAAAAGTTACCACATTAACCAAAAACTATCAAACTTATGGGATATAGTCTTATTGATCATGCATATTGTTGTCATTTATCCGTATTTTCGAAAATCCATTGGGTCCTATTCGACATGTCCAAGTTTGTAATTAAGCCGCCATTACGTCAGACCAAAACATCGTCAATTTTAAACGCACACAAAAAGCACATTGTTTTATCTAGGCCACTACAAAAGTTACCACATTAACCAAAAACTATCATACTTATGGAATGTGGTCTTGATTATCATGCACATTGTTGTCATTTATCCGTATTCTCGAAAACCCCATAGGGACTTTTCGAAAATTGGAGATTCCCGCCGATCTTTCCTGCGTTGTGCTTGACTTTCATACTCAAAATACAAACACTTGGACAGCAAATTGTGATATATTTCATATTGATGACACTTCTGCACTTTGATATTAATAAAATTAAAGCACATAATTGGATCTTGGTGATGATTTCAAATAGAAATTATCGATAATTATGTGTCTGGTTTTCAAGTTTTCTCCAATATGGCGTCTAGTGAAGACTGAACCGAGCGACCGCAAAGGATTGTGGGAAGGTCAGGGGCCACTATGTAAACACAAGGGCAAATAGAGAGCTGCCAATCTCTCTGTATATATGTCTCTGATAACATGCATCTTTCAATGAGCTACATTGTAACACAGGTAAACACCCGGGGCTATGACCTGGCAGCGGTCGCTATGACTACGCACAGTGTCAAGCGATAGTCTGTACAGCTGTCGACACGGGTGACTTGCCCGACATTTTTCTCTCCTCGTGGTGAAAAAATCGTCCGGATTATCGGGGGAAATTTACTAATGAAAAGTACTTTCCGTTCCCAAAATGGGCTTCCGGAATCGGAAACCGAATTTCCGGACTGGTGAGTACAAATAACGTTACGGAAATCCGTTCCCGTGCTATTCCGTCCGGACTGCGAGTTTTCCGGACTATCGGCGTCCGGATTATCGCGGGTCCACTGTATGTTGTTTGAAGGAAAATGTATTTTCATAACTATGCCCAGAACATGCCCTAATATGGCTTCCCACACACACACTCCCGGTAATGCCAAGAAAGTCATGTGAAACTGTGATGTACAGAAGAAGAAAAAACATCATCAAGTTATAATTATACCCCACAGAATTGTAATTTTAAATCCTTCAATGTTGTGACTGCTGACTGATCTGCAGACAATTATTTATGTTGATGTTGGATTCAAAAGTTTGTCGAGATAAAATTGTGAAAAGTTATAATTGTAATGATTTTTTTAGGTGCTAACTTGTTAATTAGATTTGTTTCTAATTAAAACTTAATTTTTAGAGGTTAATTATTAATCATACCTTTGTATTATCAATTTCAGGTTACCCAGAAAAACAGACATGGAGAGGTATTGACTTTGGTCTAATCAAAATCATAATTATTAAGTTTTTGAACAATAATATATTAATTCAACTACTGCTATCATAAAATTTATTATCAGCAAATTAATTTTTTTTTAAATCATATTAATCTTGTAGAAGTGTTTATGAATTTGTATGTGTTACTGTATACTATAAATGTTGATTTTTATTAGTTCAATGAAAGTAGAAAAAAAACTTGCTAATTAAAGATTTTAAGATAGCATTTATTGATATAGAAATGAAATGGCATTTAATAAAATACTATTAAATCATTCTTTTTATTTTACAGGAAAATTGAGATTGTTCAATTTGCAACAAGGACAAGGCAGTTGTTCATCAGATTACTGGCTCTTGTGAAGTGGGCTAGCAGTGCTACAAAAGTGGATAAATGTTCTGTAAGTAGAACAATAATTCCAGTTCTATATAAAAGGCGTTTAAATGATATAACATTAGTATTAAAGAGAGATGTAGCATCCAGGACAGATTCCATGGATTTTGTGGAAAAAAATGGGTTATTTATAAACATTGGACAGAAATAAATGTAAATATATTGAAATATAATAATGAAACATTAAAACACACAAATTATTTTATGTCATATACTAAGAGCTGAAAAATGATCCAAATTTTGTGTCATGTACTCCTCAGTGCTAAAAAATTATCCACATTTTGAAGAGAAATTAAAAAAAAAATTTGTTTTTATACCAGGAAATTTGTAACTTGTTGGAGCAACAGTCCATGTGGTTTGTGGATACAGCCGACATGTTGGCAAAAATGGCCAGAGAAACCTTGGTCAATGCCAGGTAAGTGATGAAATCTAAAATGGCCAGAGAAACCTTGGTCAATGCCAGGTATGTAATGAAATCTAAAATGGCCAGAGAAACCTTGGTCAATGCAAGGTATGTAATGAAATCTAAAATGGCCAGAGAAACCTTGGTCAATGCCAGGTATGTAATGAAATCTAAAATGGCCAGAGAAACCTTGGTCAATGCCAGGTAAGTGATGAAATCTAAAATGGCCAGAGGAACCTTGGTCAATGCCAGGTAAGTGATGAAATCTTAAATGGCCAAAATTTGGTCAATGTCAAGTTTATGATGAAATCTAAAACACCTGTTAAAATCTATTTGGTATTTTGGGGTCCCAATACAAAAATAAGGACCCTATAGCTATGAATGCTTAACTTTCAGTTGCTCTTTATATTATAGTATTTCATCAGCTTTTGTTAAGAATGGTATATTTCATCTGATATTCTGAAATAGTTGAGTTTTTAACAATTACTTGTTTGCGTTTACAGACTTCCCAACTTTTCCATCCCCTGTGCCATAGATGTTTTAACACTGGGAACCTATCCACGGCTACCTACATGTATCAGGGTAAGGTTATATATAAACTGGATACCATCTAAATTTCTCTAGACTGGATACCATCTAAATTTCTCTAGACTGGATACCATCTAAATTTCTGTAGATTGGATACCATCAACATTTCTGTAGACTGGATACCATCAAAATTTCTATAAAGGCTGTAAATTTGTGTTCAACACTAGGGAACTATTTCCACAGCTTTCTACCTATGTGAGGGAATATGGTCTTATAAACATAATATTCTTTTTTCCTTTTTTTTTTCTCTTTCTAGATGATTAAATTTTCTTAACAATAAAATTTGTTGAAATGAAATGATTAAGTGGAGCTTGTATTGTCTTCAAAGGCTCTTCTTATGGACAAGTCTTAAATAGATATTTGAAGTTGAACACAATATTGTTTGTAATTTTCCATCAGGGTCATCCTTTGAGTAACATTTTATTGTTTTAGTAAGACATTAAAACAATAGCAGATTTCATCATGGAAGTGATTGAACATCATTTTACATCAGTATATCAGTTTAATAAGACTCCTTTAATGAAATCAAAGTTTGTAGAATCTAGGTCTAATAATTAATGTGAAGTATGTACGTACCACTGGATTTGGTAAATTTGAGTTATAGGAAAAATGTGGGCATCTTGACTTCTCGAAAAGTAATAGTGTATGTATAGGAAAATGTGGGCATCTTGACTTCTCGAAAAGTAATAGTGTATGTATAGGAAAATGTGGGCATCTTGACTTCTCGAAAAGTAATAGTGTATGTATAGGAAAATGTGGGCATCTTGACTTCTCGAAAAGTAATAGTGTATGTATAGGAAAATGTGGGCATCTTGACTTCTCGAAAAGTAATAGTGTATGTATAGGAAAATGTGGGCATCTTAACTTCTCGAAAAGTTACTATGTATGTATATTAAAAATCATATTAGTTCATGAAGTATGCAACTAATGAAACAATATATATGTGTGAACAACAGGAAAAGATTGTCCCAGAAGATTCCATCACACCTGCAGAAAAGCGACTGACGTTGTCCAAGCTTACACAGGTGATACAGTATCGCCTGGTATCCACAGACCTCCCCCAGCAGATGAGGAAGTTACGAGTTGGTATGTACAGAAAAGGGAAGTGATAGCTCTGGCAGTCAGTAAAGCATTGGAATGTAACATTGGGGGGAAATCTGAGCTGTATGGTTCGATTCCTACCTGGGAGGTTTAAATTTATGTTGCTCAGGATACTGAAATCATCATGGAAACTGTCCTCTACTGTCATGGGTGTCTCTTGAGCAAGGCACTTTTAATCTTAATACTTTGGAAAGCATGAGCTGGGCATCCTGTATGTTTTCAGTTCTCTGAGGTAGCCACCAGCTACTACAAGGAGACCACACTTTGAAATAATGCTTGCTGTTTATGGTGTGATAAACCTAAACAAAGTATAGATGGAAACTAATGCCTAGTGTCTTTAGATCTCACTTAATCCTACAGTAACCAAGAATGTAAAAACAACAGTATACCAAACAATGTCTTCATAGAATTAGACCTCTGTCTAAGTTGACTGTTAACACTGTTTTGGCTTTGCAGTTATTTTAGGATGGGGAAACTTAAATAAAAAAAAAATACAGTGTGTATAACATAGCTGTCTTACTCTACAAGAAATTGTGCCGTCAGAATGCTGGGACTCAAATTATATCGTTAATGATTTTAAAACAATTATTTCAATTTTCAGAGAATGGACGGGTGAAGTTTGTTGTGGAACATGAATTTGAGGTAAGATTTGAACCATACTATGTAAAGGGTCATGACTATGGTCAAAGTCTTGTTGTGAGGGTTGATCCATAAAAATTAGTATTTTTCCTGGTCGAGGAATTGGCATATAGTGGAACATTGGGGATTTTTCTGCAAATGTGTAAGGTTACTGGATTTCGTGTCTTCACATAAAAATTATGAGATTGATTTAATCTTTAGAGTTAGCCAGTTTGATGATTAGGATTGGAGCATATATATAGGCAGGAAATACATTGAAAATATTTATCAAATTTCAAAACTGCATTTAACCTGTTTTCCATGATCACGGTTTATTAAATCTACGAAATCTTTTTTATAACTGTCTTTAATTATCTGTAAATCAATCAGTGTTTAATCACTGGTCATTGTAAAACCTGAAGTTCTGCAATTTGATGACCTCACTTTACACAGGTGACCTTGACCTTGATGGGTGACAGCCCAACCATTCCCTGGAGGTTGCTGGACATTAATATCTTAGTGGACGACCCAGAAACTGGCAGTAAGTAGGCTTGTCAAGGTAGATGAAGGCAGAGGTTTAGAAGGATTTAGGAATGAGAGCTTTAAATAATCTCATTTTCAGATTTTAGAGAAAAGACATATTTGCCGCACAATATAGTGAAGTTGGTTTCCATGTATTTTTGCATCAGTCATTCTGTACAATATTTTGGTTTGAATTCAGCTCTGTTACTTTTCCACTGGAGGTTTAAAACCTTATGTGGACAAATCTTTATTGTTACAAGAACTAACTACATTAGTCTATAAATGTAGGTCACTGTGACCTGTGTTTTTACTCTCAGGAATGTTGCACTATGCTTCATTTCCATCTTTATTGTCAATGACAGAAAATCAAAATTATGAACAATTTTAATTTCAGATGGCAAGTCCTTGGTTCACTCATTACAGGTAAGAAAGAACATTTGTTTATTCAGAAAAGAAGATAATTGAAAAACAGACAATTAAGAATTATCAGCTTAAATGAAATATAATTGTTTTAATCATTGTGTTTAACCAAGATGAAATACAACAAATAAATTTGTTATGGTTTCAATGTTACATTCATCTTATATATGTATTATCTAATTGTATTTTTGATGTTTCACTATTGTTTTTTTAAGGTGAATTATATTCATCAGCTGGCTCAGTCCCGTCTCCTTGACAACGATCGACCAATTCATGACCTTTATAGAGTGCTTCGTATCCTTTTTCTTCAACATTATTCCGGAAGTTTTCTTCATTCTAGACACTCGCATATAATATCATGATATTAAAAACTTCTGTTTTATGGGGAAAAAAACTTAATATGTTATGTGAAAACTTCATTCGTGTCTCAAATTAGAAGTCTTTCAGGTGATATTAAAATTAATACTTTGGTGAACTCCCCTGAAAACATTCTTAACTCCTCTGAAGATTCATTTTGCCAGTCCTTACAGCTAGAGGTGTTGAACTCACAGGTAAGTTGAAGTGGCTGATACTACCCTCAGCTGTAATTTGAAATGACATCATTATCTGTTGTACAACAGATGAACATTTTTGTTCAAGTAATTCAACTAAAATCACATCAACTATTGTAACAGGAGTATTAATCGTTATATATGTTACCTTATAAAGTATGGGAAAATGGCTTTGGTGTTGTAATTCTACGAATGAGTGGGATGTAGAAATATGATTCTGCCTTTTAGAGAGGTATTTAGCTGTGTTAAAGCTTCAATTTGAACGTCTTACTTCATGACAAAATTTTCAAGTCCCCAAAGAATTCTTTTATCAAGCTACATGTAGTTCGGCTGTTTACATGGGCTCCACCGTCAACTTTTCCTGCCAAGCTAAAAGTGATTAATAATTTAACCATGTCTAACTGAAGTTTAGTGAAGTGCTACAGCTGTTTTAACCCCTAGGTCCAGTATTATAGAAATGAATAAAAAATTCAGTCGAGTTACGTATATATATATTCTTGTTTCTTTTGTCGAAAAATCAATGAATTTTTTTTCACAGACACAAAGATTGATCAGGGAGAGGATGGGAGACAGTATCCGAGTGGAAGAATACTTGGTCGGAAAATCTTTGGTCGTATCATACTGGAGGTATATTGTCTTACCAAACTACGGTTTAGTTTAAATAGTGTTGCATACATAAAAAGCATGGTACTTTGTGAATGTATTCTGTTTCATTATATAATTGTGTAAGACTCAGGGTTTTGATCATGAATAAATAAAAGGATTAAATTATCCAGATTGAAATTTCAAATATAAAATTGACCCCTGCAACAATTTTGAGACCTCTGCTTTAAAAGGAGTAGGAGAGAGTACTGTAGAAACCAAAATCCCATTCCAGAATGATCCTACATTGTCATTATCAATTTGTTTGACAGAGACCAGTTAAAGCGAGAGAAAACAACAACAACAGCAGCCACAACAGGAACCTGTTGGTGAGTGACATAAAACATATACATAACGGAAAAAGGGAGAAAATGGTTTAAAATATATTCTTATTCCTATTGTCTCGCATACATATGGAAAAGAATTTCCTCCTTTTGAATATCGGATATTTAAAAAAAATCATTGAAATTTTTTGTAAAAAAAGTATTATTGATTTATTCCTACACATAATGGTACTGTGTACTTGTTGAATTTCTCAATGATGATATTTCCCAGGCGGAACTAGTTCATGGGTATTAAATTTCGCACTAACACCGTCTTGTTAACATCATTCAGTGAACATTTGTGTGTGTATATAAATTTCCGTTGTGTATTTATTTATGTGCTGTATATTTAATGACTGAATACAGTGAAATCAAATCCCTCAGAATATATTACCAACTATACCGTATCCTTTGTTTGTCTGTTCAAAAAATTTGGTTCTAAGAGGTTTTGTAGAGTTTACCAATTGCTCATTAATTATGATAGGATACTAATATTTTTGAGAAGGAACATCATTATTTTGCAGTGAATTTTGATATTTTCTGAAATTTAATTAACTTTTACAATTAGGTCCATGTGTTCACCGAAGTGGGAGAAAGCCAATACATGCTTCAAAAACATTCTTTAATGAAATATTTAATCAACTTAACATTGTTCTGCAAATTATCTGGAATAATTAATATGAAATAACATTGATTTCAGTATACAAGCTTACAATCCATGTATCTGAAGAAGACTGGGGTCGTCCGTTACAAATTAGTCACACTCCACCAATGTCCCCTGAAGAGAGTCACAGAGTCGGACTCGCAATCAAGGTATGGTGTTGAAAGTACATACTATTAGCTTTAGTGATAATAATTTTTCAGTCAATTTCCTACTCTGCATATCTAGCTGTTTGAAAAATATTATGATCCTGTAGAAGTTTTTAATTGTTTCTATTTCCTTTACAGAGTAACCACCTGTCGATAGAACGACTTCTGATGCAGACTATTGAGGTCCGCACACATGCCAAACTACAGGTACATCAAAATTCTTCTAGACATAAAAATGTGTGATTAACAGAATCAACATAATATTCTTTAAGTAACGAGGTTATGATTATGTATAGTGAATATTAGTTTAAATTTCATTTAAATTGTAGTGTCCAACTAAAACTCAGTATATGTACTCAGAGTCAGTACCTTAAAAACTGCTTATCAAAAAATTCTCTATCTAACGGAGGGTGAAGGAAAAGAGATAAAGGAAAAAAAATGGTTTCCAATTTGATAAAGAAAATCAGAAATTGTGATTATGAAATTTATGATTCCAGGATCTTGCAAAAGAAATGAAAAGATACAAAGTGGAAAAATGTAAGTAGAGTTAACTTCCATGTTTTGTTGTGTTTTCACTTAAGGGCTTAATCCAGTAAAATATCTACCCCACCCCAGGACTCCAGGTTTGGTTAATGGGTACCACCTATAGAATTTATTTGATAAAATTACATAGAAGTAACAGGAAGGTAATCCATCCATGTGATTTAATGTGGAGTCCTGGGGTCGGGTAGATATTTTATTGGAATAGCCCTTACAGGAAGTTGTTAGATATTGATATATCTTTATTATATATAAACAATTTTACAAGGATTTGTTATCATTTTCCAAAGTATTTGACATGATCAATTTAACAAAAAATGTTTATTTGAAGAGTTTTGAGAAAATATGGTGCTATTGCATTTTACAGAAACCAAGCTGTCAAATTCCCCATAAAGAAATGTAGAACATTTTTGCAAAATTTTGAAATTCCAAAAGTTCAATTCACATAATTTGTATATTAATATTGTAATAATTTTTTCTAGTTTTATCATTGAAGTAGATAATTGTTAGAAATTAAATGACTTAACATGAAGTAGATAATTGTTAAAAATTAAATGACATAACATGTTATTGGTGGTGCCTTGTAGGTGAGATGAAGGATTTGCCCACAGCGCTCCATATCCCTGTGTTACAGCCGTGTATGGAATCTGAACATCTTCGGATCATGATCGACTCACAGAGAGGCACTATGATGGCCTCCACCCCTGCACAGACAGGTATTGATCAGTCCCTGTGGTACCACTAAGTATAGTTACACATTAAATAAATTACCGTATTTATCCTCAAATGACCCTTCCCATGGTGTAAAAGTTTTAAAGTTTTTATTTTGATATTGTCAATTCCGTAAAAATGATGAAGGGGACTTATTTGCAGATAATATGGCAACTTTTTCCTTGCCCTAGCTATCTGGGGACACTTATCAAGATCTAAGAACCTCTAATTAGAGCCTTTCTAAATTAATTGTCCTATCTGAAAATCATTATGAAATGCACAACTCTTTACAGATTCTGTCATGATTATGCTTAGAATAAGATCTCTTTTGAATACTGAAGGATCCAGAATGTGAATATAGACAGTGTGCAGATGAAATTTGTTCATTCTGTGTGAAAATTATTCAGCTTTTACAGGTCTTGACTTTACTACAAAAATTGTTTGGACTCTTGTCTAGAATAATCAAAATTATACTTATATGTCAGACAGGTTTTTCAGAGACTTAGATTTTTAAACGCCTGCATAATTATTGTGAAATGTGTTTCCAAAAGAGCTTTATTGACAATGTCTTCCTTCACAATGTGTTTGTGATTACTTAATAAAAAATCCTTTGTTTTATAATCAATTGTGTTTTCAACATTTCAGATTTACAAATCATTGAAGATATAACAGAATGTCTGAACAGTGACAAGAAAGGACTGGATAAACTTATTGTCAATCTCAGGTCAGTGTAGGATAAACTTATTGTCAATCTCAGGTCAGTGTATGATAAACTCATTGTCAATCTCAGGTCAGTGTAGGATAAACTCAGTCAATCTCGGGTCAGTGTAGGATAAACTCATTGTCAATCTCAGGTGAGTGTAGGATAAACTTATTGTCAATCTCGGGTCAGTGTAGGATAAACTCATTGCCAATCTCAGGTCAGTGTAGGATAAACTCATTGTCAATCTCGGGTCAGTGTAGGATAAACTCAGTCAATCTCAGGTCAGTGTAGGATAAACTTATTGTCAATCTCAGGTGAGTGTAGGATAAACTTATTGTCAATCTCGGGTCAGTGTAGGATAAACTCATTGTCAATCTCAGGTCAGTGTAGGATAAACTCATTGTCAATCTCAGGTCAGTGTAGGATAAACTCATTGTCAATCTCACTCAGGTCAGTGTAGGATAAACTCATTGTCAATCTCGGGTCAGTGTAGGATAAACTCATTGTCAATCTCAGGTCAGTGTAGGATAAACTCATTGTAAATCTCAGGTCAGTGAAGGATAAACTTATTGTCAATCTCAGGTCAGTGTAGGATAAACTCATTGTCAATCTCGGGTCAGTGTAGGATAAACTTATTGTCAATCTCAGGTCAGTGTAGGATAAACTCATTGTCAATCTCACTCAGGTCAGTGTAGGATAAACTCATTGTCAATCTCGGGTCAGTGTAGGATAAACTCATTGTCAATCTCAGGTCAGTGTAGGATAAACTCATTGTCAATCTCAGGTCAGTGTAGGATAAACTCAGTCAATCTCGGGTCAGTGTAGGATAAACTCATTGTCAATCTCAGGTGAGTGTAGGATAAACTTATTGTCAATCTCGGGTCAGTGTAGGATAAACTCATTGCCAATCTCAGGTCAGTGTAGGATAAACTCATTGTCAATCTCGGGTCAGTGTAGGATAAACTCAGTCAATCTCAGGTCAGTGTAGGATAAACTTATTGTCAATCTCAGGTGAGTGTAGGATAAACTTATTGTCAATCTCGGGTCAGTGTAGGATAAACTCATTGTCAATCTCAGGTCAGTGTAGGATAAACTCATTGTCAATCTCAGGTCAGTGTAGGATAAACTCATTGTCAATCTCACTCAGGTCAGTGTAGGATAAACTCATTGTCAATCTCGGGTCAGTGTAGGATAAACTCATTGTCAATCTCAGGTCAGTGTAGGATAAACTCATTGTAAATCTCAGGTCAGTGAAGGATAAACTTATTGTCAATCTCAGGTCAGTGTAGGATAAACTCATTGTCAATCTCGGGTCAGTGTAGGATAAACTTATTGTCAATCTCAGGTCAGTGTAGGATAAACTCATCGTCATTCTTAGGTCAGTGTAGGATACACTTTTTTATAAGATGAGTGTTGATGATATCATTGGAATTTCGATTTTAGATTACAGCTGTGTTTACTCCGCTGTGAAAAGTCCATACAGTATTTACAAACAACTTGTCTGCGCCATCTGCCCCTCATCAATCTGGAGAACCATCCGTTGGACACGCTAGGACCACACAAGCTTTACATACGTATCCCTAAACAGTCCAATCATTATGTGGTGAGTATAAAGGTCGTAGACATGGTGCTTCTGCACTTAATTTAACTCTCATGGTCATAAAATTACTTGGCGGCAGCAGGAAAGTTTTATCTTAAACCTTCCATGTCATTATCGAGGACTTTTTTACTACCAAAACAAAATTAAAAAGGAATATTTTGTCTTCACTTCATCTTTCAATGCAAATTTTACAGGGCAATACAGGGAAAGGAATACATGCATACATCAGGTTTCATGACATAAGATTGCAATGTATTTCTTAACAATAATCTTAAAAAAAGTTTTGATTGTCATGTGACCAAGAGTTGACATTGAGCATTGAAGCATTATGATGACAAGACTGGTAGATGAACCATAACACATGGATGTAGCAGGAAATTAATTCTTTGAGAATCTTTCTAACTGGAGATCTTACTCTTCTGGATGTGTAATGATAACAAAGTTTTCATCAGTTATTTGTAATAAGATTTATCAATTCAATATAAGTATGATTTCGAAAGATTTATATCATCAACATTGATTATAAGTCCCCTAACGGTAAAACTGGGGGGAGGGGGACTACAAGTTTCCTCTCCGTCGGTCTTGTATGTGTGTGGACAAACATATGTAGGTAACACCAAAGTTTATTGGCTTCATTACTGAACGGATTTTAATTAAACTTTACACAATCATAAAGGGTGATAATATTACACAATCATAAAGGGTGATAATATTACACAATCATAAAGGGTGATAATATTACACAATCATAAAGGGTGATAATATCTTAGTTTGAGTGACAGGGTTTTTGGATCAAGTTCACTGTCATCATTTTCAGCAGAGGCCATTAGGGGACATGTATTGCTTTAACAATACCAAGTATGCTTGTTTTGTTTGAGATATAAATATTCATGAAAGGGTGAGAAGGATTTTCTGGTACTAGTTGTAACATAACAGCGATAGTCTGTCACACAGATTTATCAGTATTGAATGCCTTGTAAGACAGATTTATCAGTATTGAATGCCTTGTAAGACAGATTTATCAGTATTGAATGCCTTGTAAGACAGATTTATCAGTATTGAATGCCTTGTAAGACAGATTTATCAGTATTGAATGCCTTGTAAGACAGATTTATCAGTATTGAATGCCTTGTAAGACAGATTTATCAGTATTGAATGCCTTGTAGGTCCTGTCACTTCGTGAGAAGAAAGACCGATGTGTGGAGTTTAAGTACTACTTGGTGGAGACCACTGCTTGCACAGCCGACGGTACGGAGCTCGACCTCTCCGATGACATTGGAGCCAAATTGTTTAAGTCTGCAGGACGTTTGCTGCCCCTTGACACCTTCGCTTTCACACACGGTCCCTACAGTAAAGTGTTTGGTAAGTTATCTTACTCCCAAATATGTCAAAGTCTAAACAAGAATGTTTCAAAGCTCTTAAAATTGTTTCAAGTTGTAAGAATCCATCATAAGTAAATGTGAGAGATTTGACTGAAGAGTTTGAATCATTGATGTAGACTTATGCTATGTAGGGGCAGTGGTGGCCAAGTGGTTAAGGTGTCCCGACACTTTATCTCTAGCCCTCCACCTCAAAGTTGCGAGTTCGAAACCCATGTGGGGCAGGCAGTTGCCTGGTACTGAACGTAGGTCAATGGTTTTTCTCTGGGTACTCCAGCTTTCCTCCACCTTCAAAAACCTGGCACATCCTTAAATGAACCTGGCTGTTAATAATAGTACGTTAAAAAAAAAATACACCAAAAAAAAAAGAAAAAAAAAGAATGCTATACATGAAGTTAAAAAAAATTATATATAAATTAGAATTAAAAAAAAATTAAAATTGAAAATAAATTTAAGAAGAATCTTTCCCTTACAGATGACGAGGAAGAAACTGAGGTAGAACTCCAGCGAAGGAAAAGAAAGGTAATCTTTATTGTTGAATTTAGAGAATGATATGTAACTACCAAGTCAGTGACAAGTAATATGTTACACTTGTATTCTGTTACTGAAATTGTCCCCTTCTGTCTACGATAATATACATAGTAAGTATGTCATATGAAAGTGTTCATTATCAGTTCCCCCACTGAGAGGGGGTTGAGACTACACTGTAAACAAACGTATTTCCATGGCGGCTTAATTTCACGTTTTCATGTCTAATGACGTCTACAGTCATAAATGTCCTACTGTACTGGTGATTGAAACTATTTCGCGTCAGTTAATTTTCGCAAATTTTAATGGCCTTTGAAATTTCGAAAAAAATGTGTCTTCTACATTATACTGGAACACGAGTCAGCCAAAGTGTCGTGTATCAATAGTAGGTCACTATTTTGACCTTGACCTACATCAAAGAAAAACAGTTATCTGACCTTGGCATATAATTTCACATTCATTGAGGGACTGTTGTTCTTTGAACTGTCTTGATTAAAAAATCTGCTGTTCCCATTTATACCCCTATTAAATCATTGCAAAATTTGAGTTCTTATAATTCACAGTTATACTGAAACAGTGACGTTCCTTTTTATAGGTCCTACTAGGCGAGATGGAAGAACCGCATGCTAAACGACAGAAGGGTGCTGCTTACTATGTACCAGAGTTGTCATATATACTGGCAAGCTGTGAGGAAAGGATACCCCTGGTAGCTGTCGGACATGAGGTACAGTACATTCAATTATTTTGTAAAGTTCCATCATTTTAAAGATGCTTCATTGCTGTCAGTGTATGCTGTTTCTCACAAAAATACATAACGTAGTACTGTAAATGTGGTTATTTTCGTGGGGGGTTAATTTCACGATTTCGATACGTAAACTATACGCATGGGGTTAATTTTTGCGATTGACTCACCTTCGTTTGTAGTTGGAGTTTACTCAATTTCATATCAAAATAATAGACGTAGGGGGGAATTTTCGCGATCAAAAGGGTAGCCTTTATTTAGCATAAAGTTCTCCCTCAAGTAAATTTCCAGGTTTTACAGTATACAATTTAACGCCTTATCGGTGAACAGTCAAAACTCTTCCCCTGAGGTGTTGGGACCAACCCAATGATGGAATGTTTCCCGAGGCCACAGCCTGTGAATAATACAAAGATTCAGATATACAGGTTATTTATTAGACTGAGCTTTGCAAGAAATATTCCTCAATAATTTAAGTTAATTCCAGCTTCGGTGCATTTTCAAACTCCAAATTTATGTTTTCTTTGGGCCTCTCAGTAACAGTAAGAGACCCTTTTATGACATTCTTTGTGTAAGCTGAATCCATGTTTTCAATTAGATACATGTACAACAAAACCTTGTCAGAGATTTCTTCTTAATTTTCTGACTTCAAATAAGCAGCCATCACTAGGGGTTTCTATAGATACCAGCCATCACTAGGGGTTTCTATATGGATACCAGCCATCACTAGGGGTTTCTATATGGATACCAGCCATCACTAGGGGTTTCTATATAGATACCAGCCATCACTAGGGGTTTCTATATAGATACCAGCCATCACTAGGGGTTTCTATATAGATACCAGCCATCACTAGGGGTTTCTATATGGATACCAGCCATCACTAGGGGTTTCTATATGGATACCAGCCATCACTAGGGGTTTCTATATATGTACCAGTCATCACTAGGAGTTTCTATATAGATACCAGCCATCACTAGGGGTTTCTATATGGATACCAGCCATCACTAGGGGTTTCTATATGGATACCAGCCATCACTAGGGGTTTCTATATGGATACCAGCCATCACTAGGGGTTTCTATATAGATACCAGCCATCACTAGGGGTTTCTATATGGATACCAGCCATCACTAGGGGTTTCTATAGATACCAGCCATCACTAGGGGTTTCTATATGGATACCAGCCATCACTAGGGGTTTCTATGTGGATACCAGCCATCACTAGGGGTTTCTATGTGGATACCAGCCATCACTAGGGGTTTCTATATATGTACCAGTCATCACTATTGGTTTCTATATAGATACCAGCCATCACTAGGGGTTTCTATATAGATACCAGCCATCACTAGGGTTTCTATGTGGATACCAGCCATCACTAGGGTTTCTATGTGGATACCAGCCATCACTAGGGGTTTCTATATGGATACCAGCCTTCACTAGGGGTTTCTATATGGATACCAGCCATCACTAGGCGTTTCTATGTGGATACAAGCCATCACTAGGGGTTTCTATATGGATACCAGCCATCACTAGGGGTTTCTATATGGATACCGGCCATCACTAGGGGTTTCTATATAGATACCAGCCATCACTAGGGGTTTCTATATAGATACCAGCCATCACTAGGGGTTTCTATATGGATACCAGCCATCACTAGGGGTTTCTATGTAGATTACAGCCATCACTAGGGGTTTCTATGTAGATACCAGCCATCACTAGGGGTTTCTATATGGATACCAGCCATCACTAGGGGTTTCTATATAGGTACCAGCCATCACTAGGGGTTTCTATGTAGATACCAGCCATCACTAGGGGTTTCTATATAGATACCAGCCATCACTAGGGGTTTCTATATAGATACCAGCCATCACTAGGGGTTTCTATGTGGATACCAGCCATCACTAGGGGTTTCTATATGGATACCAGCCATCACTAGGCATTTCTATATAGATACCAGCCATCACTAGGGGTTTCTATATGGATACCTCTCCTCCTAATTTTACTGTACAGCCTACAGTATCGTCTGAGGTATAAGTGAGAATTCATTTATGGCCTATGCTGAACACAGGAATATGCAGTGAGGTATATCTCCAATTGTAATCACTTCATGTCTTGTAGTTTGAAAGGAACGGTGTAGTGCATTCTGGGATACAGGTGGACTCGGAGGGTAGCTGTTTCTGTCTCTCACTCATCAGGTAAGATGCTGTGATCAACTCTACCCAAACAAAATTTGATAGTTAAATAATGTGATAATATATACCATCTCTTCCAGCTGTCCATCTGTCTGTTTGTCCAAATTTTGTTTACATTTGATAAGTTTCCAAAATCATAATTTGATTTCCTTCCAAGTATAGCTCATTGTGTTAGTATCCAATCCAAATTTAATTTTTCAGTGAATTCTTTTGTAAAGAATTACAAGAAACATACCCCTTCTCTCTCTCTTTCCATATTTCCTCATTGATAAATCACCCTCCTTATGATAATAACTTCAACTTTGTGATTATGAGGGAATGTACCATATTTATTCTCCAATAAGCCCCCTCCCTTTCTGTAAAAGCTAAGAATTAATTCAAAAGTTTATGTAGAGCGTATTTGTGAAGCACTTTAAGTTTACTATTTTAGAAATACTGATATTGCTCAAAGAAAAAAGGGGGCTTACTTGTGGCCGGGGCTTATTTGAGGATAAATAATCAGACACTGTAAAGTTCTTTGATGACCTTACAGTGTTCTCGTCTAACCGTCAGACTTGTAGGACTAATAGCCAGTGTTTTGTTGTAGCTTGCCAGAAGTAGAAGGTTGTGAAAAGAGAGCATGTGATGGTCTCAAGAAGGCTCTCCTGTCCCTCAAACTCCGCATCCTCAATAAGCCATCCCGGAACTGGATTGTTGAGGTTGGTTTTATGAGTTAAAACTAAAACTGCAATATTAATAAATCAAGTTATGATTTTTCGACAAATTGATCATTTTTGACAAATTCATTATCTTTCATAGGTGCCCAAAATATCTTGTTACTTCTATTGATGAAATGTGATAAAGGAATTAAACTAAAATAAATCATAAAATTTTATTGCATACTTTTGATAAAAAATTATTGCATTTCAAATGAAGGGAGCTAAAATTTATATAACATTACATTTCTTTTCCAGTTCTTGTTTGCCAAGGCCCCCTTAGAGACTGCTAACAAGAAGGAATCAGGTAATATATGTCATAATGGTTGTCAAGGTAACTAATCTTGGTTGTCTAGGAAAGTAATTTTGGTTGTCAAGGTAACTAATCTCAGTTGTCAAGGTAACTAATCTCAGTTGTCAAGGTAACTAATCTTGGTTGTCTTGGTAACTAATATCAGTTGTCAAGGTAACTAATTTCAGTTGTCAAAGTAACTAATCTCTGTAGTCAAGGTTACTGGTCTCAGTTGTCAAGCTAACTATTCTTGGTTGACAGGGTATCTAGTATCTGTTGTCATGGTGACTAATCTCATGATATTTTGGTAGAGGGAGGCAACTGTTGAATATCAGTGTAGCTTAAATGTAGACTTTTGACCTCAGTCTGACTTGAAAATCATATTTCACTGCCTTAGTGCCTTTTCTCGTTTTGGAGAACCGGGGCAGTGAACAAGATTCATCTCTGTCCTGGCCTGGTCATGCTGCCACTATCCACATTTCAAAGCTGGATCCTTTCTTTTGCTTTGGTTGGCCTCCACATCTCTTTCGGTCTTCCTATCTTTCTTTCTCCTTCTGGTGCCAAGCCAAATGCTACGCATGGGTACGAGTCTGTGTCAGAACATGGCCAATCCACTGTCATGAAATGATATTTGATACTACGTGTATTTGAGTTTCACTATCCATATGTTTACTGCGCACAGACTGTTGTTTTTATAAAGGAAAAAAAATCATTTTTTGTGTAAAATGAGATACTGCTTTATCCCTAATCTTATATATTCTTAATTAATCTTGGTTATAGGTCCAGTCCAGCGTGTGATTTTCATGCATGAGTTAAACCTGGACAATCTGAAGAAGGTGGTAAAGGAAGTGATTGACGAGTGGTACTCCATCTGTCATCTCCATAGCCTCGTCGCCGACTTCGCTGAAATCTACAATGGTATATTGATCTGATAGCTTGAAATAGAAATGAAAATCTACAATGGTATATTGATCTGATAGCTTGAAATAAAAGGAAAATCCACCTTCAACAGGATTTTTTTGATACTGAGAATGTTTGTTTTCAAGGAATTGTTTTTTCTTTGTTGTTTTTGAAGAAAAAAAGAATGAAATTGCTAAAAATGATTTCCTTTGAAATAAAACTACAAGAAAAAATCATGATCTGTTTCATAATGTCTGTGCATGTATGTTTCTAAAGCACATCTGTTTGGATGAAACAGATCTTATACTAATGATTTTAAACAAATAGTGAAAGCATACTGTAACAGACATGTTGTTTGACAGATCAGCGGTCTGGACTGCGGAGCACTGTTGATGTCCACTCCTACAGCTACAGAAAACTGACCCTGGTGTACGGCCCAAACAGGTCAAGTCTGGTGAGTACAACATGTGTGTACTTTGTCTCCTGTTTAACCAGAATTGATACATTGTGTCACGTATTAATAGACTTTATTAGATTTCATTGATATAACTTTGTGCTGTAATTCAGGTACACATCCAGTGGAAGAGCGACAGTAAACAGTTTATGGTGACTTTCGGTACGATTGGTCCCTCCATCACGATCAACCCTCACGTGATCATGTCAACACAGATACAGCAGGAACTCAGCTGTCACAGAAATCTCGCTCAGGTTGCTCAGGTCAGTCGTCAGAAATCTCGTTCAGATTGCTCAGGTCAGTTGTCAGAAATCTCTCTCAGATTGCTCAGGTCAGTCGTCAGAAATCTCGCTCAGATTGCTCAGGTCAGTTGTAAGAAATCTCGCTCAGATTGCTCAGGTCAGTTGTCAGAAATCTCTCTCAGATTGCTCAGGTCAGTTGTCAGAAATCTCTCTCAGATTGCTCAGGTTATTTGTCAGAAATCTTGCTCAGGTTGCTTATGTCAGTCGTCAGAAATTTCGCCCAGATTCCTCAGGTCAGTCGTCACAGACTTGTATATGTAATTCTATCAGAAACTTTCTCAAATCTGCTAAAGCTTTTAAGTGAAGTTAAAAAAAGATCTTTATGTGACTGATATTCCATAGGATTGATTGATGGATTGAGTTGTGATTTGCCTGTGCCTTGTACTTCTATCACTTTCTTCCATGTATTGAACAATCATTAGTAATATCTGTTAAAGATTGTAAACATTTGAGGAGCTGCGAAAGTGCTCGGGATAGTAATATCTGTATAAGATTGTAAGCATTTGGAGAACTGCAAAATTGCTCGATTATCTGCATATTTATATCTAAGTTATTTCTTTTTTTCTTTTAACCCCTTCACCAGGATTATTCAATTTTGTTTTATGTATGTATAATTATACATTTACTGAATCCTTCATGTTAAATTTTTTGCCACAGGTACTACATGACACGTGGTCTCCGCTCATGTCCATCAACAAACTCACCAACATCATTATGCATGCTCCTATTGGGGTGAGTTCTTAAAATAGTTCTTAAATAATCGTATTATTATCAGTAAAAGGAATTTTAAAGGTGTGGTAGTGAAACTTGTGGAGCACAACTCATTTCAAGAAAAATACAGATATTTGTCGTACATAGGATTAAAAATACTTTTGTTTTCATGTTGCTTGGCAACCAGCCTTGTCCATATACATGTACAACGTAGCATAAATGGTAATAGAGAGAACTAATGTTGTGAAAGTATTCATGTGACGATAATATAGTATTTATGATTAATGGTATTTGAGATGAATTATCATGGAGATGTTTCATGCATTAATGTGCTTCATGATGTATTACTGTAACCATGGTGATTTTCGCGGGGGCTTCATTTCACGATTTTGATACTTTAAACTATACGCGCGGGGTAATTTTCAAGATTGACTCACCTTCGTTTGTAGTTAATTAATATCAAAATAATACAAGTAGGGAAAATTTTCGTGATCAAAAGGGATCCGCGTAAGTAGCATAAATTTCCCCTTCGTGTAAATTTCCACATTTACAGTATTAGTTTATTTGTAATGCATATTAAAACAATTTTATTATATTTGTAGAACAACACCAACAGACTGGCACAGTCCTTCTGTATCATCCCTCAGTCTACGACACACATCCGAATCTCCTACCGCAACATGTATCCTTTTAGTCTCGACCATTAAATGTTGGGATTCTCTATTCCAGCCGAAAAAGTACATTGAAAAGTCGTGGACATTTTTATAATCTTTTTACAGCAGGAAATCGTAGAGCATGAAGTCCACTTCTATATTTAATTTCCTTAGCCCGAGTTTCCTCTGGCTGTAAGGCCAGAGCGCTCTTCTGTATGAAAACGAGGAATTCTCTGACACTGTTTGGTGTCACTAAGATTTTGATGCAAACACAATAAAATCGGGTGTGACATAACACTTACCTTACATATATGGATAAATGAGATATTTATTTACTCCAAAAAACACCCATTTAGTCCCATATCTGGGTTCTAGGAACTCGGGCTATAGTTTCCTGAAAAAATGTCTCAAAAGAAATTGAACTCCATGAACAGACTTAAGAAAATTAATTTTCATTATCTTTCCCCCTCAAATCTATCTGTCTTGATGTTTTCTCTCCATGAGTATGAAGAAGAAAGTTTAGGATTTCCTAAGGCGAGAAAATATCCTGGCATAGCGATATAATAATAAAATAGTCATGAGACCAGTCTCCCACAATCTGAAAGACGAGAATGTAATCAGATATCATGCGTTCTATGTAATTGAATTTCATTGTGTTCACATGGCTTCTATAATGTGGAAACAGTGTTACTTACTTTTAAATTAATATCTGTTTGAGTTATTTTTTTTAATTATATGTGATATAATTAAAGGTATTGATATGCAGATGTATATATAGAGCTAGTCCATGATTATCTTCAGTAACTACTACTATGAAGATGGTAACATTAAATAGAACAAACAAAAAATACAACAAAAAAAAAAAAAAAAAAAAGAACATACATGTACTAGAAACATAAAACAAAAAGGGCCATTGAACTCTCTGTCTTCAGATATAATCTGTTATTAATAAAAGTAAAGCCTGAAAAGAAATATTGTAAAATTATTACAACCTGTGGTAGTGCATGTATGATGTGAGACCACTGTTCTGTGTGAAAGTATGGAGTATCAATAGGGAATTCAGTATTTTGGAAATATCCCCCCTGCCCCATACCCATTTTATCTGTTAATCTTTGACAAAAACCAGTTATTTCATGAATCAGATACATGTATTTTCATGTACGCAGATCTTACAGGTATAATTGTTGACCTTAACCTGTGTCAGAAGCTCCATAGATGTCCATTTCCGTAGCAACAAGATCGTAGCCATAGAGAGCAGTAAAGTGGTGGAGGGCTTCAACCCGATATCACTGTTAAAGGTATGTACAGGACGTCTGGTGGCTAAGTTGTGAAACCTGTGTTGTTCGAAGATACCATACTCAATTTATAATAAATTGTTCCAGTTTTGAGTGACATCGTAACGGCACTTCATTGACTAATGGACCTGTAACACAAACCCTCCAAGGAAAAATGCTCTGATTTGATGTGCACATGTAAAGATATATTTTTGTTTTCTTATCACATTTTATAGTTTTACTAGTAAACAGTTGAAATAAAAATGATGTATCTTTCCCAGAAATTGTGAAACTGATCACAATTTGTATTTTCAATGTACTTGTACCTGTTTCTATGTTCGCGAAACAGAAGAAATATTAATAGAAACTCTTACATTGGCAACTATTCCTATAAATAAAGATAAGTTAATTGTATGTATTTACATATTTTATGCAGGCATTTTTAAATATGTATGTGGACGATGCCATTATCGGCCGACACAATCGACGAATGTCGACGACAGAAGATGATAATCCTTCCTCGCCGGTTGGGATGGATACCATGGACATGTTCAGTCTGTCGTCAGGGCCATCTATGGGATCTCCTGCGTCAAGACAACGGCAAGATGGCGGACTACGCTTTCCAAGTCCTATGACTCCTCCCTCAAACCCCCACACCCCTGCTTCACCCAGCGCTGCTCGCATGTCTGGGGTATGTGTTCTGTTTCACTTTTGTTTTAACAATTTTTATCTGCAAATAAGCCCCTGCCCACAAAAAAGCCCCATTCTTATTTTATTTTGCAGAATCATCAATTTAGAAAATAGTAAGCTTAGAGTGGTTCACAAATAACCCCTCCTCAAACTTTTACAAGGGAGCTTATTTGAGGATAAATACAGTACAAACCTTTTACACAAGGGGAGGGACTTAATGTTGAGGATAAATATGATACTTAACATTTAAACTAGGTTAAGGGTATATCTGACGATAGATATGGTGCTTTTTTTTCCACTAGAAGAGGGAGTTTATTTGAGGATAAATATGGTACATAACTTCTACTCAAGGGAAGGGGGATTATTGGAGGATAATATGGTACTAAACTTTTACTCTAGGGGAGGGGGTACTCCTATAACATAAGAGGCCGCTGGTTGGTTCTTTTTCTATCGGATATTATTTTGCCGACTGCGACCTCTTATTTCTGAAGCACTAATTCTTTGATGCAGTTTCCGCCCGAAATCCGGGCGCAACGAAATATGCTTGAAAAAAACACTTAAGTGGTTGACAGGTCATTACAACGATGCCTACGTATCATGTATGCAATATATATCCCATATATATGTCACTGACACAAATATATAGTATAATACGGTGTAGAACACACAAAATACATGCCCATGTCGTTGTAGCACTTTTCTAGTCGTTTTTAAAAATGGCTGCCTAAAGGTTGATACAAAATAGTTGTGGTTATTTCAAACGGAACGAAATGATACGGACTTTGTTGTATTCCGCTTGTAGGACATAGGTTGTAATCCATTTTTGTATTAACCGGCAAATCACGTGGTATTTCTACTATCACTACCGGCAGTATTGTCTGCTTGAGCTCTGTTCCGCTTCGGAAGAAGAAAACTTCATAATTTGTGTTTGTTACGAAATTATTCTAATTTAATCATTGGATTATGTAAAGAAATATATATTGGACCCCGTTGATCATTTAAATGTAAGTTGACACGCTATATTTTTTCAATATACGAACTTTGAAAATTTCATCGTCAGCATCGGGAAAATCAGCTATGGGCAGTTAGAGGTTACACGGCGCCTGTCAAAAGTATCTCGCCGTGTAAAACCTCTAACATTGTTGGAGTAGGGGAGGGGGCTAATTTGAGGATAACTATGGTACTAAACTTTTACACTTTGGGAGGGGGCTTATTTGAGGATAAATAAGGGTATTGATCCTAGAACAGGTAAGATATATTCTCTTGGTGTAATGTTGTAAATTCCACTTCCAGATCGTCCCTTCACCATCAACAGCTTTGATTGGTACTCCTTCCCCTGGAACTCTGCTCGGGGCCGGATCTCCAGGCAATCCACAGCTCCATGTCCCTTCCCCAAGCTCATTTGTGCCGACGCCCTCCCCTGGGTCCCTTGGGATCCACATGCAGTCTCCAGCGTCGCAGTTCATGGGGTCACAAGGTGTGTATGAGTGTAATTATTTGTCTATTTACTGTTAGCCTACATTTAAAAGTGGCTAGATATTGAAGCTGTAAGATAACACTTTTCTGATACTGACATGCTAATTAAGTAATGACGATAAGCTATGACTTATTGACAGTTTTGGGGATAATTTGGCATGGTAGACTGCACTTAGACATGTGGTCATTGTAAAAAGGTGTGAATTAATTGTTGATATTTATACATGTAGACAGTACACTCATTCATATGCCAAGATATATATTACACCATGATTTTTTCTTTCTTGATGATATATGTGGTGGGAAGAATTGCAAAAACATCATTCTTTGGGAAGTGTTCAACATATGTACAGAGGTGTACAACATATGTACAGAGGTGTACAGAAGTGTAAAACATATGTACAGAAGTGTAAAACATATACAAAAGTGTACAAAAGTGTACAACATATGAACAGAAGTGTACAACATATGTACAAAGGTGTACAACATATGTACAGAGGTGTACAACATATGTACAGAGGTGTACAACATATGTACAGAGGTGTACAAGTACAACATATGTACAAAAGTGTAAAACATATATACAAAAGTGTACAACATATGTACAGAGGTGTACAACATATGTACAGAGGTGTACAACATATGTACAGAGGTGTACAAGTACAACATATGTACAAAAGTGTACAACATATATACAGAAGTGTACAACATATGTACAGAGGTGTACAACATATATACAGAGGTGTACAAGTACAACATATGTACAGAAGTGTACAACATATATACAGAAGTGTACAACATATGCATTTCCTGAGTTGATTTTGTTGTTGACAGGTATGGAAGGTTCCCCGTTTGCTAGTTCTGGACTTGCCATGCCATCGCCAGGACAACGTAACTGGCCTAACTCACCATCTGTACCGGGCCCCTCACCCGTGTCACGTCACGGGACAGCCACATCACCCGGGCATCCGGCCCTCCACTCCCCTCAAACACTGAAGGATGGGGAACATAGCAAGCCTGGAGGTAAGTCTGAGTCTTGTCTCCAATAAAATTTCCCTGAAAAAAATTGACATGTATCAGTACACACAAAGTTTAGGTGGCTCATAATACAGGGGATTCTGTAGACATTGGCCAGGTGTCTTTATTGTCCTAACACTAATTATGGCAAGGAGGGATTCATACTTAGGGCTATTTCAGTAAAATATATATCCAATAGGAGGAATTCAGAAATAAAGGTATTCTGTGGAAAGGTAAAGTAGAAAATTAATCGTATTATATGGTACTGTTTTGATTAAATCACTATTTTAAAGGCAGAGTGACATGGTTTCTGATTGAGAAACCGGAACCCTCCCATGCCATTTGGTAACAATTTTACTTGAATAACCCTAGGCCTTGTAATTAAATGTTTTTCATACAAACTGAACTTAGCCTGCTTTATTCTTCAGAATAGTTTCTTTTAATATCAATATATTCTTTAAGTATCACAGTTTCTTCTGGAAATGCTACCTGATATTAATTGTACCAATAATGTGAATGGCATAATGAACTGATGTGTGAAATAGAATATTCTCATGTTTTCATCAATTTTCCTTTCCTGGCGACAGTGATGGGCCATCCGTCACGTGTGTTTACACATCGATCATGGGCAGCCTCCATCCCAACACTTCTATCCCATAATGCATTTGATACTCTGCTCACGCCCTCGGGACAGGGCAAGGTCACATCGCCCTTGGAGAGGTTCTTTGGCTGTGTGCTTTTTACCAGGAATCTGCCACGTATTATACAGAATGAGGAAAATGTGAGTTGATGCTTGTGCTACACCGGGATCTATATAAGTCTGCCTTGTAATGATAGAAATAAAGAAATGATATTTTTTGGGTCGTTGACTCAAATTGAAAAAAAAAAAAAATAAATAGAAAAGTTTAAATCTGAAACACCACAATTAATTTCACTTCAGTCTAATTTAAAAACTTAAAACTTATTAATTTTGAAAATATTCATTTATTATTTGATCGAAAATTAATACTAGATAAAGGTTCTTCAAACAACCAGATTTTAAATGTTTCCTGTAGTAACAATTGATTTGGAAATGTATTACACATTTTGACAATAGATAGGAATAAGATAAAATATTTACTTCAAAATGGAAAAAACTTCATAACCCTTTTCAAATTTCAATGTAAATTTTCTTTTACCATCAGAAAAAAATTTCATAGATGTTTGAAGAAAGCAAATATTTTTTTATGGTATTGATAATTATGTCACAACATATATTTTGAAAACCCAACAAAAAAGGATTTCTGCATTCAAACATTTTGTTTACAGCTGAATTTGGTCCGGTCATCGGATGCCAATGTAGTGATATTTAAAGTGGACAACCTACAGTTCCGTGTCAGCTTTAATGCAACAACTCTGCAAAGTCTACATATGAATGCTTCAAACTTGCCAGGTAGGTATTCTACATACAAGTAAGACAGGTACGCACTTTGTAATTGCTAGTATCAAATATGTATGGATGATTTGAGAAAACTTTTTCCTTTGAATTTTGATGACTGTTTTGGGTGTCTGCCAATATAATTACTTATACTTGTTAGATTTTTAGATCTTAGTATTGTTTTAAGTTTTAATATATTGAGAAGCATTAACCAACATATAGATAATATCACATATGAATATTTTTGAAATACCTTAATAAAGAAAAGAAATGTTCATACTATAACAGTTTATTTAAAGGTTTAAAACAAAAATACTGAGTTAATAAATTTTCATCAATATGTTGCAATCAATATATATAAGTTTTGAAAGTTTTCATAGTTAAATTACTGTGATTTATGATAAAAAAATTCCTGATTTATTAGTCAAGTTGAGAGAAAAAACTAATATTAAAGACATCAATTAAATTTGTTACCAGGATCAACACTTAATCAGTGTTGTGTCTTCATTCTCACTGGCTGAACCTGAAATATTAATACAAGTCCGAGCACTGTTATATCTGTCATAGTGCCACACAATGTATTTATATAAAATTTTACAGACTCTCGAGACCCCTTCCCCACAGAACTGATCAACATCCTTGAGCGATTCTTCGAGGTTAAGGTAAGTACCTCTCTCAGATCACCTGCCCTGGTAAGGACAATTTCTGTTCTTTGTCATAACTCATGGCCTTATATTTTAGGGCAAAACAAAATGCAGGAAGCTTATGTTATCAGTTGAGATGTATTCATCTCTTTAAAAGTTCCACCATATCAGATTTTATCAAACATTTGAACCAAAAGAGCTACTTGTAGTTCTTACTAGCTTTTATCAGCTATACATTTGGGTCAGTTCAAATTAAAAGATCTGAATTAGAAGTTCTTTCAAATTGTATTAAATTTAACTTCATTTAAACTGATTATTAAATCTGTCCATGGACATTGTCCTTTAATTAATCGAACAGAACTTGTAACCAAATGTACTTTGAAAAATACCTACCAATCTTATTTGATTTGAAAGCTTGAACAATGAAAAAGGGCATATCACTTGTTTGCATTTCTGCTGATTTTCATTATAATTGCGTACCTATTTAATTTGGTGAGCTTATTACTCAAAATGGGCTTATTGCAGGACAAATTCTGAAAATAACATTTTACCTACAATGTATATAGTATGTACTGTTTTGATCTTCACCATTCCATAGCGATGTATCCTGCTCAAATTAAGTTTACAATTGAAGTGACAATGATTTTATTTCTAACATTTGTATTACTTTAAGTGATGCCTAGTTTTGATAACATTTGGGTTCTTCAGGTTGCTACTCATCCTTACAAGGTGAATGCCCTTCGAGCATTCTGCAGACTGTTGCCCCTACCAAGCAGGATTCTTAAGGACTGTATTCAGATCATGAGGCTGGAGATGGTGAGTGGTCTGTTAAGAATGATTGCATTTGTCTCAAGTATTGCGATATAAAGATGATAATGTTTCATCCGACATTTATTCGTAGTATATATCAAATGATATTATTTGATTCCCGTTTCTTTCAGATGAATGAAACACGTAACACGAAGTGGACAGTAGCTTTCTGTCTGACCATTCCGCCCTCAGCTGCGTCCATCGCCCCGGCTGGAGCGGCAGCCATTGCAGTAAAACAGAAGATGGTCCTAATGGTAAGGCTCAGTTACTGTAAGAATTAGAGAGGCATGCTATTGTAGCAGAACTGGACTGGACACTACCAGTAGCCAGGTAGCTCAAATGGTCAAGAGTGTCTGTCTAGAGTTCAGAGGTCCCGTATTCAAGTCCTGTCATGTTTCTCCTGTTACATTTGGCACCCAACTAAATCCCCCCTGTGGTGGTATAGGGTCTAGGTTATTAGAAGACTTTATTGAAGGAGGAAGGAATATAGCAGACCTGGACTGGACGGAGTGCCAATGGCCAGGTAGCTCAAAATGATTACAGTGTCTGTTTTGAGCTTGGAGGTCCTGGGTTCAAGTCCCGGTCTGGTCATTGTATTTTTCTGTTGCAATTTTAGCCTATCTGTTGTTATTGTTCTCATGATGTTTTGTTTATTGTTGTTAACTTTGGAGAAATATTGAAACTTTTATCCGTAATGATCAGTGATAGATAGCATGTTTTCTCTTACCCTGGACAGAGATATCCTCAATTTTAGTGGTGTGAGATTTTCTTGTCTCACCCTAGGGGAAAGACGAGCTACAACAATTGCATTTCATCACATCAACAATTCCATGACGTCACGGCGACAATACAATGATGTCATGTAGACAGTTCAATCACGTCACGTAAAAATTTCCTTCCATTGTGTAACGTCAATATTAGATACATAAGAGGGTAAACAGGGTAAGAGAAAAATAATCATTCACCCCTATGGAAGTGAGACAGGGGAATCACAACCCTCGGGGTAAGATAATTAAGCTGCCAAACACTCGGCAAGCCTCTTGTATGGAAACTTAAGAATCTTCCTCCTCGGGTTGAGATTCCCCAGTCTCACCCCCAAGGGGTGAAAAATTCTATCATTACCAACACTTTTAAACTTTGTATACATTTTATTGATCTGATAGAGTGTACTAATGCTTTGTGTCAGCATTTTCATCAACATTTCGCTATCTATCCACAGCTGCAGCTGACCAGAGCGGATGTCCAGCCACCCATGGGGGTGGAACCTCAGTCCATTATTGTCCAGCTTTTGTACGACTTCAATGCTAATACAGTGATACAGATGGAAGTGCCCTCACGGAATCAGCCCACACAGCAACCTACACCGGCACATATTGCCGTTTCTGCTTTCCTGAAGAAGATCGAAATGCACCAGAACACCAATGAATGTGCCCTTTTCCCAACAGTACATAAACTCATGCAAGGACTAGTATTACCGGGGCAAAATTAAGGGGGTAGTGATACTGGGGTAAAGTTGTCATGGATAAGTGATTCAGGGGTAAAGTTGTCAGGGGCTTAGCCATACTTTGGTTAAGTTGTCATGGGGTTAGTAATACTGGAGAAAACTTGTCAGTGGGGTTGAGGGTTAAGTTGTTGGGAATTGGTGATCACTACTTGCATAAGGTATTGTGACACTGAGTTGGGATTTTCAGGGTTCTAGTGTACTAGGGTAGAGTTGACAGGGACTACTCCGGTGGTACTGTGGTACAGTGGTTATGTTGTTGGAGATTACTGTTACGGGGCAGTTTTGGAAACCATTGATTTCTTACAGACGCCTAGTATTTACTGTATATAGGCAATGAAACATTGTCTACAAACCAGAGTCAGGAGTTTATACATTTCTTATTTGAATAATTATGTTCTACCGATTTGTACCCGATAATCATGTGACTTACTGAGTACAATCTCCCGTGGTGACATTTGACCTTGGCTGCATCAGATACCAGAGACTGGATAGAAATCTTTTGATACATTTTGTAACTTTTTTTAAATGTAGTGTAAAATTACTGAAAACCAGCAGGAACATATCTTTAACTTTCTGAAGAATTGATGTGAATCTCTGGCCAATACAAGTGGTAATGATAATTATGTGTGTAAATTATTGAAAAGTCACTTTGCTTTAATTGTGTCGATAAATTCTCAATTGTGTCGATAAAATCTCAATCCTATACCCGTTTCCAACCACGTGTTTTAACGTGATCTTGTATGGTGTTTTATGTTCAGATACAAAAAAAGCAAGAAAAACAAATTATGAAGATTTTTTTTTTGTTAAGCGTGATCAACTCAACCAGCATTACTGAAAATCAAGTTTGTTTTCTCTTTGCTTGGCCTTGTCGCTTTTACAGATCGTGTGTACACTGTATTTCCCTTCACAATAAATTTGTGTCTTCATTATGATGTGTAATTGATGCTGCAATGCTATTGTTTTTGTTAAATTTGAAATGAAACCAAAGCACCCGAGTGTAAATTCCTTAACTTACAGGGATTTAATTAAAAGTGATATCTATAAGGTAATATATCAAGCGATACTCTTGATAACAGGCGGTCGTCAGAGCAGGTTTGACTGTATTTAATTTTTAATATTTTTCAAAAATACTGTATCATCTCTAACAATTTTATGGAGAATTTGAATTTAATATATTTGTTATTTCAGCATAATATACATATTGCTGTTGTTCTTTTAAGACAAGTAGACAAATTTTCTTTATCCGAGTTAGGTAGTTAATTTTCAAGGCTAAAATGAAGATAAACAACTTCCACGAATTTGAATTCGCAAATCAAGAACTTAGAATAGTAACACTTAATGATGTTTCTCCAGGAAAGATATATTGAGAGCTCAATTCTGTAAAATTTTCAGACTCGGGATGGAAGCTCTTAAATGAAAGATGTCAAAAAATACAATTGATGTACATTGTATGATCTTGTATACAGTGTGTACAACTTAAGTTGATATATGGTTCATGAAGTGTCGGATTTGGTGCATCACATTTGTATTTGTAAATAATTTTGTTGATGTATTGTGAATATACCATTATACTATATAAATATTACATTACAATTTGTAATCTTAATTGTTGTCAAATGTTGATAAGACAATACTGAGTCTCATTTTTATGTCATTTGTGGCAATATTTCAGTATTAAAACTTTCTACATTTGAGGAAAAATAAATATGTGAATCATGGCAGTGCTTGTTATGTTTGATTTTAGTGCAGTTCATTAAATCTAAATTTAATTTCATTGTATCAGTACTAACCAGTGTGTTCATCAAAATCTTTTCCTGACATTTTGTATCAAATTTGACTGGTACCAATATGTTTATTATTACCAGACTGTGACCAAAAAAAAATCCCCTCCTTTTGAATTCTGAAGGGCAACAATCTAATTGAAATCCAGATCCTCATTCTCACTCTGTTACATGAACATTTAACGTCCCATAAGGGGTCACGTTCTGATGATTTTGTGATATGTGTATTTCACTTTCAGGGCGAATTATCAATTTGTCGACGCATCGAAGCTAACCATTTCGTCACAGCATTCATCTGAAGCAAACCATTTCAGCACAGCATGTATATAGATATAGGCTTCGTGGGACGAAATGACAGATTATGCAAGCTATGCGCTCCAGTCATGCTAGTTCGCACTTATAAAATTCACTTCCTTGATTCTGGATGTAGTCATTCTTTCCTGGACCACAAGCAAGGATTGTCTCCATGTCATTTTTGCTTCATAGTGAGAATTTAACAAGATACAAATGCCTCACAGGGCCCAGTTGTTCAAAAAGTGATTAGGCTAATCACAATTTAACAACAATTTTATAACCCTGATAAAATCATTTCCGGTTAAACTAACTTGACAAAATTTCATGAAACAAAATACTCCTCAGTCTCTTCCCACCTGACAATTTTAAGGAATACATACACTCGGGTTTTGACGTAACGGAGAAATGAGATTTTCACTAATCAAATGATTAAGCTAATCACGTTTTGAACAACTCGGCCCAGACAGATTTTAGTTTGTTGATCTGTTTGGGAAATTTAACCAGTTTCATATGAAAAGGCAAATAATGAAAACAGACAAGAGTATTGGACATGGTTGTTTATTCTTTCAACAAAATAAATACAAAAGAATTAGATTTTTTGTTTGTACATGATATGAACTTAGTGAATTGCCAATAATGTTCTCAACAATACCGGGAAAATATATCAAAACCCAAAGTAAGTCAAGCATCATTAACCATAGCATGTTCTATATATAGATATGTATGTGTTGTACATTTGTATTAATCAAAATGGATTCCATACAAAAACCAAATTGCCGTCCCATTTTTATCAGCCATGATATGTAAACTAAACCGAACTTTGACCTTTCATCAGATGATTACAATACCCGCATTCAACATTTTTTCAACACACTGGTTACATTTGCAAGGATCACTTTAACTATTTTTGTAAAGAGCTTAGGTACATTTAATTGTGAAAATTCAAATATATATGTATTTCTTGAAAAGATAACATTGTTTCATCCACATGGATAACTTTCCAATCCCATGGTCTGTATTTGTATATTATGAGAAATGAAGATTGTTGGTAATTTTGATTTTTTTTTTTTCTTCCCTATTTTTAATGTGACAGTGATATTACTATCACCATAGCATACTCTCTCCAGTTCTGAATGGTTACGCAATTTTAACTTTTTGATCAATATGACACCTATACTTGCTGTTCTGACATATCAGAGTTACTTCCCTTCCTTTATCTTGCGTGATATTTTCAAATTTACCCTAGCGTCCCATATAAATTTAGTGCATTGATGAATTGGTGCGCCAAAATTACTTTTTGTAGGAACAATTAATAAAAACTGCAATTAGCGCAAACATAATTTAGCGGAATGGTATAGTGTGATAAGTGCTAAAATAAGATTACCGCTAAAATAAGATTACCACTAAACCCTCTGTGTCATGGCCATGAGCTTTCACCTCTTCATCTCCAATTAATCACATGCATTGACAACAGTTACTGTTGTAGAAAAAATTATCAATGGAGCAGATACACTTAGTGCTCAAATTCACACATACCAATACACTGGACTTACTAAAGCTGGAATGTAAAAAACTCATCACAGATACGAATGCAGATTATACAAAATGAAGTATTTCATTACAGTCCTGTGTATCAGGTTTCATTCATTCAACAATAAATATTGTACTGTGGTTAGTTTCTGGGATATTAAAACCAAACTTTATAAAATTTTAATCAATATTATTCTTCATAAGAAAACTACCACGGTAGTTTTTGTTGTTCAATTTAATTTGAAGTTTTCATAAGGTTTATACAGAGTGAAAATACAGTGATAATTGGTCATGTATGTGTATTTCTACATTATGGGGGGGTGGGGGGGTAATTTCACGATTTCAATACGTAAACTATGCGTGAGGGGGTAATTTTCGTGATCGATCCACTTTCGCTTGTATTTCAAGATTACGCAAGTTAATATAAAAATAATACACTTGGGGGAAACTTTAACGAACAAAAAGAGTCTGCGTAATTAGCGTAAATTCCCCCCGCGCGTAAATTTCAACGTTTACAGTATTTATCACATATTACAGGAGAAGGTATATAAACAAGATGAATTATATACATGTAAACAACCTATACAAAAACAATTAAATTTTGGTCTTAAGTAGATCAGTGCTTTTATGGACAGTGAAAGCTAACCCAGGCAACAATATGGAAGCTGAACTTAATACAACACGAAATATAAACAATATACAGACAATAAAATTAACAAAAATTATAAAATAAAATTATTACTTATATACAGACCTTGATAGAGAAGATATTTTTTTGTATATCGATATATAAATAATTATTTATATTCCGATATTTGGTACAATTATATAATCAATGAATAAAATAAATATGAATTCGAGTGATTTGGCTTCATCTACAACCTAACAAGGGGTTTTCATACTTTCATACAGTCTGTATCAGGTTAATTACAACTGATTGCAATGAAATTTTGAGTTTGGAGAAAATATTGTTTGTAGCTAATATACAGGTACATCGGAATGAAGCATACAGCATTACTGGAATTTTAAATCAAATAGCTTTAAGTATTTCACTAAAAGTGACTGTTTTATCGTTTATTTTTGGTCTCTTGGTTAATTTCAGTGATATTGTCCTAAATACTTTTTTAATTCTTGAACAAGTGAATTAGAAAATGACATCAAATATTCAAATATTTTTCATAACTTACAAATATGATTAGCGAGCTCATGTATAATTCTTATCATTTCCTTTACAGCAGTATACTATAGGATATGTATATGATGACTTGTCTCCCAAATTTCACAGGTACATTTTGGTAATCCTATTTTACAGCAATTACAAAACAAGTTATACCAAGTTATTTGAACCATGCTTGTTGGCCTAGACTGAAGTGTGCGATGGGTCCTACCATGGAAGGTAACCAGAATACCCAGAGAAAGCCCGATGTGGTCAGGCAGGTGCCCCAATACCTTTTCACATCCGATCGAGAAATCGAACCCAGGCCGCCTAGGTAAAATGCAAGTGTGTTACCAATGTACCACCCAACAACCTGAAATTTGTCTTTACCTATTCAGAATATATATAGAGATCAAGGAAAAGACGAGGATCTCACATACACTTTTATTTCAAAAATGTTATGACTCCTAATAGAATGTTGTCATCATGGTCACTGCGTAATTGTATGACAAATGATGAATGTCATGAGATTTGTCAAAACATTCCATGTACTATTGATGATGGCGCAAAGCATTTTATTTCTTTAATCTTACAACCTGCAGTATCTAATAAAAAAAGTCTGGGGAAAAATACTTTTACAACCTGCAGTTTCTAATAGGAAAGGGGGGGGGGGGGGGGAATAAACAACCAACCCATTGGTATGTAGACAGTAATCAGGCGTGGATCCAGGAATTTGAAAAGGAGGTGGTCCAGAAATTTTTTTTGGCGATGGGTCTGGGGGCCATAATGATTATAGCAAATTTTGCAATCTTTCGAGGATAAGATTTTCGATAAGGGGGAGGGGGGGTTTAGCATAGGCTTTTTTTTTTAAGGCTATAAAAAATATTTCCTCGTCCGAAAAGGGGCCACTGCTTAAGATGTCCATGTCCATTTACATCATGCAGGGGAGATTGATTGAATTTGTCCCGGATTCTGCTAACATCTGTAGTTATGCTATAGAGGATAGTCAAAAATTTGATTTTAAAAACAAATAACTCCCAAATAACTTACAATATCCAATTTATCACAGAAATCTTATTCTTAGAAGAATGAAAATCTGGAAAAGATATCACAGAGATTGAGAGACCAGACAAATAGGAATGGTATTAAAAAATTTTTTGTCTGAAACATGAATGTGTAGCGGAACTGGACCAGGTCGATCATCGGCGACCAGGTAGCTCAATCGGTAGAGCATCCGGCTAGTGTTCGGAGGTCCCGGGTTCAAACCCCGGTCTGGCCGTGCATTTTTCCACTCCTACTACAGAATGTATATTAATGTACAGAAAATTCTTAATACACTGCCGTCTACTTTACATTAAAACGTTGTTACACTGTCATCATTATACAATTATACTGCTGCCATTTATGCTGGAAATTTTGGCATTATAGAAGGTTTGGCAATAAATTGAAAACTAAGGAATTGATAAAAAAAAACTGAAAAATTGATAAATATATGTTTACTGTTCGTGAGATTGCAAACAAAAGAGAGGAGATTTTAAAGGTTTTACTGTATATAAAAAAGGGTTAGCAATATCTTTTTCAAAAAGGTTTTATCTATAAAATGAATAGAAAATATCAACCTATAATGTCTATAAATATACATAGATTGGTTTCAATGAGGGGGCATTATATAGAGGTTTTACAGCATGCACAAAAAAGTGACACATCAATTATAACAAATTCTGTACCACCGTATGTGCATGCAAACATATTCAATAAAATTGAAGAATATATAACTATGCTTGTGATATCAATATTTATCAATTATGGACTTTTGGTGAGGTCAATATGGTATTATACTGACCTAGTAGAATCAGATATTGACAGGGCGAAGCCTGAGGTCAATATTTTAGAAATATCAAGTCAGTATCTCATAATATTGACAACCATGTGAGCATGTTTCAGCCAATGAGAATTCAGAAAATTTGAACCATTTCTAATATTGAAAGATATTGATGGAGTAAATGACAGCTCTCGTCCAATCACGATTAAGTTTACAACACATATATGTAATAAACATATGCACTACCTGGTTACATACCCATACTCAAAGTAAACAATCGCTCAAAGTAAACAATATCTGTACAGTTATATAAAGACCATGTTCCTCAACAAAGTCGGGAGTTATACCTACATGAACATGTACACCAACCATCCTCACACTGGGAATCTATTGTACATTTAAATGTGTGAATACTACACTACAGTTATTTATCATAAATGTATAATACTATATATCAGTTTTACACTAAACTTGGATTTGTTTATGTGCAGTAACTCATATCAGTAGAAAGTACTGGATTCATGTAATCTTTTGTTTGATAATCAATAGTTTCATTAAAATATCACAACATACTTCTTTTCGATGTACTGCCAATATGAAATCTAATGATCAGCAACATATTATTAATTAATAATGAATTAAATCATCAGAATTAAATCAATAATGGGACTTTTTACAGTAGAACTTTTGAAGTTGTAGATAATGTCATAGGATTTTTAAGGGGGATAACTCTAAAAAGTTATGCAAAAAAAAAAAAAAAAAAGGGTAGCATATTTCCTTAAATAAAAAATAAACCAGCACCTAAATTTGTGTCATTTTGTCTCAGATCAATCCGCAATATCTTCACTATAAAAAAAAACATATCGGTTATATATACTGGTAAATAAAAAAAGTAAGAAAAGTATTACAAATTAACAGTCAGTTGAATTGCTAACAAACAATTTCTCAACAAAATTAATACCTTTTTTTATTACAATTGCAAGAAAATTAACCACAAATTAACAAAGATGCCCTTTGCATGATAATGAAACCCAATGATTTTTTTAATCTTATTTTGGACATTTGGAAAAAAAATGTCCACATATATATGATTTTCAACATTGGGGAATTTCATTTAAATAGTATGATTAACAAGTTTATCATTGACATAAATGTGTCATGGATGGTAAGTAACTAAGAAAGTTGATAATGCTGTGTGACACATGAAACTGTTGTCTTATCATGCTTTGAAGACATTCTCTCTTAACACAAGGATACACCTTTTTGTTGCAGAATTGAAATGAAGAATATATGGTACGTCATTTTGATTGGTCCACATAACGAGGTAATGACAGACATTTTGAGATTTTCTGGCTTTCATCCATTCATTCTTTCTGGATTCTCTGTCTAAGAAAAGCTAAGGAAAGAACAATGGTACAATATATGTATGGTCGTGCTCCAAGTGTCATCGAAACAAACTTTCCACCATTTCACAATTTTTTAATACATATAAAGGATAATATCAAAATACATTTCTGTTTGTTTTATTATGATAAACATGTAATTTGAAAGCATTTCAGACACTTTTTATCGCATGAGGAACAAGCTCAATAAATGTGAACTCGAAAAAAAATACTTCATTAAATGAAATAATTAAAAGTTTTTCTGACAACAATTTATCAGTAATCTCTAAGCAAATAGCAAACTTCTGAGAAACCAAAATGTTATTAAACATAAATAAAGATGAGTATGTGGCATGATTTCAGTATGCAAAACTTATCAGTAAGTCAGCAATTATATCATTGATTATAGGTAGAAATGGACGGGGCACAGACCACACAAAGGACTGTGAGGAAAGAGGCATAACTCTTTTAAAAGGTACTCAAAATACATGGCAATTGTAGGTGGTATTATAAGTAGGGAGATTTTTATTATTCCCTTGACAAAGTAACATATAGTAAAAAGGTCCAGAGACTGGATAAGCAAAACTCTGCCATTTCAAGATTACCTACTGTTGTGTAAACATTCTGTAAGTTTACATGGAACAGTACTATGGGATACGCTGATTTATTGCATGTTTGCCAGTGAAATGTAGAAATTTATCAAACTAATAAAATTTAAATTTTCATTGCAGCTATGAGCAGTGAAAATATAAAATTTTGCATTGAAAATATAAGTTTTCCATTTTTGACCAATCAGAGCAGACCTTTGTATTCACCTCGTTGAAACTTGCTGATTTTACCAGTCGAAGCGGAGATAGATAAATTAGCCGTATTACCGAAATATTTTGACTAGTTTTTGACAAAATAATCACTTGATGTTAGCTATTCCTGCATAGATTATCCGATAACAGCAGACAACTCTTAAATTGTGCTGATCAGTCCTTTCAAAATGGCGCCATTAAGTTGACGTGGAGTAACGTCACAAAGAGATAAAGTCATTACTGATTCCTGCACTTTTTGACACTATTAATTTTTAATTAATTTTTCAATGTTTTCAATTTTGTTTTTAAGTTTATGAAATGTAATAAAAAGAAAACTGAATGAGAAACCATTCAATATCCACTATGTATAAGGTCACACATGCTATGACAAGTTTGCAAACCTCCCCACTGGTATGTAATAGGTGTTTACAAAATAACTCTCAGGTAAGAGGGGATGGGTAATGAAAACACATTTTCACTGAACTTCTTTGGACATGGGTGGGCTTATTACCAGGCATGGGGATATAATGGTGATATATGAAAAGGATACATTGATGAACTGATGGCATGGAGCTGCAAGAAATAAAACATTCATTTAGTTACACAGCCCTAAATAAAAAAATATTAATTACAGTTTATATCAACATGCATTGCATATATCAATCAAGATGAACAGTTAGAGACAATTTGGAACATGAAGGATCAATTTTCTAGTTTCTCAGCCACTGAAATTTATTCTTTGTCTCTGGAGAAGATGTTTCTGCTATTTGTCATTTCAAATTAGTAGATATCATAGTATAACTTATCATAATATTAATAACTTCATAATCATCCATATTTTTATGTTAGCAAAAATAATTATTTTTTTTTTAATTATGAATTAAGATAAATCTCCGAATCAGAGAGTCAAAAGCTCTGATATATTTTTTTCATTTTTGATGTTAAATCAATATTATGGTTAACTCAATAATAATCTATGAAAATGAGTTTTGCTGTTAAGTCATATCATACTTACCTGGTCTATGAGTTTAGACATTTTGTCATTACTAGCCGACTTGCCTTCTTCTGTGTCCCGCCTACAGTGAAGGTGAAGAAAATATGCAGTGTTATCACAGATGCTATCTGTCAATTCAAATTATATATGTGTAGAAAAGATTGACTCATATTGAAAATGTATTACCGTATTTGACCTAATAAACACACTGTGCACTTATAAAAACACAAAAGGGGAGTGCTTAATAAAACCATGTACAGGGAAATGTTAACATGTGAAATCTGGGTGGAAAAAATGACCTCTTTTTTTATTAACATATTTTCATGTAGTGAAAACAATCTAGAGTCTTTGGTTAAAAGATCAAAGACAATATTGGCAGATCAGTGAGGTAAGGAAGTTTTTATAAGTTTCAATTAGCATTGATTTGTTTGGTTTGTTTTTGTTTAACGTCCTATTAACAGCCAGGGTCATTTAAGGACGTGCCAGGTTTTTGAGGTGAAGGAAAGCCGGAGTACCCGGAGAAAAACCACCGGCCTACGGTCAGTACCTGGCAACTGCCCCACGTAGGTTTCGAACTCGCAACCCAGACGTGGAGGGCTAGTGATAATGTGTCGGGACACCTTAACCACTCGGCCACCGCGGCCCCGTTTATGAGCTGAAAATACTTTAAAGAAAATGAAATCAATGTTCAAGGACTTATAGCCTCTATTCCAATACATATCAAGCAATTATTAACAAGAAGAACACAGAAGACAATATAGCTCACAGAGTGGGTAGAAATTCAGATTTTGGTTTTTAAAAGTAGGTCAAAGGTCAAAGTCCAGGTCAGCATGTCTGTGAATGTAGTACCAATAGAAAGGTCTTGTCACAATGAACACACACGTTAAATATGAAAGCCCCATCTCAAACTGTTAACATATTGTGGCCAATTGTTATTGTTATTCAGCTTCAAAATGTAACAGTCACACTTATAAATTGTGCCCTGATGACGGCCTGCTTAGCAGGCCAAAACTGTAAACATGTCGGCATGATCAAATTTAAACCTGGACTCTGGAGTTGCTGCTCTTCTTTCATACCTTGATTTTTCTACTTTTTAAGAGCGCTCTGCATACCATGGCATCCTCCTAAGACCAAGAAGACGAACTTTTTCCTAAACTAGACTGAATGAATGTTGGTTCTTTGGGGATTTCTCTCCACTTAAATTTATATACTGTGGCCAAGGTTAATAACATACTGTTGCCAAGGTTAATGGTTTTTAAAAGTAGGTCAAAAGTTGGTCAAGGTCAGCAGGTCAGCAAATGTATTAGCAATAGAAAGGTCTTGTGACAAGGAACATATGTCAAATATGAAAGCCCCCATCTTTTAAAGTTAACATACTGTGGCCAAGGTTAAAAAGGTCATGGTCAAGGTCAGCAGGTCTGCAAATGTAGTACTGTGGCCTAAGTTTTAAAGTGTGTGTACCCATGATAGGTCAAAGGTTGTGGTCAAGGTCAGGTCAGCGGATCCGCAAATGTATCGGTTATATCAATGGAACGGTCTTGTCAAAAGGAACACATATGTGAAATACCTAAGCTCTACTCTCCTTAGTACTGACAAACTACTGTTTAATAAAATCTTTGATCAAACTGTCTACCGACGATGAAGATAAGCCATAAATTATTATGTATATTTACTTTTGATGTGCAAACGTTGAATAGACTCAATTATTGTTTGATAAATATTTGCATCATTCTGCCATTTCCACTGATTGCCCAACAAGATTTTGACATGTTTACATCAGCGATGACAATGGGCTATTGTGGTAAGCTTTTACATATCAGTACAAGGAAACATTTTCTATTGTCTCTGGGCATGAACAGTGCTTTTTTAACATTCTTGTCCGATTCAGAATTTTTAAATGTTAACAACATTGTTGCTTTCAATAAATAATAGTTCTACAGTCAAAACATAAAAAAGTTCTTTGTGATCCCTCACACATGCATTCATGTCATTTTAATTAAGAAATAATTAACGATGATTCGTGTTTTATTGCAGGATATACAACGAGGACTCGGATATTTTGCAATTGAATTAATAACGAAGGCCGCAGGCCTGAGTTATTAATTAAAATTGCAAAATATCCGAGTCCAAGTTGTATATCCTGCAACAATACACGAGTCAAAGTTGATTATTTCTCGAAGGTCAAAACTATGGATGATGAGTCCAAGGTTACAAACAAAGTAACAAAGCAAGGACGACACAGGGATGGGGGAAAACAACGACAGGATCGTAGGAATCCACAACATCGCCACCAACCACATCCTTACAACATGTTTGTTCCGCATGGAGGATATGTGTCTCAAGGCAACCACCGGTTCCAATCATACCATGCCAATGCACACCATGGGAACAGATCAACATTTCCCAAGCCCCAGCGATCGTTTACTGCTGGACAGGGATCCCATTCGAATTCACAGGCACCTTTTTTAGGGAGGGGCCGGGGTCAGCAGAAGCGGAAGGGACCCCAGAGCGGACATCATTGAACATTGAAAGCCCTTCACCACGTGTAAGTAACTGTGATCGGTTAAATGTAGTGTCTACTTCTGACCGTAACAATGATATACTCAAACGTATAGTCAATACTCCAGACAATTTTGTTGGTGGGAAAATTTCTGGGTCATGGAGTGCATGGAAAACTATTACATCAGATTCGTGGATTTTAGATTCAGTCTTGGGGTATCACATAGACTTTGAATCTACACCAATTCAACATGCCCCTCCCCCACATTTAACATTCAACGAGTCCGACACATCTATTCTTTCGAATGAACTTGAGAAACTTTTGGATAAAAGTGTTATCGAGCCAGTGCTCAGGGAGGCACCTAATGGTGGGTTTATTTCTAATGTGTTTACCAGACCTAAGAAGGACGGCTCACATCGTTTAATACTAAACTTAAGCAGACTTAACGAGTTTGTTGTATATCACCATTTTAAAATGGAAACTTTACATTCAGCCATTACTATGGTAAAACCTAGGTGCTGGTTCGCTTCAGTGGACCTGAAGGATGCATATTATTCTGTTAATATTGTAGACAAAGACCGGAAGTATCTGCAGTTTAGATGGCAGGGTAATCTGTACCAATTCACTTCTCTTCCCAATGGCCTGACGTCAGCACCGCGTGTCTTTACCAAGCTTATGAAACCTGTGTATTCCACTTTACGGAAAATTGGACATATGAATGTTGCTTATATTGACGATAGTCTCCTCGTATCTGACACATGTCAAGACTGTTGGTCCAACATATCTGACACAGTTACTCTGTTTGACACCTTAGGTTTTACGGTACACCCTAAGAAATCAGTGTTAGCCCCTACACAGGAGATAGCATTTTTGGGATTCCTTCTGAACTCGCTGGATATGAAAGTGCGGCTTACCAGGGATAAGGCCTACGAAATTAAAGAAATTTGTTATAGTGTGATTAACAGGCCCAATGTCACAATCAGGACTTGGGCGACTCTAGTGGGGAAATTGATTGCTTGTGCGCCTGGGGTCCGTTTTGGCCCTTTATTCACAGACAGGTTAGAGAAACTGAAGGATCAACAACTAAAATTTAACAAGGGTAATTATGATGCTGACATGTTGGTATCAGACGAGGCTATTGCTGACTTGCAATGGTGGGTTGACAATATTGAGTGTAGTTCCAAGCCTATCACAGTGGGTCAACCTGATATGACTATTACTTCTGACAGTTCCACATATGGCTGGGGGGCTGTAGCAAAGACTATTGATGGGGACACACGACGCACCGGTGGGCATTGGTCCCACACTGAGCAGGATCATCATATCAATTTCCTTGAACTTTCTGCGGCGTGGTTGGCATTGAAGTGTTTTTCAGTGGATCAATCCAATCTCCACATAAGATTGTACTTGGATAACACTGTAGCCATTTCCTATATTGACAACATGGGGGGCAAATGTCGTGATCTTGCCTCTCTTGCTCGGTCCATATGGTTGTGGTGTATTGATCGTGACATCTGGTTATCAGCAACACATATTCCAGGTGTGGACAATGTAGAAGCTGACAGACTTTCGCGTCGTTTAAACCCAGACTTAGAGTGGATGTTATATCCCCATGTTTTTGACAGTATCTACAATAGATATAGTAAACAGCTTACCATGGATGTGTTTGCTTCTAGGATTAACCATCAACTTCCTATGTATGTGTCATATTTGCCAGATTCTGATGCTTTCGCTATTGATGCGTTTTCACTTGATTGGGGTGTTCATGGACTACTTTATGTGTTTCCTCCTTTCAGTGTACTGGACAGAGTTGTGCAGAAGATAGCAACAGAGGAGGCAACAGTGGTGTGTGTGGCCCCGCTATGGATAACACAACATTGGTTCGGGAGCCTGCTGGCTCTTATAGCGGGGCCCAGTTACATACTTCCACCTGTCAGGACATCGCTGATCCATCCAGCTTTTCCGGATTGGAAACACCCTCTACAAACTATGCGCTTAGGGGTATTTTACCTATCAGGCAAGCCCTCATCAGCAGTGGACTTTCGACAGACATTACAGAGGTCATCCTCGATTCCTGGCGAGATTCTACAAAGAGGCAGTATGGGTCTTATATCCAAAGATGGATGTGTTTTTGTAAAGAACAACAAGTTGATCCATCTCGAGCACCTGTAACATCATTATTAAAGTTTTTAAACACTTTATTGTGTCAAGGTCTTAGTTACAGTGCTATTAACACTGCCAAATCTGCGGTTACCTCCCTTTTGGATATTGTTTCTCCGCGCAATCCGCGTAATGATGTCCTGCTTACTAGGTTTATGAAGGGTGTGTTTTCGCGTAAACCGTCATTACCTAAGTATACAGCTACGTGGGATGTGTCCGTTGTGTTGGGGTACTTACGTACCTTATGGCCAATGCAATCTTTGTCATTATTACAGTTGTCGGGGAAATTATGTATGTTACTGTCCTTGGTAACTGGACAACGTGGGCAAACGCTTCACCTTATGTGTGTTGATGACCTGGTGATAGAGGACTCTAATGAGGGTCAAAGCCTAGTCATTACTTTTCCCACTTTGCTAAAATCTTCTCGTCCAGGACATCATCAACAGCCTATCAGAGTAGAGAAGTTTTCAGACGATGCTCTTTGTGTGCTTACCTGTTTCATTGAGTATAGGCGACGTACACTTCCTCTCAGGGAAAACCCAACTAGTCGTCTTTTCATATCAACAAAACCGCCTCATCAATCTGTGTCCAGAGACACCATATCACATTGGATCAAACAGGTGCTAGCTAGTGCAGGTATTAACATTCAACAGTTTGGTTCACATAGTGTTCGATCTGCCACATCCAGTGCTGCAGCACGTTTAGGCATCCCACTTCATACCATTCTTGAGGCTGCAGGATGGAGCCAAGACTGTACATTTCGGAAATTCTACCAACGACCGGTTAATTATGCGCTCAGATACTGTTAACTCGCTGACTGCAGTTTTAAGTATTAATTAACATGTGACTTGGTTCATTGTTTTAAATTTGAGTGTTGGACTATATCAGAGTAGTTTCTCAAATGATTTGCTTAGTTATGTGGGCGTACGCCTGACTGTTGAAATATACTATAACATTGGTTGGTTTATCATTGAAATGTATAAAAACAAGTTGTTTCTATATAAATGATGGACAAAACGTTATTCTTTGTCATTTCTTATCTTTATTTGTCAATCTTTCATCAACTCTAAACTCTCATTTGAATACTAAGTATGATATAATTGATGAGTGAAAATTAATAATTAAACGAATTTATGATGTTTGAGTATAATTTTCACTCATCAATTATCATACTTAGGATTCAATTGCCCACCCATGGTTGTAATACCCTCCCCTAGCTAGGGTTATTGAATTGCTTGATGAATGATTGACTGCTCTAAATACTGAATCACGTGATCATCGACGTCATCGCAATTGAATCCTAAGTATGATAATTGATGAGTGAAAATTATACTCAAACATCATAAATTCGTTTAATTATTAATTCTACCATGTACTGTTTAGTTCTGAGATCGACCTCCTGTGACGCGAACTCCGAGACCGACTCCGACTGATTGGGGGGTCATCTCAAAATGCTCAAACAGCGAATATGTTTTTTTTTAAATTTTAGCAATGTATTAGCCTACCGTCACATAATAAGATGGTCGCTAATATATATACGTGCTGCATAACAATTGTTTTAATTCATGGAACACATCTGACCTGTTATTTTTTGCCATTCGTGATGTTTTCGACGGCCTGCATGGTGATACCCAGACAGCAAGCTTACGTTGGGCCAACATCGGTAAATCACGTTGGGCCAACGTAATGTTGCTCATCGGCGCAACGTTGGTCCAACGTGCTACGTTGGTCCAACGTCAAAATGAACAAATCCATGTTGGCCCATCGTTGGGCCAACATCAGATTTAAATAATTATGTTGGCTATACGTTGGCAATATCGGGAAACTTACACTGGACCAACGTTATGGCAAGCCGTTTGTGTTTTTACCTATTAAATACAGATATCTGTATTCAAAATAAAGACATCATTATTAATATAGAAATAAAAGATATCTTTAATTCAAATAGAGATATCTTTAAATTAAATAGAGGTATCTTTAATTGAATTAGAGATATCTTTAATTGAATTAGATATATCTGTATTTGAATTAGAGATATCTCTATTTAAAATACAGATATCTCTAATTAAACACGAAATAGAGATATCTCTAATTCAAATACAGATATCTCTAATTCAATTAAAGATATCTTTATTTCAATTAGATATATATGCATTTCATCGTAAATAAAGATATATCTGTTTTTAAAATAAAGATATCTTTAATTCAAATACAGATATATCTAATTCAAATACAGATATCTCTAATTCAATTAAAGATATCCCTATTTCAAATACAGATATCTCTAATTGTTGTAGAAATACAGATATCTTTATTTTAAATACAGATATCTCTATTTGAATTAAAGCTATCTTTGTTTGACATGAAATAGAGATATCTGTATGCAACCATCAAATAGGAAAAACGACTGCTCCCTTGATTCTCCCTTTTGCGCATGACGGAAGTAAAGCAGTAGTGACGCAAAATGGCGGGAAATGCATACCGTGTGCTGCTTTCAATGGTACTGCGTATAGCCGCAACAGTTCGCTCTATTTCCCGTAGAACAGTTGCCATGTTTTGTTCTTTAGAAATCCCCTCCAAGTAGCAAGTTTATCAGTTTAGACCTACATCTCTCATGCATGCATATGGGATCCGGATAGACCAATTTAATTACAAGCGTTTCGTTAAAACTGATCAGGATTAGGGAGTAATCATTATTTTCTTTGTGTTTCAATATTAATCTTCGCACTGAGCAAGCACGTGTAAATACAGATATCTTTAATTCAAATAGAGATATCTGTATTTGAAATAGAGATATCTGTATTGCAAAGTAATTGCAGATATCTCTAATTCAATTAAAGATATCCCTATTTAGAATAGAGATATCTTTAATTGAATTAGTGATATCTGTATTTGAATTAGATATCTGTATTTAAAATGAAGACATCTCTATTCAAACAAAATTAAAGATATCTCTATTTAAAATAGGGATACATTTAATTCAAATAGAGATATCTCTATTTTAAATAAAGATATCTTTAATTGGACAAGAATTAAAGATATCTCTATTTAAAATAAAGATATCTCATTACAATTGAAGTTATCTGTAATTCAAATAGATATCTGAATTTGAAATAGAGATATCTGTAATTTAAAAGGAGATATCTCTATTTTCAGTAGAAATAGAGATATCTGTTTTTAAATTAGACATATCTTTATTTAAATAGAGATATCTTTATTTAAATTACAGATATCTCTAATTAAATAGAGATATCTTCATTTTGAATAGATATCTTTAATTAAATAGAGATATATTCATTTCAATAGGTAAAAACCCAAACGGCTTGCCATACAACGTTGGATCAATGTCAGAAGTTTGACCTATGTGTTGGTTTTCGGTTGTGTTGGAGCTGATACAGTTGATTCCATACAGCACGAAACCATATGAATATGGTTTACATCCTTTGTCTAATACCACCTTCAATGTACACGTTTAACTTCAAGAGCATGATAATCCGACGGTAAGGTACGCATTACAGGAGATAAATGCTAATTTTATTTTCTCACATGTAATGCAAATTCTAATTTTTTTTACTAAACGTAGGTCCAAACATGGAGATGGATGTTCCGGATACTTGTGTGATACTTGTGTGATGTTTATCCATTAACTTCACCCAACATAAGACAACAGATTTTGACAAGAAACGTTAGGCAGCGTCGAAAATGCCGAAAATTTAACAACATTTTGAATAGTTACAGAGTCAGAGTGGAGCATGCCATCCGAGAAATGAAATGAAATTACCGTGTAATCGGAACGCTGTGGAACGGTGCATTTATTTAAGATAGGGACATTAAGGCCAACGGTCATCAGAACCATATGAGTTATCATACAAATCTTATTATGATTTTCAGTAATATATAAAAAGTTGAGTGATAATGTATTGCGCCTCTTGCTCACCATAGAATCTCAGGTGAGTCAAGGACATGTACCTCTCGGGCCGTCTTCAAAATTCAATTGACAATAACACGTATGGTGAAAGTAAATAAAGTGAATACAATACACAAAAATATCTTTATGTGTTGAAATGTATCTATCGATTTAGTTATTATTTATTTTTTCATGATCGAACGAAATATGACATAATCCTATAGTATTCGGTATTTTAGCATTTTGAGATGACCCCTCAAATAGTCGGTGTCGGTCTCGGAGTTCGCGTCTGAGGCTATGTTAGAAATGTCTATTAGAAAAACAGCAAAGAAACCCTGAGAAAACCTTGTAATTTATTTCTTGAGTATTGCATTATTTGTTGATGAAATATACAGGCAATACAGTACTACGATCAAGAGCATCTATCATATGGCATTGATTTTGATAATAAAAAAAAAAAAAGAAAAAAAAAGGGGGGGGGGGGGGGGGGGGGGGGGGCTTCCGTAGGATTCGAACTCGCGTCGTGATACAAATTTATTGAAAGACTAACCCATTAGCCCACTCGGTGAATATTAGATATATAAAATTGTTACAGCCATGACTCCCGACCGTGTATTATTGGTACGAGCGTGGGTTATTGGAAAATAATACATGGTTTTAAACCAATCAAAACTCGCGTTGCATAGCAAACATGGTAGAATGGAATATAAATCACTTATATTTAATCAGGAAGTTTCATCATGCATTCAAGTTTTGCAAGTTTTCTTAACCAACCAACCTTATATGACCTTACTATGTTAACTTGATGTAACGGAGCACCAAACGACTTGTTGTGAAAATAAAAAAAACATTTCTAATTGGTCAGTTTTTAATGAGAAAATACATGAGAACAGTGAAATGTAATTTAAAAATTTGGACAAGGAAGATATTGTACATATAGTGGAGTTTTACAAACACTCAAAATGGGGTGTAAGTCCTTTTCTCTAATGTAATCCTTTTGGTGTGGCCATTGCCAGCTGTAGTCACTGAATGTGCCATGTATCTAGATATACATCCAACATTCTACTGTTACCAGGAACAAACAAATGTTGTGCCAAGTTTAAATTTGTCACAAGGAACATGTATTTGAAATACCTAAGTACTGACACAACACTGTTTTATAACAAGAAAATGTTAATATTTCCCTCTCGGGCGAGAGAAAATACAGCAGTGAAATATAATTTTAATCCAGGATATACTGAGAATGATAGCCATTATTCTCACCAATAACTGCTTTAAATTTGACAAAGAGTATTTCCTACAAATACAAGGCACAGCGATGGGGACCAAAATGGCCCCGAACTACGCAATTATCTTTATGGACTACCTAGAAAACAGATTCCTTTCCACAACACGTCTCATCCCACTAATGTGGTGGCGTTACATAGACGACATCTTCTTCATCTGGCCCCACCCCCGAGAGGAACTCACCTCCTTTTTAGAGGCCCTAAACTCATTTCACCACTCAATTAAGTTTACATCGGAAATCAGTGACATATCTGTGGACTTCCTAGATACCACTGTATTTTTCAATGAGGATTGGACACTAGGTAGCCGTATACACAATAAGCCTACAAATGCATTTCAATACCTACACTATAGGAGTAGCCACCCCAAGCACCAGAAGGACAATATACCTTACGCTCAAGCGCTCAGAATCAGGAAAATATGCAGTGCCGAAACGGACTTCGAACTTGAATGCTCGAAACTCCGCGATAGATTTGTGACCAGAGGATATCCACTGGTATTAATCACGAAATCCATTGAGAAAGCCAGAAACACCACGAGAGCTAGCCTCCTAGTTAAAACAGATACTAGAATAACAACAGAGGTTCTACCGTTTGTACTCCCATTTAATCCGTACAACCCAGATATTACAAAGATTCTGAAGGATAATGAACACATACTTAAATACGACCCGGAAACAATGAAAATACTAACATCGAGAATGTTAGTAGCCTACACCAAGCCGCCTACGCTAAGGAACGTTCTAGTCCGTAGCGACATCTCATATGAACGCAAACCCACGGGCAGTGGACCGTGTGGTAAGAAATGTAAAATCTGTAAACATATGAATACCACCGAATCATTCACAAGCCATACTACGAAAAAAACATACAAGGTAAAAGGGAACATAGACTGCCAAACCACTGATGCAATCTATCTCATCAGTTGCAAACGATGTCAGTCTCAATATGTGAACCCCGAAAAATGTACTTCAGGGGGAAAATTTGTATTATAATTTGTCCTGATGAAGCCTCGCATATAGAGGCGAAACTAGTCGACAAATAAATTATAAGTAACCCACTTACCTGGTTACACTTGTCCTTGTTGCGGTTAACCTCCCCCCTCTTTATATTTAAACCAGGAAGTTATTTTACATACAGTGCATTGCCAAGCTGTAAGTAATAGTGGAATTTTACATACTCAAAATGGAGTATACATTCCTTTCTCTTGTAATCCTCTCAGTGTGGTCACTGCCAGCTGTCATCACTAGATGTAGTTTGTCTACATATTATAAAACAATCTACTGTTACCAGGACCAGATCAATGTTATACCAAGTTTCCCACAATACGACGGGACCCTCAATCAGCTGATATTTTATAGGAAGTGGATAATGAGAAACTGGAGCAAAGAATCATTCACTGGTGCACCCTTTGTGAAACAGCTCACATTGAAAACATTGGATTACAAAACTTGTCGTGTGATGTGTTTAACCATTTCAGACAGGAGTTGGTCATTCTAAACCTGGACAACAACATGCTGGCTCATTTTCCTGCATGCTCGGTCAATAATTTGTACCATCTGAGGGAACTGACCTTGAGTAAGAACTTCCTCACCTGTATTCCTGGACACAGTGTACCTAGCTCCTTACAACACCTGGACATATCCTACAACCAAATATATACACTAAGTTCTGCCATATCTACAGATGTCTACAACAAAAACCGACTGAAAACTTTCAACATCACAGGAAATAAACTTCACAGAATTAGACAGAATGAACTACAACAGTTTTCTAATTTAGAAAATGTTGAGATGAGTGAAAATCAGCTTGAATACATCCATCCAAGGTCGTTTGTAGTATCTGGCAGTCACCTCCTTGTCATCAATCTGTCCCAGAACCAACTTACTGGAGATGTTTGGCTCTCTTTGGAACATGTACAACAAGTGAGAAATCTTAACTTGTCACACAACCAGATAGATCATGTCGACGACAACGTGATATCCAGTATGAAAAATCTACAGGCATTTGATATCTCATACAACATGGTTTCTGAAGTAGGACTAGCGTTTGTTCCCCAACAGACTGTGAGGGTTTTGTCTTTTCATCATAATACGATCACTAGGGTTACCAAAGGTATTCTTCCCATAGGAATGAGGTTTATGCACTCGTTTGACCTTGACTTGTCCTTCAATCTCCTGGTCAGTGTAGATCTGACCATTCTAGATTGTTTATATTGTACATTTTCCATTCATCACAATAAACTCAATACAATGCGCCTCTCCTCAAACCGGGACAGCACCTTCAGCTTGATTGATATCTCCTTCAATGCGTTAGAAGCCATACCTTCACATCTACCTGCCTGGATTAACTTTAACGGATCTCATAACCCGTTTTCTACGACAAGTGTCACGTATTTCCTCACTCGTCTACCTGACCGGATTATACATGATGTCATTTTAAAAAACACAACATTTCTGTGTAAACAAGGCACTATCCCTGACATTTGGATTTTCTCCAATGTTACACTAGACCTAGCAGGCAACTGTGTTTCCTCTGAATTACTATGCCACCTGAGATCAAATGAATCCGGTCCGTACAGAGGCAGAGTCAGTGTTAATCTGGACAGAAATGGAATCGAGACATTACAGGAATGCTCACTCAATGTAACAGTGTTATTGCTGTCTTTGAAGGGAAACCACTTGAGTTTTCTGAATGAATCTTATATCTTAGAGGAAATGTCAGATTTGGTTGACTTAGATATAGCTGAAAACAATATGGCTCCCTTAACTGTGCACACTCTAACTGGACACAGGAAATTGTTACATTTGAACGTCTCTTTAAACAATTTACAGGAACTCCCTTCCATAGAAGTGTATCCTTATCCATTCAACAAGCTTAAAATGGAAACAAGAATTATCAATTTTTCCTCCTGTAATATTTCTAGGGGAAATACCATCAGATATACATTAGATGACATCGATGAATTAGATAGTGTTGTAGATATTAGCAACAATAACTTAAAACATACTATTCCTTTAAGTATTGGAAGCAACATAACAAGCAATTTTCATATCTTCTTATTTCATCTAATTTCATCAGACAATCACATAGAGTCAATCCAAGATGTTATTAGTTTAGATTACATGTATTACAATAGACATTATCACCACTACAGATTTGGTTTCGATTATAGTAGAAATAAAGTAAAAAGCATTTCAAATGTATTACACTGTGGGTCAAATAGGTAGTTACTCTTGGTCTCCAACCACGATGTTCATCAATATTACCAAAAACCTGCTGACAGAATTCCCTACATGTGATTCTCTAGGAGACGTAAACTGCATTGGAAGAGTACTTTTGGATTTCTCCCACAATTTCCTCCAAGTCTTACCCAACAATGAAACATGTTTACTGGAGAAAGTTTTTATGTTGAATGTCAGTCACAACAGCTTCACAGAGATAATGAAACCAATCGCCAACTCCTCTGATCTCCAATACCTGGTAATGACTGGCAACAAGATATCCACCATAACACCCAATGCATTTATCGGAATTCCATATCTCCAGGAACTGGATCTGAGTTTTAACCGACTGACAGTATTTCCAGAAAGTATAAAAAGTCTATCAAGATTACAAAAACTCAATCTGGCAGGAAATCTTATCCTGACGGTCCCCGATGCTGGTTCCTCCTTGTGGCCACATTTGTCTGTGTTCCAGTTCCACGGTAACCCTCTGCTTTGCTCCTGTGCCACAGCCTGGCTTAGAGACCACACCCTCATCACAGACCTGGGACAGTGTAGCTATCCCTATAAGGGTAACTCAGCTACCTGTCTGGCAACTCCCTCTTGTAACAAAGATATAATGGTGTATTCTTCAAAGAGAAATATACAGGCGTGTAGGACTGGATTAGTGTTGACAGCTGAGAACCAAAATCTAAAATGGGACCTTTTTCATTCACAGACAGTAAAAACTACACCACAATCTCAGGCCAACATTGAGATTTTTAGGGAATGTAAGCTGGCTGCCAACATTTTCATCAGTAGGTGAGGATACCTGGGCAGATTTGGATGACAGTGACGAGACAGGAGACCTTGTGTGTGTGACATTATCGGATCAAGTCTGGATCAGTAACATTAGAGAATGTTATGTGTTGGATCCAACAGAGGCTCGATCAGAAGGAGCTACAGAGCAAAATCCTGTCATAGGGGAAAACCATAAGCCACAAACTGTCAACATCGGAGTGATTGCAACTCTCTCCATACTTTTGTTCATTGCTATGTGTACAGCTCTTCTACTCTTCATACGTAACAGACGTCAAACTGTTGCCAAACAGAGGGGAACTGCACCCACCGATTTAGGACTAGAAAATCCAAGATATGAAAGCTCCATTGAAGGTGAGACATCATTCAGTAGTGCTCCTGTCCATAGCAAGGAAGATGAACATTATTATGACTCTATTCATCCCTCAAATACATATGAAAACTAGTTTGAAGCCTTAGATATCACAGGAATGGCTTCTGCAAATCCTAGCTCACTTCTGACATTCTATCAAAAAACGTTTTACACAAACACCGGAGCACAAAGTTCAGGCCATTTCTAAAGATATAAACTAAAACTAGTTCAAACAATCGCACATAACCACACTTTTATCTTAATACTAGGTAAATACCAAAACTAGTTTGAACCCAAAGATCTATAAGAAAAGCTTAAGCCCTCCTAAATCAAAATGAGATGTCCCTCTGAAAACTTATACCAACAAGCAAAGCACATCTGACATAAATTCTAACCAATACCATATATGCCTCTTACAAAATTAGCTCAAACTTTTACATACATTGTATATATCAAAATAACTTTTTTTACAGCCAAATAAAACAGGGAGACAATATGAAAATGTATACATTTCATTTGAATTTTTTTGCATTTTTTCATTTATGGTCAAACTTTGTTATCTCAAACTGTCAAAGACCCTGCTTAACTTGAAAAAAAATCAGTTTCTATAGTAAAATTACTACATGTATATGAAATATACCGGTACCTGTTACCTCAAATATCTCAAAAATGTTCATAACCCCACTGAGGTCGGGAAAACCAGGTTAAACTGTGTCCGGACATATAGCCAATATCACAATAACATTATTAAGCAGTTTTTTTTATGTAAGCTTTACAGAGAATATGTTTGTTACAGCAGGCTTATGAATTATCACTGAAGTCAGTTGTATTATAAAGGGAAATGTAACAGTGACATCACAACTAGAAGCATGTATCATAAATACTTAAATCAGTTGTGTTAAGAGAGTATGTACCAGTGACTTCACACCTTGTATTGTGTACAATGTATCATTACTTAAATCAGTTGTGTTAAGGGAGTATGTACCAGTGGCTTCACACCTTGTATTATGTATCATTACTTAAATCAGTTGTGTTAAGGGAGTATGTACCAGTGGCTTCACACCTTGTATTGTGTACAATGTATCAAAGATACTTAAATCAGTTGTATTAAGGGAGTATGTACCAGTGGCTTCACACCTTGTATTGGGTACAATGTATCATAGATACTTAAATCAGTTGTATTAAGGGAGTATGTACCAGTGGCTTCACACCTTGTATTGGGTACAATGTATCATAGATACTTAAATCAGTTGTATTAAGGGAGTATGTACCATTGGCTTCACACCTTGTATTGGGTACAATGTATCATTACTTAAATCAGTTGTGTTAAGGGAGTATGTACCAGTGGCTTCACACCTTGTGTTATGTATCATTACTTAAATCAGTTGTGTTAAGGGAGTATGTACCAGTGGCTTCACACCTTGTATTGTGTACAATGTATCAAAGATACTTAAATCAGTTGTATTAAGGGAGTATGTACCAGTGGCTTCACACCTTGTATTGGGTACAATGTATCATAGATACTTAAATCAGTTGTATTAAGGGAGTATGTACCAGTGGCTTCACACCTTGTATTGGGTACAATGTATCATTACTTAAATCGGTTGTATTAAGGGAGTATGTACCAGTGGCTTCACACCTTGTATTGTGTACAATGTATCATAGATACTTAAATCAGTTGTGTTAAGGGAGTATGTACCAGTGGCTTCACACCTTGTATTGTGTACAATGTATCATAGATACTTCAATCAGTTGTGTTAAGGGAGTATGTACCAGTAGCTTCACACCTTGTATTGGGTACAATGTATCATAGATACTTAAATCAGTTGTGTTAAGGGAGTATGTACCAGTGGCTTCACACCTTGTATTGGGTACAATGTATCATTACTTAAATCAGTTGTATTAAGGGAGTATGTACCAGTGGCTTCACACCTTGTATTGGGTACAATGTATCATTACTTAAATCAGTTGTATTAAGGGAGTATGTACCAGTGGCTTCACACCTTGTATTGGGTACAATGTATCATTACTTAAATCAGTTGTGTTAAGGGAGTATGTACCAGTGGCTTCACACCTTATATTGGGTACAATGTATCATTACTTAAAATCAGTTGTGTTAAGGGAGTATGTACCAGTGGCTTCACACCTTGTATTGTGTACAATGTATCATTACTTAAATCAGTTGTATTAAGGGAGTATGTACCAGTGGCTTCACACCTTGTATTGGGTACAATGTATCAAAGATACTTAAATCAGTTGTATTAAGGGAGTATGTACCAGTGGCTTCACACCTTGTATTGGGTACAATGTATCATTACTTAAATCAGTTGTGTTAAGGGAGTATGTACCAGTGGCTTCACACCTTGTATTGGGTACAATGTATCATTACTTAAATCGGTTGTATTAAGGGAGTATGTACCAGTGGCTTCACACCTTGTATTGTGTACAATGTATCATAGATACTTAAATCAGTTGTGTTAAGGGAGTATGTACCAGTGGCTTCACACCTTGTATTGTGTACAATGTATCATAGATACTTAAATCAGTTGTGTTAAGGGAGTATGTACCAGTAGCTTCACACCTTGTATTGGGTACAATGTATCGTAGATACTTAAATCAGTTGTGTTAAGGGAGTATGTACCAGTGGCTTCACACCTTGTATTGTGTACAATGTATCATTACTTAAATCAGTTGTATTAAGGGAGTATGTACCAGTGACTTCACACCTTGTATTGGGTACAATGTATCATTACTGAAGTCAGTTGTGTTAAGGGAGTATGTACCAGTGGCTTCACACCTTGTATTGTGTACAATGTATCATTACTTAAATCAGTTGTGTTAAGGGAGTATGTACCAGTGGCTTCACACCTTATATTGGGTACAATGTATCATTACTTAAAATCAGTTGTGTTAAGGGAGTATGTACCAGTGGCTTCACACCTTGTATTGTGTACAATGTATCATTACTTAAATCAGTTGTATTAAGGGAGTATGTACCAGTGGCTTCACACCTTGTATTGGGTACAATGTATCAAAGATACTTAAATCAGTTGTATTAAGGGAGTATGTACCAGTGGCTTCACACCTTGTATTGGGTACAATGTATCATTACTTAAATCAGTTGTGTTAAGGGAGTATGTACCAGTGGCTTCACACCTTGTATTGGGTACAATGTATCATTACTTAAATCGGTTGTATTAAGGGAGTATGTACCAGTGGCTTCACACCTTGTATTGTGTACAATGTATCATAGATACTTAAATCAGTTGTGTTAAGGGAGTATGTACCAGTGGCTTCACACCTTGTATTGTGTACAATGTATCATAGATACTTAAATCAGTTGTGTTAAGGGAGTATGTACCAGTGGCTTCATACCTTGTATTGGGTACAATGTATCATAGATACTTAAATCAGTTGTATTAAGGGAGTATGTACCAGTGGCTTCACACCTTGTATTGTGTACAATGTATCATTACTTAAATCAGTTGTATTAAGGGAGTATGTACCAGTGGCTTCACACCTTGTATTGGGTACAATGTATCATTACTTAAATCAGTTGTATTAAGGGAGTATGTACCAGTAGCTTCACACCTTGTATTGGGTACAATGTATCATTACTTAAATCAGTTGTATTAAGGGAGTATGTACCAGTGACTTCACACCTTGTATTGGGTACAATGTATCATTACTGAAGTCAGTTGTGTTAAGGGAGTATGTACCAGTGGCTTCACACCTTGTATTGGTACAATGTATCATTACTTAAATCAGTTGTGTTAAGGGAGTATGTACCAGTGGCTTCACACCTTATATTGGGTACAATGTATCATTACTTAAAATCAGTTGTGTTAAGGGAGTATGTACCAGTGGCTTCACACCTTGTATTGTGTACAATGTATCATTACTTAAATCAGTTGTATTAAGGGAGTATGTACCAGTGGCTTCACACCTTGTATTGGGTACAATGTATCAAAGATACTTAAATCAGTTGTATTAAGGGAGTATGTACCAGTGGCTTCACACCTTGTATTGGGTACAATGTATCATTACTTAAAATCAGTTGTGTTAAGGGAGTATGTACCAGTGGCTTCACACCTTGTATTGGGTACAACGTATCATAGATACTTAAATCAGTTGTATTAAGGGAGTATGTACCAGTGACTTCACACCTTGTATTATGTATCATTACTGAAGTCAGTCGTATTAAGGGAGTATGAACCCATCATGTTGCATTGTTGTACAGTATTAAGTATTAAAGTTTGTACCAAAGACTTCATACCTAATATCATGTATTAATGCTGAAATTATTTGTATGTACCAGTGCGTATATTTTTAATACATGTAAATGTGATTGACTTTGTCTCTACTCCGAGCAGATATTTAATTCATTCATAACCTGGAATTTTTAAATGGTGATGAAATATTCAACTGCATATACATGTATAAATATGTTGTCTTCTATATTTTGTTTTGGAAAATAAAATGTGAATTAACATAAGGTCTAAGGTCAGACATCGTAACGGATGTAGATATAGACTACTGTAATAAATTTTCTACCACATTAGCTATAGGTGGGCGTTACTTAACTCCAAAGGCATTAAATAAACTATTTTTTCGAAGTTTTAACTTTTGAAAAATAACTAACGATTTTTCGGAAGTTGTAACTTTGGAAAATAATTAACGAGAGTAAAATAAATAACATATACAACAACCACTCGTTGTGCAACCTCTATGTATATAGAAATAATTATATCAACATGTATGAACAGCTTGTGGATTGTAAATTGTAGTTTTGTTAATAAAAGGTGTGATCAATTACTGCATGGCTCTATCATTTATAAGCTTTCCACAGTGACTCTTTGATTCAGAAAGCCATCGTAATGTACACTTCTACTGGCAGTACTGAATGTCCACATGCATACTATGCATGTTCATCTGCATGTCAATTATATCAAGTATTTAACTCAAGGGTGACAAACTCTTCATCAGGCTGTCGCTGTGTTAATTAATATAAAACTTCCAGATATATTTTCCAGATTCATAAAAATTATGGTGTATCAACAATTTTAAATACAAGAGGCCCAAAGGGCTTGCATTACTCACCCATTATTCACTTCTTTAAATATTCTCTGCCTTTCAGTTAATAAGAAATCTTTTGAATGTTTTAACAATTCTGACCCTTGTGATCTTGAATATAGTTCAAGGTCTTTTCTTTATGTTGGGCATCACTGCAGGAATCTATCATTAAAAAATCTTGATTATAAGCCTTTTGGTTTGAGAGAAGAAGTCATTTAAATGTTTTAAGAAAGGAGACCCCAGTGAACTTGAGTATGGGTCAAGGTCATTGATTTTTGCAAATGACGTGTGGACTCATCCAGAGAACTTATGAGCCAAATATCATCACTGTGGGAAACTTGGTTAATGAAAAACCATTTAGATGGAAAAGTCAATGCAAGATGGCCGGGTGACAATGGACAGCCCTTTAGTCCAGGTGAGCCAAATTCATTTTCAATTTAAAAATACAAAACTGACTGAAACATGATGATGGTGAATTACCTGTGCATGTCCTGGAGAAGCTCCATCTCAAAGTGAAGTCTGGCCAATCTCTCCTGTTGTTCCCTGATATGATCCATCTTCTCAAATGTCATACTTCCACCTAACACGACAAAACATGTATTTTATATGAATTACCAGCTAAACTCATCACCAATAAATGTCATATTACCACTTGAAATATCATACGACAACATGTCATACTGATACCCAAAAAATGTCATATTACCACCTGAATTATCACAGGACAACATGTCATACTGATACCCAAAAAATGTCATATTACCACCTGAATTATCACAGGACAACATGTCATACTGATACCGAAAAATGTCATATTACTACCTGAATATCACATGACAACATGTTATACTGATACCTAAATATGTCATAGGAAAACAAATATATACAGTGAAATGTCTAGTTAAGATAAAATACAGACACCTTAATTCTGAATCTGCCTTCTTTTAATGGCACCTTAAAATATCATACTAACATTTTATACAAAAGCAGATATCACGAAACAAAAAAACTTATATAAATGACACAAGTAGTCTTTATTAAAGAGGAATGTGTGATTCGCTGTACCAAATGCTTGAAGTTTTCCTGAGTGAAAATCTTCTAGGAGCTGGAGCAGGCCTTGTTCCATGGTTCGTACGTCGGCCACATCCGTCAGGAAAGAGTGTTCGTTACATGGACGGCTACTACCAACTGCAGACTTCTCTCCCTTCAAAACTGTAATAATAAATATATTCTGGAGAATTTAATACACAATGCAAAATTTGTGCAAAATGTCTGTGCTATTTGCAATGAAAATAATGATTAAGTATTTTCCAAATCATTATTTGTAAAATTCTAACATCAAATATATTTGTGACTTTCAAAAATAAGTTTTTAATCTAAATTGAAAATTTGCACAAATACCTACTGTAAATTTTAGAAAGAAATGACATAGAAGTTGCGAAATGCAACCAGATCAGTATACCTTGTTTTGAAGCATTGTTCTCAGCACTAGACTGGATGCTGACCGGGTAAGTTTCACTTTTCATCATCCGAGATGCCATGTTGAATTCTAATTATCAGTATTTCCTTGTCATTCTTTTACCAGACCTGTTTTGGGGGAAAATAATATTAATGTTTATAAGACTATGACAACAGCGTATATTGATTTGCAAGTAGGCTCTGTCCAAAATGGAATATGCATCAAAGAGCCAACAATTTAATTTTATTGAAATATTAACCAGCCGTTTAATACCCACAACTGGACGTCTTAAGTCAAACAAAACACTCATTTCCATTTTTCAATAAAAAAAAAAGTTTTTATCAAATTCCTCATTTGATAGATAGTTAAAATACTTAGGCGAACAAAAATACATATACATATAAGCTCAAGCTATCAATTCAAGGGATAGTACAAATTAGATTATCTCGTGTCTAATGATACTGGTACAGGCAATGTCTCTGACTATTTAATCAGCTAACACATTTTTTCTGCTATTTTCTCCTTATTAAAACTAGTATTCTGCATCAAAAACTCCTACATTTCGGCCCTTTCCTTTCCATGTTTCACATTTCTGAAAATGTCATACAATGTATATCATCTTATATCATCAACTTCATTTTGTCAGATTGTATCCTCAATCTTATCTCATTGTGTCATATTGAAACCTATTATGAAGAGTAATTTTTTGTGTGCGTGTAGGCGCATAAAATTATATTATTTTCTAATTTTAAGTTGACAAAATCCACAAAGATATGGTAGGACGGTTAGGGCTTGAAACCAACAACAACAAGCCAAGATATTACACTACATCGATCACTAAATTAAGTTTATTTCTGCCCGAACTCCCATAGCAAATCTCTACACCAATCTTTGGCGTTACGCCTAGCCTTCGGGCGATATTCTCTTCGTCTGTCACCTGGCCGGCTTCGACTTGGATACCATTTTTTATGACTGCATGTCGGCCTAAGGTGTTGGCGAACGGGAATCTCCGGGCTAGTAAACCTCGTATCATTACCTTCCCATCAATAATTATAATATGACTTTCAAAATTTAACCAACCTGATATAACGAGTGTTGACAATCTGAAATATGTGCATAAAACGGTGAATCGGAATAAAAACCAGTGTTGACGGATATGATCAGGAAGCAGAGGGGAGCTAACTCTTGTTGGTGTGCGTGTAAAATCTTGTACTCCATCCCCAATCCCGACCCGTCTACAGTGACATATTTATTTATTTATATATCTATTTACTTATATTTTATTATCATTTATGCATGTTAATTCAGAAAGGAAGAAGTTGAAACCGAGAATTTCAAATTGAAGGAACTAAATACAGTACTGTGCAGTATATGAAACTGAAAAGGTTAATTTCAGAGATGTGACCTGTAGACGCCAGTAAAGGATATTGTTCAATCGATATTGATGTAGAGTCCGTTAAAGTAAACTGGTTCATGTCTAAAGTATGGCAAGTCAAGTTATAATCTATATATATCTTATCATATAAGATATTTTACATATGTAAAAGATATCTGAAATATTTCTTTTTACAAGGCATTATTAAACTGTTCATGTTAATGAGATATCGCAGTATAGGCCTATATTTTATTAAAAAAAATATCATGAAAGATATCTTTTGTAATACGTAAGATATATCTCACAAAGAAAAGTATAGAAGATATATTATAAGGTATATGCAACTTTGCATGCCATACTCTTGAATATTAAAACTGTAAATAAGATAATTGGGGTATACGATTTTGGTATGTTGGATATGTTTGATTCTACGTATCAATTTATGGGGAACAATAGTGTGCGAATTTAGCTATACAAACACTGGTAGTTAGACAGTTGCGTATATGATGGTAACCTCAAATTTTCAGATCTCGCAAAGCTACATCCACAAATTATCACTAATTCCGACAATACTGACCTTGATTCACAGAATCCATCTCTAAACTTATACTTATTCTAAAGTATTCATATTTTAATCTTTGAATAAAATAAATAAATTAATTAATTAATTAATTAAAAAAAATGAACATAGAGAGAATGGTTTAGATGATGCTGGAATTGGTGCGTATTCGAAAACACTTATAGTCCATTATTTCATTAGGTGAAAATGTTAAATTTATGGTGGCTAATATCTGCCATCACAAGTTACTGAACATTTTTAATCCTAACTTGAGAATGAGACTATGTTCTGGTCAATTAAGGTAATAAATCTTGTCGTTACCTCTTTCCTCATTACTTGCAAGAAAGAGTTACCCCCCTTTTATCCCACTCTTCTTAAATAAATTACTACACTACTAGTCTTCAGATTTGACAAGATGAAGGTTCTTGCCATACTCATCGTAATTTGTGTTGTTGAATCTGTATTTACAGAGGTGAGTTCTATCATTAATCTTGTTTATAAGGCTACTGATTATATTTGAATTGATTAGACGTGATTTCAGCTGAAATTAATTGGCTGCAAGGCTAGTGCATTGCATGTTTACAAAAATCAAATTTACAACCAATCCGCCCCTTCTACGTCCTAGACCTCTCTTTACATGAATACCCGATTGGCGATTATATATGGTAAATGTATGTATCCTCTTATAGTCTTATACCCATGTAGAAAGCTACCTCAATCTACATAATAGTCTTACTACCTTGTAAGCTGAAAAGGGTACCCTGCACATGCTGCAGTCACTAAAAGTCTGACCATGGCCAAGTAAAGAATAGTTTTGTATCATTTTCTTCTTCAACACGGAGAAAATGCATGTATCTGGTAGAATGGACCGATGACATCCGCGTGCACATATACAGAACAAAAATTTAGCATAGTCGAAAACTGCAAAGACGGCACATGTTAATATAGGCCATATATATGATACAAAATGGGACATGTTAATATATATGATACATTAAAATGGTACATACTTTATTAGTGGCATAGGACGTTTGGTTTTACCTAATGAATTCTGATATCTGTATTTAAATTCAGATATCCGAATTAAAACAATTGCAGAGAATTCTGTATTCTAAACGGAGATATCTTTATTTCATGACCATGGAAATTGGAGATAATACATGTACATTATAAATGTCAAAAATTCAATAGTAGATATATCTTCATTTAAAATACAGATATCTGTATTTGAATTAGATATCTCTTTTTGAAATATGGCAAGCTATTTTGGTTTTAACCATTCCATTCAGGTATCTGTAGTTTAAATAGATGTATCTCTATTTACACCTTGATTTAATTCAGGGGATGTAACTCCTTTTGAAAAGTAATTTATTACAGGATATAATTAGTGCAATTTTCTTTATTTCTGTATGTTTATGTCAATAAGGATTTTTGAAAGAATGTACTGTAAATATGTTTATTCGTTGACAGAAAGTTCCCACTGCCCAACCAACCCTACAGCAAACAAGCTTTGAGGACAAGAGATGCAAGTGTGTGTGTCCTAAACTTGTCTCCAACATTACCAAAAATGAACAGAGTGTTTACATCAAAGATATACTGGATCCTGAAGATTGGTAAACATATTTGTTTGGTTATAAATGTTACCCAATAGTCAGAGAATTCAGGAAATTGAAAGAAACAATTTACATATTTATAATGTCAGTAGTAATTTGTTTACTATCATAATTAGTTAATGGGGGGGGGGGGGGGGGGGGGGGGTCATAAAATATCAGAAAAGCTTAATTGGAATTGGAGTAATGGATTGAAATGCACTATTTGAGTTGTTGCCATTTTTCATTTTTAACGTCGGGGTGCCTTTGGCACCTGCCGTTATAGGCGTTGTGGGAAAATGTTGTTACTGACAGATCTGTTCCGGCTAACTATTCCTCTTTTCTGTCATACAAATGATATACATCCGCAGCCTAATATAGTTCCTATTTTGATAGCAATTATTGACACAATTTAAGTGATGTAAACCGTGTTTACTGCAATTATTTAAAATGAAATGTGAATGTTTGGTGTTCTAGACTATTTTAGAGTATAAATATTAACCTTTTTCCTCGTCAGTATATGCAATTTTGTTGGCGTAGGATTACGTAGTTCTGTCTCGATACTCCCTTGAAAACGAAAGTAGAAAAATCAGTTCGATCGTCGTGGAAATTTACATGCATTCACAGAGAAACTATCCATATCTGTTCATCCTGAGTTCATACGCAGGAACATTTGATAGCTTAAAACCAATCCTATTTACGTAGTCAAATGCACCTGAGCATTCCACGAGATAACTTCAGCTGTCACGTGACTCGGTTATGTCTACTGTAACTAAACCAACGACCGTTCGCAGTTTCATATTCATTTGAATGTCGCTAGAATACGCAAGAAATATGACCAGGAATTGAGGGCAAGTTGTAACAAACTACATTGCCGTTTTTCGTGAGGATTTTATTAAATAAGGTTATTATTTGTTGTTTGAAAAGAATCTAATGATTATGATCCGTGACTGATCATGATGTACTGGCGGCGGTGTCAAAACTAGATATGTCTCGTCGGACAACGCGACCACAGTTTTCTATCGGAGTGAAAATGTGTTACTACGGGTCATAAAATAGATGTTTGATAGGCCTTATTAATAACTTATAGTATAAATAAAATTTAAAAAAACTTCGGCTGTGTACATCTTGGATTTTATCTTTAGTTGTAGTTACTTGAACAACATGTTGTGTTAATAGACCGATTTGTCGTTCAGTTGATTCTTTTTTCAAAGTTTACAAGCAGCTTTACTGATTCAGGAGTATATCAATAATTTTCCACAAGCATTAAAGAAATGAGGAAAGAACTATACTCAGCTATTGTAAAGTTGTCAGCTGATATATATGTTATACATGTTTTCTTGAATATATATAGAACAGGAATACCAGGGCCAGATGAAGACATTTCATCTGATACAAATGTAACTGTCTGACTATAAAATCCAATTTTAAATTTCTTATAATATGACCTCAGACCCTGACGTTTCTCAGGGCCTTTGGCCCTTTGATTTGTTAAAAAGTAATTGATAGTACATGTAATGGATTTTTATTTGGTTTTCCAGTAAATGCAAGCATGTGGTGACCAATGCTACCGATGAACTCTGTGTTCAGTGTGAATGTAAATACGAGGAACGTAACACGACCACTATCAAGGTATATTTTATCTTCTTTACAAAATTTGTGTCAGTGATCACTGATGTTCTGCCTGGGCTGTTATTGTGTAGTGATATTTTGACACATGAATATCAAGCTTCTATTCTTCACAAGGTATTCTGGTCATTCACCAAATACTAATTTCATTGTGAAATTGAGATGTTGCATTTATGTAAATACCATGGTATCATGCAAGAACCTAGGGAAAACTTTACAGGTCAGACTATATCAGTTTCCTCAGACATTTGACAGACAAGATGGTCTGTGATTGGCTACGAGGGTAAAGGTAGATATAGATAAGTAAATCACTGTCATTATCTCTCATTGCTTCTTAAAACTCCAGCTACAAGGGAAAACTGAAGTTCACAAATATTAATCTTAATTTGAAGATTTTTCCATAGGACACCTATTTTTGTCCTAGGAGCTGACTCTAGGGCTCCCCAACCCGGGCAGCTCATTATTCTTTGCTGGGGGAAATAAAATACGTGTTTTGTAAACAAAAACATGAAAATATACATGTTCAAATGTATATGAAAAAAGAGGAGATTTTTCCGTAGTTAATGCAAGTGATATAAATTCATGCGTCTGAAACATGTACTTGTAGAAAGAGGTATTGAAACTATAATTTTATTGAAATTACAGGTCAATTGTACAACATTACCACATTTGCCCTTAGTGTAAAAACTAAGTTCAAATTTCAACATAATTTTGAACAAAAAACAATAAAGCTATAATAGATATGTAGAGGATATGCTGTTGAATCTAAATTCACTATATGACACTGTATTTCCCTAAACAGGTGGTGGTGATCTTCATCATCTGTGTCGTGTCTCTACTGTTCGTGTACATGTTGTTCCTCCTGTGTCTGGATCCGCTGATCGCGCGACGTCCCACCCAGTACCAACAACAGACAAATGAGGAGGTGAATTTGGTAAAGTGTGCGGGTGTGGTAGCCTGCTAATACTGACTTACACGTTGTCACCATATCCTCGCTCTAGTTCCCTTAATCTTGATCTTCATAATCTGCCTTAAATCTCGGTCTTCATAATCTAAACTATAATACAAGAGAATCCTATGACAGCTTGTCTGAAAAATGCATAAAATGGCTCCCTCATCAAAAAAAAAAATCTACCAGTGATTAACGCCAATTAATAAAAAAAAAATCGCTTTATGACCAAAAGTTGCGTACTATGTAGAGATTATTGCAAATGCATTAAGAATGCACTTGATTCCCATACTCATATGACCCTTGTGTTGCAAGGACATTAAACCCATAAAAACTCACAACTGATTATTTATTTACGTAAGAGATAAAAATAAACTTTTGGAGCATGGTAATTGTCTAAATATGGAACTTGTGGTATTGTATTTAAGTAAACAACAGCCTACTCCTGTTTTCAGTTGATCATAATGTCTTTTTGTCAGAGATATAGAACATTTGAATTTGTTAGATTTATTCAGCCGCCCATTACAGCACTGGTCAGCATTAACTAAGACTGTAAATCATTTAAATGTGACTGTCTATAGTATCATCAAAACAGATCAAAACATATTATATAGCAGTAGAGGTTTGATCAAAACCAACTAATTATGTTTGAAATCCTTTTTAAGGTTTAATCAAATATGACCTTGTAGCATTAGGAAGATAGGGGCCGCGGTGGCCGAGTGGTTAAGGTGTCTTGACACTTTACCACCAGCCCTCCACCTCTGGGTTGCGAGTTTGAAACCTACGTAGGGCAGTTGCCAGGTACTGACCGTAGGCCGGTGGTTTTTCTCCAGGTACTCCGGCTTTCCTCCACCTCCAAAACCTGGCACGTCCTTAAATGACCCTGGCTGTTAATAGGACGTTCAACAAAAACAAAAAAAGCATTAGGAAGACCTATTTAGTGCAGGGTGTTATTTTATGGTTTTATTGTATTTTCCAATACAAGATCGGCTAAATTATCTTAATTGCACATTTAGTACGGTAAATTAAATACAATAAAAAAATATAAAAGTAATCAATATACCTAATTAAAATTAACAAGCAACAAAATCTCAAATTGATACATCCTGCAAAATTTTAAAAAAAAGTTTAAGCTATTTAAATAAATTGGTCTTTATGGTTATAGAATGATCATGATCACTGATGTGTACTAGAAAGGATTGTAACAAAAATCTGTCTGTTTTAATATCAAGAAATATAAAACAGGGCAAGATGTGAGGGAAGTTAAATGTTGAAAACTTGGAAAATTCATCATAAGCTGTTATTGATTTCAACATGTAGACATCAATTCAATGTATTAGTGGGTACAATACAATGATTCTATATTAAATATTAGTCTATAGATTGTGTTAGTAGGTAGACATTAGACAAAACTGTGTATACAGTACCACAGTGTTAAATTAAACGTCGGTCTATAAGAGGATATGGTGACAAAGCACATTTCTTACTTTACTAACATTCTTACTTAACCACTTAATGGTATATATACTGTAAAGTCATATATTTTCGTGGGGTTACAATTTCGTGGTTTTCTCCAAAAAACGCTTTTTCGTAAGGACATGAGTTCATGGATAAAGAATATCTTCATGTATGTACTTTGACTTTTTTATGGACATTTGAAATCATGCATCAAGTGTACCCATGGAATACACGAAAATTAGACCTCCTCGGAAATTAATGATTTTACAGTATGTAAATAACTTCAATATCTATTTTCTGAAATATTCATTTTCACTTAAATTAACATCGAGTCATGGTCACAAAATATATCACACAAATACAATTCAGAAAATATCAGTTGTTCATTGTTCCTCCAGTGAACTTATTTGAATTTGTGTGAAAGGGTCATTAGGAATTTGTGTGAAAGGGTCATTAGGAATTTGTGTGAAAGGGTCATTAGTAAAGCAATTGTGAAAATAAAGATTTCAGAAAATTTAGGTAATTTACAGCTAGTCGGTTGTTGGATTGATTAGGATCGTATGCTATATTAGAGTTGCTTCAGGCCATGTACCATGTAATGTATATACAAAAATGTATATATGTATATTACAAGCTATACATTTTGTAAATATGCTTACCAGTAATGTACCATATAATGTATACAAAAATGTGTATATATATATATCAAGACATTTGTAAGCTAGGGGCCGCGGTGGCCGAGTGGTTAAGGTGTCGCGACACTTTATCACTAGCCCTCCACCTCTGGGTTGCGAGTTCAAAACCTACGTGGGGCAGTTGCCAGGTACTGACCGTAGGCCGGTGGTTTTTCTCCGGCTTTCCTCCACCTCCAAAACCTGGGACGTCCTTAAATGACCGTGGCTGTTAATAGGACGTTAAACAAAACAAACCAAACAAAATATACATTTGTATATACAGACGTATAATTACCAGTAGTGTATCATATAATGTTTTATCTGTATTGCGTTTATATACAATCCAAGTTAAAACAATGTCACTTGAAATCCATTACATAGGACTGGTATATACTGTAATACAATGTATCAATTTTATTGTACACCCTACTTACTTATATAAGATAAGGGTATAAGATGAACCCCAGGACATAACATTATTGAGGTCTACACCTGATTAGATTTTGATGTTAAAGGTTAAAGGTTAACATTCACTTTATACAACTTATAAGGGGGGATGGGATATACAGTCAAACTTTGATGTTTCGAAGTTCAGGGGACTAGCAGAAAAACTTCGAAACAGCGGGACTTCGAATTATTCATGGTTGACAATAGATCAATGTTTTCTTGATAATGACCATATCTGTTAACGTTATATGTCCTCGGTGTCTTCGTGTTGATCGTCGCCTGTCAAGCTCACATCAAAATGTTTAGTTAATTAACCCCAAACCCAACAAAATAAAAATACTTTTCATCAATTATACCTTAGCATTTTTTAATTAAACAAACTATGTATATGTTACAAAGCACTTATATCCCGGCTTATTGATAAAACAAGAGTATATGATTTTGTTTTTATTACATTTGAGTGAATGATTGCTATAATATAGATTAATTCAATTTAAAGTGGTTTCCAGTAAAGCCATCGCTGTGGTTCTGAGTACATTATTTTCTATTCCATCATCTCTGAGAGTATGGCATTTACTCAATTTTACATTACTGAATCCTTTTCTCTGTTGAGTAAACTTTAGGTTATATCAGACTGGACTGATATACAGGTGTGCGTTAAAATTATCATGGTTTTGTTAAAGGAATGGAAATGAATTTATTTTAATTTTTAACACACATTCATAAGAACACAAATTTATAGCACTTGCTAAAGGCGAACTGATTCATCTTTCAATTCTACTTCATTACTTGGTGGTCACATGATCATCAATAGGCCTACTCTCCTTTTAAACAAAATATTATAGATTAAAAAAATATGTATAAATCCATTCTAACTAAAACAGTCTTATTCTTGACCTTGATGTACCTTATTTGTGTGGTGAGACGGTATTAATAGTTTTGTGATGATGTGTGATATGGGTATAGTTTTGAATGACATTTTTTTTTCTTTTGATTTAAAAGCTTCGGTGGTCAAGTACAAACTGGTTCTATTAATTCTACTTTCACTTTAGAGGTAGAATGTACTAACTCTGATACAATATACAGGTACCATACTGGTAGCATTTCTACTTTCACTTTAGATGTAGAGTGTACTAACTTTAATAAAATGTAGTGTATATTGGTGCCATTCAATTTCAACTTTCACTTTAGATTTAGAATGTACTATCAGCAATATTCAAATATCTACTTTCACTTTAATAACCTCTGTATGTATATCATATTATTGATAATAAGTTCTAAATGTTGAAATCCAGTGTTATTTATTCAGTGAGATGAATAATTTGTAAACATGTATATGGTACATGTATTCAATTCCATTGTCTATCATTTGAAAATGGAAACTATATAATTGTGAAGATAGGATTGATTTGTAGTGAGTCATATAAAATCGGTTTCTTGATCAAAAGGGGTTTCATTTCAATTGTAAGCAACCTACGTGTAAAAATAGTTTGCTCTGTCATTATAATATCCAAGTTATTATTAATACTGGAAAATGGAAATGGAAAAAAAAAATTTCATTACTTTGTGATGAGTTTGTTAATGAAAAAAAAAAGCATTTAGCATTTAAACATTTAAAGTATTACAATAAATATAACAGACTTGATAGCCTCACAGTGTATAGTACAGTCACTGAGCAATATAACACTCTACTACCTTGACTATTTCGTAGGATGATCACTCCGTTTCCCAGATGTCCAGTCGTCCGGAAATGACCAGACAGCGATCAATCATAAATCGTGTGACGGACGAACAAAAGAAATGGAAGGGGACAGTACAGGAACAGAGGAAGACAATCTACGACAGACATGCTCTCCTCAACTAAAGGATTTTCCACACTCCTGTCTTCCACTCATCAAGGCAGGATGGTATTTAAAAGAGCGTATCGTAAACCAAGATCATGAAAGTGATATGCTAAGTTCACGATATCATAAATGATACCTGTTTCATGTTTACGTTCATTATCACGGTCCGTTGTAACGTCATGATTTATTGTGAAAACAGCTAATGTATTTGAGAAATTTGTAATAATTTGAAATGTGATAAGGTATATTTACATCTGCAGAAATACCTTAAATTATAGAGCCAATATTGTTGAAGTAGTGTGTAACTTAGGTAAATCGGACTGGATGACAGGCGATCTCCAGATAACTAATCAAGACTGTAAACCCTTGGATTTTGAAGATGGATGCTGTAATGACAGGTGAATTAGGTACATGTATACATATAGGTATGTATATATGCAGGTACAAGTATACATGCAGATATACATGTATATATATATATATGTGCAGGTGAGCTGTAAATCTTAATGCAATAATAGAATTTGAATTTGAATATATCTTAAAGTTAGAATTCATCATTGAAACAAAGTCAGTAAAGTGTTGATGTAAGAAACAGTGCCCAGTTTCAGCTAAATTCCTTAACTTTAGGAAATTTCTTAACTTTTAATGTTCCATTTAAAAGCATTACAGACTTAAAGGAAGGTTCCATAACTAAGATTTTCACCTTAAATCTGTAATGATTTCATTAAGTTCAGGAATGTTGATGAAACTGGGGCCTATAGATGTGATAGGTGAGGTAAGTTGTATTGTATGTTGGTGTCTTAGAATCATTTGCTAAAATGAAGTTATCAGGTAATACTGTATTTTAAAGCGATGTCATCAAATCATTATTAGACTCCATATTTACAGGTGGATATTGTCAGGTGTGTTGGATTGTGTTGAAAATTTCCTTGTGATAAAATTGTTAAGTGTAAAATAGAAATATCAGTGTTTCTGAAAGTATGTCTATATAACAGGTATTTGACATCCACAGGTGGATATTGTCAGGTGTGTTGGATTGTGTTAAAAATTTCCTTGTGATAAAATTGTTACCACCTGTAAGTGTAAAATAGAGATATCAGTGTGTCTGAAAGTAGGTCTATATCACAGGGATTTGATGTCCAGTCCAATTGTCTGTATATTGTATTGTAAATATAAAACCGATACTGATACAGACAGAGGCAGTGAGTATTGGGTGACAAGTCCCTGTGCTTTGATATGTATTTTGAAAATCCTGGTAGCATTATCCAGATGTTGGTCTTTAATGTATTAGGGGACATCAGTTTGATAGCCTGATGTAAAAACGTGACTGCACTGATTGGATTGCATTCTGTGGAGTTAGTTATGCCAACTTCATTAAGATAAGTTAAGTTTATTTACCCATACAGGATATTTGAAGGTCCTTTTCACAATCTCAAAATTGTAACGTTCAAATATTTAATGATAGGTGAAAGAGGCGTTACTTGGGTCATTGACTGATCTCGGATCTGATTATAAAGGAATTCCTGGTTTTCTAAATGCTTATCCAGTTTATTTTCAAAACTGTTTACATTGGGTGCTAATACAACATTTTTGAGAAAATTGTTCCATATTCTTACAATTCACAAGACAAAAAAATAATTTGAATATCTAGTCTTCAATGTTGTGTCTTTCCACACCATTGCTAGGTTTTGTGGGAAAATTATCAAAAAAGGGAAATGTGTCCCAAAAGCATTTGATGTCAGTGGATGAAATGTGAAACAACTACTGGTTGTTAATTAAAAAAGAATTGAACGAAAAAATGATGAAAATTGTCCATCAAAACAAGAACATGATGACTCTTTAAGGATGTGTTACTAAAGAGTTATCCCCCCTTGATCTACAAACTACAAAGGTTGAATTCATAGAAGTAGAGTCTATATCATTATACAATATTTGTGGAAACTGTGGATACTGCCAAAAAATGTTTTGTTTTGTTACTTTTGTATGAAATTGATGCATGAGGACATTTTCATGTATTTGTAATGCACTGTCTGTCTACTTGTTTTAAAAACTGTTACGTATATATTGCATATTACTGACACGACCTACGACCTCAAATTTGGTTGATCTATACTAGATTTGCGGACTTGTATGACTCTTGAATCATGCATACTTATACCTTTTTAGTGGCAATGTCTTGAAGTTAATATTGCTGCAGACATTACCATGTTTATCCAGCAATAAGCACATGTCTGGCAATAAGCATATACCTGACAATAAGCACATGTCTGGCAATAAGCCCATGTCTGGTAGTAAGTTTTCCATTGTCTATCAGTTTAGTATCAGTGATAACAAATGTTATTTCATTGTCCTGCAATATGCCCAATCTCAAATTTGAGTCGAAGCTTATGTGTCGGTCCCCTGGGCTTATTACAGGATGAATGTGGTAATACATTTCAAATATTAGCTTCTCAAACTGTACATCGTTAGGATTAATCTTCATTGATGATGTCCCTCAAACAAACCTAGGAAAATCTTTTTATCGTGAATTTTATTAACTCCAAAAAGATTTAGAGACACTACTGGAAAGATGAACGTACCAGTTCCTTAAGTTCTATTAAAGCTAGTCGAGGCATCGTGTCCAAACAAGCAGATATTTATGTTTGATTTTTCACGTTTTATTAATTATGTTATATTTGTCCTTAACTGAAAGTCAAATTATGATGTTCAACATTTGAAGTTCATACACAGCAAATGTTTTATATTTGTGACATGTAAATACATATATAACTTTAAATTTGTCTGTTTTTAATGCATAATTTAATATTATCATCACACTCTACGATCATTGATTATTTTAAAGTTATAAATATTTTTTGCCTCTACATCATAGATCAATGAAATTTATGATATCTATAAGAATTTGACTTTAATTTTGCTCCATTTCTTTTGTCAAATTTTCCAGTTACTTTGATTTTCATCGCCCTAGGAGCGGGGACCATGATAATTATAAACATTTTCTAGCTTAATAAACTTTGATTTGCAACAATTATAAAATAAGTTTTGAACTTCTACTAATTCCCCTTGTTGGCCCAGATATAGATAATGAAGAAACTATTGTCAGTGTAAAACCAAGAAAGTTAGATTTCATTATGTAATGTAATAATACATTAAATAATGCTGACCAGGATGATTGTTAATTGTAATGCTGTCAAAAATCTTGTCACAGAATCTGAAATCCAAAAGTGGAGAATATAGTTATACAAGCTCAAGTACTAATAGTAACATTCCACATTGTCTCAATATAATGTCAATGTTAATTCTATTGGGATACAACCCGATCATCTCAACAAGCCAAAAAAATATATATTGAAAATCTTTTTCTTTTTTTGAGAAAGAATTTAAAGTTTTTCTTTGTTTGCCTGAAGTGATCATTTTGATTGTCTCTAATTTTGATTTTTGAATTAATTTTAAATCGTATATAGTGCCTCCTGGAAATTTTTCATTATGTTATAAAATAAGTCACAGTTTACTATGGACAAAGGTTTTTAGGTAAAATTTCTTATGAACATGAGGTCAGATCTTCAGAACAAAAGTCTTGTTTACGTATCCAAATTCTATCTGTGATATTTTTGTTGATGTTTTTGTACACATATTTTTTTTGTATATAGATATTCGTATCTCCTGATCCTAATAACTTCTGTATATACATTGTATCTAAATGCATCATACAATTATTCAAGTTATTCAGTTTCAAAATTTGCATATTTTATCGGAACTATTTACATTTAGAAATCTTTTGCATAAACCATTTTTTTTTTTTTAAACATTCATTGGAAGTAATAAAAAAGTAAAAAATTAATCAATAGAGTGGATTCATTCAAAACTTGCAGAAGCTTTTGTTACATTGTGAGAATGTTGAGATATATATATACATGTATATATATAGTTTATGGTTTACAATAGAGTGCTCTTACTTGGAGTGATTTTATAAAATGACATTATTGATATTTATGTGTGTGAAGTTGATTGTTTATTTAATGATTGTGTGATTATTTATACAGTTTGTTTTTATTTCACTTTCCCCTAAATATTTTTGTTTCCCTCTTACTCAAATTATGAAAAATATCCCCATTTTATTTAGAGGAGGAAAAAAAATGGGTTAAAAAAGAAAAAAAATGTTAGGACCTGAAATTTAGGGACTGCCAAAGAATAAGATCTGATCAGATCTGTTGTTTAAGTTCTATTTACTTAGTGTGTGTAAAGGAGGGGTGGGGGTGGGGGAGAGGGTTGTGTGTGTGTGTGTGGGGGGGGGGGGGGGGGGGGTGGCTATGAGGTTTGAGGGGAGTTTGGAGTGGGGGTGGGGGTGCGGGTGCGGGAGAGGGTTGTGTGGGTGGGGGGGGGGGGGGGGGGGGGGGGGGGGGGGGGGCTATGAGGTTTGAGGGGAGTGTGTGTGTGTATTTGGTGGTGGGGGGGGGGGGGGGGTGTCACTAGCCCTCCACCTCTGGGTCGCGAGATCGAAACCTTTGTGGGGCAGTTGCCAGGTACTGACCGTCTCCAGGGGCACTCCGACTTTCCTCCGTCTCCAAAACCAGGACCATCCTTAAATGGCCCTTGCTGTTACTAGGACATTAAACAAAATAAACCAAAGTGTATGTTGGGGCTTGGTGTGGTACAGTATGGCACAACAAGTTACCTAGTTACCTCAGAGTTCCCATCAATCATTAAGACCTGATCAGGCCAGTTTATGTCATACTTTCAGACATCTTGCCACTTTTCGAAAACTTGACATAATAAAACATTCACATTATATAACATTTGCACTTCAACCAACTCTGGTTTATAAATTCCCTAATAATAAGTCATTGAATCAGAAAAAAGGGAAATGTAGGATCGATTGATACTTAACATTGGCAAACATTTGTTACAGTCGATGGCAATAGACAAATATTTCTGTATAAATTTGATAGAAATAACTGTTTGAAAATTTTCTGGATTGACACAACTACTGGTAGTCAAAAATTCAATGAATCAAAGTTTTGAGTTTTCTGGATGGGCACAGCCTTGTCAGAAAATGAGGGTATAATTTGTAAAAAATATTCCAATACATACATTATATATGTGTATTTGGGATGTAAGTCGACTAGGTAAGTTGTATGTGCTAAATATAATGTTGAGTGTCGTTCTGATATTAAGTAGGTGAAGATTGTTCGAGTCGCAGAGTGTAACATGTTGTACATGTATCTGCTTTAGTGAGTTCTAGACCAAATGGGAGTATATGTTGTATTAATACCATGTCCTTACTATGTGAATCACACATTTATGTGATTTTACAGTGTATATGTACAAAATAAAAGTGACCCTTTAAAACAAGATCTGGTAGTTTTGTTCTTTATGATATTTGAAATTTGAGACAGTATAGTTATAATATACCCCTGCAGATTTAAAAAGTAGGTCATGTCCATTATTGATTTTAGATTATAAAGTGGCCGCGGTGGCCAGTGGTTAAGGTGTCCTGACACTTTATCACTAGCCCTCCACCTCTGGGTCGTGAGTTCGACTCCCACAGGGGGCAGTTGCCTGGCACTAACCATAGCTTGGTAGTTTTTCTCTGGGTACACCGGCTTTCCTCCACCTTCGAAACCTGGCACATGCTTAAATGACTATGGCTGTAAATAGGATGTTACACAAATGAACAAATTAATAAATAAATAAACCAAAGATTAAAAACAAAAAGAAAACTCAATAATTTTCATCTGTTTTCTGCATTTTCCCCAAACTTTGGTGCCTAGTCCTAAGAAACATTACTTCAGAAATATTCAAAAGTAAGCAGAATTTTATCAATATTTTGGTGGGTTGGTCTATTGTTCATGATTTCTCATGTCTTGGCCTTTGGTATCATTAAAACAAATGTCATATGCAAATGAGAAATGTTTAATTTTATAGTTATACTGCTGTAAGTCACTTCTTGGACATTCAGATATTGTTGATTTAAAATCAGATGATTTGAAATAAGATATTGATGTTCAAATAAACATTTTGTAGTCTGTAGATAACTGATATATACACCTGTCCTATCCAGGGGAGGAAACTCTTCATTTCTACAAAATTTGATTCCTGCAGCCCTGTGATGAGTCGTTCTCGATCACCAAAACAAATTTCCCAAATGGGCCTTGTGTATTTCTTCAATGTTTGAATAGGTAATCTGATTTTCTTTTGGCCCCAACACCATATGCTAGACATTTCGATTGAAATCTGTCTTTGGGGCCAGATGAAACATACTAGAATGGGTTATCTGCCCTTGATTTGTTCTGTATTTAATCCTCTAAAAAATTCAACCAAAATGGTCTTAAAAATAATTCTTTTATAAGTCCCAACACTTAAATATACATTAATATTGTTTCTATACTTGTTGTAAATGTTTAAAAAAAGACTAGAACACCTCAAATGGATTCAGCATCGGTTTCTTCATTTCGATTCAGTGAACATTTCTAACATGTCAGTTGTCACAGTTTAGTTAATGATGATGATGAGTAGAGAATGGAGCCATGTCATTCATCTGTTTTAAAGCAAGGTGAAAGTTTTGATAGAAATGAAATAAAGATATATATTCAAACCAAGGTGGATACCAAAAACATCAGAATTTTTATCAATATTGATTATAGAAGTTTAAAGCATTGCCTATACATGTAGATCTAGAATGTAAGATATTAACAATGGCTTTGTTATGTATGTGATGATCATCATTTGGAGTATAATTATTAACTCCTTTTTGCAGAAATAGTAGTTAGCATTTAAAAATTAATTACTGGTATATCAAGTTGATAATTTGTTTTCACTTGCATTGTACAGAAGGTGAGAAAAATTCTTTTCTTTTTGGTATCCTCCTCGGTTGTAATATTTTGCATAAAGCAAAACGTTGCTAAACATTTTCCCTCCATATGGGTATGTGTAATTAATGGATATGCATTAATTAAGACCTGTTAATTACTCAACATGTATATGTGCATACATACATAACCAAATGATTGCACTACTGTATTACAGTACTAGACAGATATTAACATACGTATATACCAGTACACCGTTTAACTGGCTGAAGCATCTGATGTGTCAGAGTTGCTTCCCTTGGTGTGACTTTGTCGGTACAGATGGTACAGAGAAGCACATTACTTAGTTTTGTCTGTATTTAGTCAAATATTAACTTTTTATCATACATTTGATTAAAGATTAAGTATTTTACTTGAACTATGAACCAGATCTTTAATCAAGTAAGAATATAAAGTTAATATGGAAAAAAATGAAAAATAATCCCCAGGGATCTATAGGAAAAGAAAAATTAAATCTAGACAGCACATGCATTGATACAGTGTTTATCTTTAAAGAAGTCCCCTCCACTAGTGTGGAGTACTAGTGTTAGTACCATATTTAACCTCCTATAAGCGCGCTCCCGTAGTGTAAAAGTTTAGTACCATACAGAAATTATCCTCAAATTAGCCCCCTCCCAAAAAAAAATAGTGTAAAAGTTTAGTACCATATTTATCCTGAAATAAGCGTACTCCCCTGGTCTAACAATTGAGTACGATATTTATCCTCAAATAAGCCCCTCTCCTAGTGTAAAACTTCAGTTAAAGTTTTATATGACTTACTTGTGAACCATAAATAGATTTATTATTCTTTTGAAATCGCTGATTCTGCAAAAATAAAGAAGGGGCTAATTTGTGGTCGGGGGTTATTTACAGGTAGATTAGGTACTGATTTCATAGTGATAAATACATATGTATTTGAATGTTTCACTTATAATAATTTGAAAAACACTGTTTATACTAATTACCAAGGTAAAATTTCAAACTTTTCTCAAAGCACCAAATCATACAACAAAAGAAGGCAAGCATTTCAAATTATATTAACATGGCTATGTATCATAGGAAGCAATCACATAAATATGGAGAAGCTATCACACCAACATAAATGCATATGCAATACTTCAGGAGAGATGTTTATACCTGTTACTATGGTAACTCATACCAACAGGGACTTTTACATCTGTAACTATGGTAACTCATACCAACAGGGACATTTACAGTCATCACCATGGTAATTCATACTAACAGGGACATTAACATCTGTAACTATGGTAACTCATACCAACAGGGACATTTACATCTGTAACTATGGTAACTAATACCAACAGAGACATTTACATCTGTAACTATGGTAACTCATACCAACAGGGACATTTACATCTGTAACTATGGTAACTCATACCAACAGGGACATTTACAGTCGTCACCATGGTAATTCATACTAACAGGGACATTTACATCTGTAACTATGGTAACTCATACCAACAGGGACATTTACAGTCGTCACCATGGTAATTCATACTAACAGGGACATTTACATCTGTAACTATGGTAACTCATACCTACAGGGACATTTACTTCTGTAACTATGGTAACTCATACCTACAGGGACATTTACAGTCGTCACCATGGTAATTCATACTAACAGGGACATTTACATCTGTAACTATGGTAACTCATACCTACAGGGACATTTACATCTGTAACTATGGTAACTCATACTAACAGGGACATTTACAGTCGTCACCATGGTAATTCATACTAACAGGGACATTTACATCTGTAACTATGGTAATTCATACCTACAGGGACATTTACATCTGTAACTATGGTAACTCATACCAACAGCGACATTTACATCCGTAACTATGGTAACTCATACCAAAATGAATATTTTATCTGCAACTATGGTAACTGGTACATTAATTCTGGTTAGGAATGATTACATATATAGCAAGTCTATTATCTTGGTTATATAGTCAAGAAAAGGGAGACAAATCTTGTATTAGGGATACAAATTTTTATTTGAATGTACATCTGTTTCACTTGATGGTAATTAACTCTGACAAAAAAAAAGACATCATCATCATCATCATCATCATCATCATCATCATCCTGACACAATCATATCACAGACATTTAAACAGGAACAACAATTCACAAGCACAGTTTACACCAGAGTTTAAAATGTACAGCTTATGTAACATCCAACGGTGGGGTGATAGAATATTTTGATTTACTGATCAAAAATTAAAACAGAGATATTCTTTTGTGATTTTATAATTAAATAATGATGTGTATTGGAAATAAAATTACCATAAATTATGTGATTCTAGAATATATAACTATAACATTGTTGATTTGTATGCACTTCATCTTACTCAGTTTAATTTTTACCAGGAAGAATTGATGCACTACAGAGTTATAACTGTAAAGTGATGTACTACATATCAAATAAACTAACTGTGCTGTAACAATACAATAATAATGTATTAAATAACATTGGTGATTTCTAAAACTGTTTCATTATCACATATTCACAATCACATCATCACAGTAACTAGCTATATAGCTATTAGCATAAATCAATGAAGATAAGCATTAATTAATAAAGATAAGCATTAATTAATTAATAAAGGCAAAATGATGAAATATGCATATACAAAATTGTATAGTCAAAGTAAATTGACATGACCCTTTCCACAAATTATGAGTCTGATGAAAAGAAGACTAGAAAAAACACACACTATTTTGAAATAGTATACTATCAAAGCAATTTGAACAATTGTAAGTGGAAAATATTGATAGACTTTTTGTTTAAATATAAATTTAAATTCTTTGAAAATTAATTTAATTTTTTTTTTTTAATCTATTAAAACATAATAAATAGACAAATAATACACGTAGATACATTATTGTGTGCATTAATTTTATCAATGTAGATTCCATTTTTAATTGTTTTCCTGAATTTCAGCCATAAATATACTAAACCCAAAGGCAAGTTTTTAGTAATGTGAGCACATAACTTTTGTAAACTTCATACAAAAAAACAAGGTGATTTTGTACAGTATAACTTCATACAAAAACCCATGAAAGTTTTTTTTATAACTTCATACAAAAACCTGTATTGTTTTGTGAAAAAAAACATTTGTATTGTATAACTTCAATGTAAACACACTGTATAACTTTGTATAAAAGACCATGACTTTTATAAAGTAGAAATTTGTACAAAAACCTATGGTGAATTTGTACTGTATAACTTCATACAAAACTCAGGCTGACTTTTGTACTACAAACTCCGTACAAAACTCAGGGTGACTTTTGTACAGCATCACTTCATACAAAACTCAGGGTGACTTTTGTACAGTATAACTTCATACAAAACCCAGGGTGACTTTTGTACTGTTTAACTCCATACAAAAAAACTCAGGCTGACTTTTGTACAGTATAAACTTCATACAAAACCCATGGTGACTTTTGTACAGCATAACTTCATACAAAACCCAGGGTGACTTTTGTACAGTATAACTTCATACAAAACTCCGGGTGACTTTTGTACAGTATAACTTCATACAGAACTCATGGTGACTTTTGTACAGTATAACTTCATACAAAACTCCGGGTGACTTTTGTACAGTAAAACTTCATACAAAACTCAGGGTGACTTTTGTACAGTATAACTTCATACAAAACTCAGGGTGACTTTTGTACAGTATAACTTCATACAAAACTCATGGTAACTTTTTGTACAGTATAACTTCATACAAAACTCATGGGTTACTTTTTTTCACAGTATACATATAACTTCATACAGAACCCATGATGACTTTTGTACAATTTAACTTCATACAAAAAACCCATGATGACTTTTGTACAGCATATTACTTAATTCACACAAAAATCCAGGATGAGTTCCACATTTCACTAAAGTGATATCCAGGAGAAACCCAGTACCACAGAAAGTGGAGTCTGTAGACATGCATAATAGTCTACCTATATCACAGATCTCATTCATTAGGTTTGCATTTTGATTTCTTCTTCAGGTGACCGCTTTAATTTTTTATTAATCTTGACATAAATTGTTTAAAAAAAAAGTTATTCCAAACTTTCCCAATACCGCCTGCTTTGTATTTTGAGTGGCTGATCTGATCAACAATGGAAACTATTTATTACATTAGAGCTCAGAGTAAAGATAATACCACAAAAATTTACTGTCAAATTAAAATTAGCAAAATATATTAATTCACAAAGAAAAGATTTGTGTAAGGAAAAAGTGTCTGGTATTTTTTTCATTGGAAACATTTATTTCAGCAATAGTAAACATATGCATATATTTTAAGGAAAATGATTGAGGTACAAATTTTACATAATTATTTTAATTGAGAAGTTTTTATTATGAAATTAAAAGAAAAAAAAAAATTACATAGACAAAAAATTCTGTAAACAGCAACTCATATCCTTTTGACAATAATCTACAATTCGAAACTAGAATGTTTTACGAAAGAATTCATGCATGAATGAAAACAGCTGCTCAGATGATTTTATGGTTGAGTGCATGAATATCAATATGGGTTGATATGGATGATAAATTTACCACCTTCACAGAAAACGAACTCCATCTCACTAACAAATTTGAATTATTAATTTTCAGTTAAAACTTCATGCTTGATTGACTCCCATTCATAAGTCTATAAGTGAATGATATCACTTTCAGACGAAAACTTCTATGATGTATACATTGTATGGACCAATACACTATGAGGAAAATGTACATTCAATTTCACTTTCGAAATTCTTAGATACAGGGTAAACATATAAGGGGCAAGAGACACTTGGGGAGAATGAAGTGAGTGGTTATGATTTAATTTTGTAAAATTTGGTTTCATTTATGTCACTTTTGCACATGCCCGATTCGTTGTCACTCTATTTCAAAAAAGTGTCTCAAATCCTCTTACATTTATTATGTTGTTAGGGCCTCAAAGGTGTCACAGTGTTAAAAGCTACGAATGTTGGCATATTTTCTAATTCCACAAATAGTCAATGATATCTGATCTCAAATCATCAGTATACCTGTCATATTTTTCATTAATTTTCTACCATTGAAAGTTTTCACATTTCATACATTGATGTTTCACATGTTTTTTGTTTCACATTTTCTTTTGTCCATTGTTAAAGATTAGTGTTTCACATTTTAATTATTTTTTTGTTGTTTCACAAAATATATAACATACCATTGTATGTGATCTTCCTTGGCTTCGTTTGATGCCAAACTTCGTACACATTCAAGTTTTACTGTATTTGTCATAATCAGTTTTTCACAGTTAACATTTAAACCTTCTGGTTGATAAATAATCTAATGCTCTGTGATTTTTTAATACAATTGTTTCACGTTTCACTTCTTAATTCACATAAAAACAGTGTTTCGAAATCCTGTTTCTGGAATTTGAATAGGAATATTTTTGTGAAATATCCTTTTTAAATACATTTGTTATAACCATCAAAAGAGACATAACATTGAAATTCAAAATATGAAATCTCAAATATTTTAGAAAATTGTTAATTTTCCCGATTCCTTCAACTTCGATCTCAAGGACTGATCCTTCGGTTTTTTGAAATTTTTAAGTCAGCATTTTGATGCAGTTTCCTTATTGCCACAACTGACATATCTACATGTTAATATTCCACAACTGTTGAGGTTGAAGTTTTCATTTATGGATGGTAGCACAAGTTTTTTTCTATTCCATATAAATGTCCTCGGTTGGGTGAGTAAATGCCATATATTCCTGGTAAAATCTCTTAAAAGCATTTCTGAAATAACAAGAAAGAAATAGAATCAATCAAACCATCAATAAATGAGTGACCTTTGACCTTTGACCTTGAACTAAAATTTTCATTAATACATAAATCAGATCAAATTCAATTTGACCAAGAGGCTAAAAGATAAATAAATTTTATAGAATGATCTTTATTAAAGATATATTGAACATAGATTTTCATTTCAAGTAGATGACCTCTGACCTTTTGAATGAAAAACATGACTTTCAACTGCTATTTGGATGCAAAAATCTTATTAAAATGAATCAAAGATAGCACCCTCAGTAAATTTCAAAGTAAACAAGAGACTCCGTAAGATGGAGTCTCCACAAGTTAGTCCATCATTCGGCGAGTTTTTAAGTAGCATGTCAATTGGAATACCATTGAAACCTCAGCATGTGCTGGCAATACACACAGGTCTGGTAATTACCCAATCAATGTGTATTAGCTGTTCAGTAAATATTTCAAGAAATGCTATTTTGTTGTCCTTTAAGAAGCCTGCCTTGGTAGCTCGGTAGCAGGCATGCTACAGGCCTAACAGAATGACTTTGAGCCTTTTAGTTATCAGGTTTTGACTTCTATGACCTTGAATGTAGGTCAAGGTCATTCATTTGAACAAACTTGTAGCACTTACCCCATTTTGGTGATTGTTTATCAAGAAGTCTTTTAAATATTTTAACACATTTGACCTCTGTGACCTTGAAAGTAAGTCATTGTCATTTGTTTGAACTTTAAACTTGGTAGCCCTTCATCCTAGAGAGGACAAACACTTTATTACAGTATATACATGTGCAGAATGTTGTGTGAGAAACAGCTAGAAGGTTATCAAACTTGTCTTACCCCAGAGCCTCACTGACACTCCTGGTTGATTTTTCTCCCAGAAATACATGACAGGCAAATCTGTATGCTTTAGGGTGTTTTGTTATGAATCCAAAGTATCTGAAAACAAATCCAAAAAAAATCAGTTTAAATTTATCTACATGACCATATAGTTTACTGCAGAGTCAATATTCATGGCTCATTATCAGGTCATCACCATCAATTCAGCTATAAATTCAAACTGAAGCTTCTTAAAAATAAAGTATGTTATGAATAATAAAGTCAATTAAAATTTCAATTGAGCAAAAAAAAATAAAAATACTAAGTACAATTTTTTTTTTTTTTTTTTAATTACAAATGTATATCTACATTGAGAATGTGTGCTATATGCCAATTCATATGCCTTGAAATCTAAACTAATTTGTTTTCATGAGTTATTGTGGTCTTCAATAGACTGATAATACAGTATATTCCAGATTTCTATGGCTCCACTTACTTTGATATGTCTGGTATGATAATCCAACTTTAATCAATATGGATGCCATGCTATATAACAGTATCTGTGTAAGCTTGCCATTGACACAGATTGGCCTTAAAAGCCACCGTTACAATAACCCCAGACACAGAGTCGCAATCAAACAAATATTATGTGTCAACGCATCTCACCTTTCATTGCGGGGATGAAAGCCACAGAACGAGATGTTCTTCAGGGCAAAGAAGTGGGTGTAGGCATCTGATTCGCTTTCGTGCTGCAAACACACAACACATTTTATTGATTTTTTCGTAAATGTTGTTGTCCCAGCTAATGGTGTGGGGTTAGATGTTTTCCCCAGATTTAAAGCTCATCTTTAAGTCAATCAATACACACAAGGCCATTTAGACCGATACCATATTAGGAAGACCATGAATAATTCTCAAATTATCTTCCATTTTTTTTTTACAGATTCAAAGGTTTTTTCTTTTTCAGCATGCAGCAACTTATCTTTCATCAATAAAGGAAATTTTACTACAAGCATTTCTGTGAAAAAAATCTACAGTCTAAATCTTTAAATTACCTACTGTCTGTTGATCAACTCTTGTCTAACTTCAGACAAATATAGTGACTTTTTTTGGGTGTGTTAATGTATTTCTGAGTTTTTTTTTCTTCCCTCAACATCATTAAAGAAATGCCAGCAGGCTCGGTAGCCTTGGTTTCTTCTGTCTAACAACTCTAACAAAACGTCACCTCACACAGGAGAGCAGGAGGTCTCTTTCTTATCTTACACTATTTTCACTTCCATTTCTATTTTTGATTCATTCGTTCATCCGTCCTTCTGTCTGTCCATTTGTTTTTTTATTTGTTTGTTCATTCATTCATTCATTCATTCATTCATTTTCATTCATTCATTCATTCATTCATTTTCATTCATTCATTCATTCATTCATTTTCATTCATTCATTTTCATTCATTTTCATTCATTCATTTTCATTCATTCATTCATTCATTCATTCATTCATTCATTCATTCATTTATTCATTCATATTCATTCTTTCATTCATTCATTCATTCATTTTCATTCATTCATTTATTCATTCATTCATTCATTCATTTTCATCCTTTTTCATTCATTCATTCATTCATTCATTCATTTTCATTCATTCATTCAATACATTTTCTACAATGGAAGCAATGTACATGTACACCTTTCTGAATATTTTAATGATTTCTATTTTCCAGATTAACATTTTATATCTGCAAGCACATAACCAGTCGTAAAAGTACTTTAGTTGATTCACTTATCTTACAAGACTCCGTATTTAGAAGTCAAATTACAAGCAATGACCAGAAAAAATTAATAGAGAAAGATAGAGAAAAAAGAAAATAAGAGAAGAAAAAAATCAAGAAAGAGAAAGAAAATTGAGAAGGAAAGGGAAAATGGGTGATAAATAAGGTAAATTGATGGAGAAAAAAGATAAAAGTAACTTACTCCACTTTTACTTTTGTCAAACATCCTAATTCCGTACTGGCTGACTTCCACTGTACACAGCGGTGGGGGAGTTGAGCATTTGGCAGAGCGACGGGAAAGAGCAATCTGTTCACCAAGAAACAGTATCAATTGATGATTGTACAAATCTACTAAATACAGTCTTTCCTAGCTGTTACATGTATTCATGTACTTTACAGGAATATACAGCGATATGCCAAACTTACATACTTTTGATTGTATACCTGCAGAATGTAATTATACACTTTCTGGGAATTATACATAAAGTCAATTCTGATACTGTTGAAAAGAAATTTGACAAGCTGAAAAATCAAAAACCAAGGTCAAGGACTACTTTGAGCTATGACCAAGGTCAGTGACAACTTTGAGCAATGACCAAGGTCGATCACAACTTTGAGTGGTGGCCAAGGTCAAAGATAATTTTGAGCATTGGCCAATGTCAATGACAACTTTGAGAAGTGGCCAAGGTAAAACACAATTTTAAGCAGTGGCTATCATCAAAGACAATTTTGAGCCTTGGCCAACATCAATGACAACTTCAAGCAGTGGTCAAGGTCAAAGACTACTTTAAGCAGTGGCCAAGGTCAATGACTACTTTGAGCAGTGGTCAAGGTCAAACACAATTTTGAGCAATGACCAAGGTCAATCACAACTTTGAGCAGTCCCCATGGTCAAAGACGATTTTGAGCATTGGCCAATGTCAATGACAACTTTGAGCGGTGGTCAAGGTCAAACTCAATTTTGAGCATTGGCCAACATCAATGACAACTTAAAGCAGTGTTCAAGGTCAATGACGACTTTGAGCAGTGGCCAAGGTCAAAGATATAATTTTAATGATAACCTACCTTGTTGATGGCCTGACAGAGAACAGCATCCCCCTTATGTTCATTGACTTCGACAGACCCTAGGAAGCGCATATTAAAATGGGAGGTGCCATCAGTTTCTGAAGTAGAAAAAAGAAATGTAATTTATCATTAGTTAAGATTGACTGACCAGCTTGTGAAATCCAGACCCAGAGGTGGAGGGCTAGTGATAGTGTTGGGACACCTTAACCACTCGGGCCCCACCCAACCACCGACAATTATTTAGTCATTTAGATAAACCTTTTTAGTATAAAACACCTACAAAATAAGTCAAAATTCGTTTCATTTTGATGTGTACAATTAACATTCTGATTGAAACTTGATATTTCCAGGTAGGGTATAAACAGTTTTGTTTTACAGACATGTAAACACAAAATGTTGAAATGAATATTTATTACAAGCCCTGCAGTGGCTTTTTAAAAGCAGCATCCACAGCCAAAGATGTAAATACAAACGTTTGCAAAAAAGCATTATTTAAATCAAAGATTATGATGTAGTTCAATAGCCGTCAATCAAAATATATTAACATTTCAATGATCTAGTCTACCTATAACTACTACATATTATTATAAAATAAGTAAATTTTATTGAAAACTACAATTAAACCTGTGTAAGGAGACCACCTGGAGATTACCACAGTGGTCTCTCAATGCAGGTAGTTACCTGAATCATCCTCCAAGAACTGAAGATCTGTTGCATACATTGAAGGAAATATTCCTCGGTGAAATGTTCGCAGATTCACACCTTAAATGGGATATAAAATCATAATGAAAAGAGCGATCTTTTGAATAATTATAGCATATTATCAAAAGACTGTGTTTCATGTAGGTAGCTTAATTACAAATTGTTCTGAATACTTTCCAATGTTATACCTGTGTACAATTTCTAATGATTTTTCAGCATCAATATTTCTCAGTCAATTGAATGGATCCCCATGTCTTCCATGCAAAAATAATTTCAATATTGGAATTTTACACTATTTATTTTTTTAAACGAATAATCAATCACTGTCAGTGCTACTTTGAAGGACTTAAACATTTTCAATGATTCACAGGTACAGGTTTCAAATTCATAAAATACTGTAAATCACTTATATTTCGCGTGGGATTTATTTTCGCGTTAATTCGCGAGGAGAGTTAAACGCGAATTCAAATCTCTCGCGAATATTTATATATATTGTATTTAAGAATGACAAGAATAAGTGTCCATTTTGAATCGATCGTAGTCTTAAGTTGGTGAACAGACATCGCCATTAAAGTAACAATAGAATGATATATTATACACTTATATCAGAGTGTAATTTTATATTCACAAAACACCAAAACTTCACACACAAAAAACCCGCTGAACACTAATATTGTAGTTGAACTTGGACTTAAATACCTTCTAGACAACGATTTAGTTAATTTAAGCGCAGTAGGTCCGGTCCCGAGGATCCTGGATGGTCACCTGGAAGACGTCATACTTTATTACCCGCGCTGTTGTTTATGTAAGCTTACATACATGTATGTCGAACTTCACATCGCTTGATTCTACATGTTTGTTCACTGTTTCCGTAATTGGGACCGGCAAATTATCTTTGGTTACTATTTTGTATTTTTTTAATTTGAGATCTGTGGCGGGTACAGTACATACAATTCAGTATAGACAGACATCGATATAACATGACTTTTCTTGTACCGTCACATGACTCTCATAAACAAAATGGCTACCAACATGGAAATATCGCCGACCTGTTAACGTCATTCACGAATTTAAAGTCATTTTGAGGTCAGAATTCGCGAAATTATGTATTCGCGAATAAGTCAAATGAGGTGAGTTCGCGAAATTAAGTACTCGCGAAATATAAGTGATTTACAGTATAAGATTGGTGTGAAATTTTCTTACAAATACCATATTTATCTAATAAAATCCAAGAGGGACAACTAACAACACATATTTGTACACGGGGAGTGACAAATCAAATAGCATTTTCACTGCAAGCTGCAAAAGACAGGGATGTGCTTATTTCCATTCAAGGCTTATTACCAACCATTGGCTTATTTCCATTCAAGGCCTATTACCAGTCATTTGCTTATTTCCATTCAAGGGTTATTACCAACCATTGGCTTATTTCCATTCAAGGGTTATTACCAACCATTGGCTTATTTCCATTCAAGGGTTATTACCAACCATTGACTTATTTCCATTCAAGGCTTATTACAGTCATGGCTTATTACCAGACACAGACTTACTGCTAGACATGGACTTGTTACCAGACATGAACTAATAACCAATCAAGGGCTTATTACTGAGCAATGAAGGGGATTATTACTAGACACTGGCTTATTACCAGGCATTGGCTTATTGCCACACATGGTATTTTTGCCAAACATGGACTTATTATTAGACATGGGCTTATTACCAGGTATAGGCATATTACCAGGCATAGACTTATTTCCAGACTTGGGCTTATTACCACACATGGACTTGTTACCTGACATGGACTTATTAGCAGGTATAGGCTTAAATATTAACAGACATGGTTTTATTACCAGACATGGGCTTATTAGTGGATAAATATGTTATGACATAAAACCGAAACAAATAAGATATATATACATACCCTCACACCACAAATCGTCAGCTTCAGAGAACACATGTATAGGATCTCCGATCTCAACAGAAATCTCATCTTTGTGACGAGGAATGAATCGGTGCATTCCACGATGGGTGACCTCCAGGTCGGTGTAATTTGAACTTGCTACACTTGAGGTTGATTTTCTTTTTGATCCTGTTTGAAATTTAAAATATAAATGAATAATAATTTACAGTTTACTTTTGAATCAATCAATCTTACATGATTTTTTTTTTGACTGAAGATGCTTTCCCACTATGACATTCTCTGGAATATCCGATACCCTATTGACCTGAAATTTCTTCTATGTGAAGTTCAGAAATGAATCAGGTCAATTTCATGTCATTTTCAGGTTAATTTCAGGTCAATTTCAGGTCAATTTTTGTTCAGGTCAAATTGACATGAAGACATTTTGCCTGTGTACCTCTTGGATACATACATCCTTAGGACTCACTGTACTTAATTTGGACATGGGACATCATGCCACTAGGACCCTATCACTACTGGATGACTTCCCTGTAACTAGGACCTGATGACTTCCCTGTAACTAGGACCTGATGAATTCCCTGTAACAAGGACCTGATGACTTCCCTGTAACTAGGACCTGATGACTTCCCTGTAACTAGGACCTGATGACTTCCCTGTAACAAGGACCTGATGACTTCCCTGTAACTAGGACCTGATGACTTCCCTGTAACTAGGACCTGATGACTTCCCTGTAACTAGGACCTGATGACTTCCCTGTAACTAGGACCTGATGACTTCCCTGTAACTAAGACCTGATGACTTCCCTGTAACTAAGACCTGATGACTTCCCTGTAACTAGGACCTGATGACTTCCCTGTAACTAGGACCTGATGACTTCCCTGTTACTAGGACCTGATGACTTCCCTGTAACTAGGACCTGATGACTTCCCTATAACTAGGACCTGATGACTTCCCTGTAACTAGGACCTGATGACTTCCCTATAACTAGGAACTGATGACTTCCCTGTAACTAGGACCTGATGACTTCCCTGTAACTAGGACCTGATGACTTCCCTGTAACTAGGACTTGATGACTTTCCTGTAACAAGGACCTGATGTCTTCCCTGTAACTAGGACCTGATGACTTCCCTGTAACTAGGACCTGATGACTTCCCTGTAACTAGGACCTGATGACTTCCCTGTAACTAGGACCTGATGACTTCCCTGTAACAAGGACCTGATGACTTCCCTGTAACTAGGACCTGATGACTTCCCTGTAACTAGGACCTGATGACTTCCCTGTAACTAGGACCTGATGACTTCCCTGTAACTAGGACCTGGCTGAACTTCCCGTAACAGGACCTATGACTTCCCTGTAACTAGGACCTGGCGACTTCCCTGTAACTAGACCTGGCTGACTTCCCTGTCAACTAGGACCTGATGTCTTCCCTGTAACTAGGACCTGATGACTTCCCTGTAACTAGGACCTGATGACTTCCCTGTAACTAGGACCTGATGACTTCCCTGTAACTAGGACCTGGCGACTTCCCTGTAACTAGGACCTGATGACTTCCCTGTAACTAGGACCTGATGACTTCCCTGTAACTAGGACCTGGCGACTTCCCTGTAACTAGGACTTGATGACTTTCCTGTAACTAGGACCTGATGACTTTCCTGTAACTAGGACCTGATGACTTCCCTGTAACTAGGACCTGATGACTTCCCTGTAACTAGGACCTGATGACTTCCCTGTAACTAGGACCTAATCGGTAATACCCCCATCCTTACTAGATGACTATAAATATTTGACTTATCAGTGTTATAGATATAGCAAAAGACTTAAATACCTCTGACATTGAAATTAGCTTTTGGCTGAACCTTTACATTTGATTGAATATTCTCATCATATACCTAGTATACTTTGCATTTAACTGGGTAGCTTAATATTCAAATAAAATAAAACCTTGAACATGGAATTTATATATTTAAGGTCATACTAACCATCACCTCCAGAGCTGTTTCGTCTTCTCCTACTGCTCGTTGCCACAGACAGGTGGCGCTGGCTGTCAGCGGTAGAATCCTCCTCCAAGTATACATTATTAGAAGATGTGTAAGGTCGGGTATTCTTTGAAACACTGTTAAAGTTTATTAGCTTAAGTTCCTCTAGAAATTTACAGCTAAACTTGGGGTATACTTTTGATGATGGTGAGCTCTTCCCTTCAGAGGGTGTGGGATAAAATACATCGTCATCGTCATCTGTTGAGTTTGGACGACTGTCTCGAACCAAAGCCTCTTGGAGTTCGTCTGCCAAGCACTTAGCATTAACTGGATTACCAGAAGAACTTTCTCCATCTGGAGCTGAGAAATAATGTTACATATTATAAAATTGCATCAATGAAACAAATAACAGTCATCAATATTTTATTAATGAATACACAGAATAGACAGGTTTTCTATGAAACAGGTTTTCTATTATACAGGGTTTCCACGGACAGGATTTCTATTAAACAGGTTTTCTATTAAACAGGTTTTCTATTATACAGGTTTTTCTATTAAACAGGTTTTCTATTATACACGTTTCCTATTAACCAGGTTTTCTATCCAATAGGTTTTCTATTAAACAGGTTTTCTATTGAACAGGTTTTCTATTAAACAGGGTTCCTAACAGATTTTATTTATACATATGAACTCTATACATTTTGTATTAACATGTTCACAAAAGGAAAAAATGTACCCATATATGCCAACCCTAGCTCCCTATTTAGGGACGAGATTCCCGATTTTGGACCTAAAATTTAGACAGGAAATAGCAATAAAACCATATCATTACTGATAACTTTTAAATACTAATTATTTCAGGAGACAGGACAACTTCAAACTTGCAGTTTTGAGGTACTCATTCCAGAAGGTTTAAAATTACGCTTCTCTATATTTTTTAAATACTCTTGAAAATTTCATGACAAAGACAAAAAATGGTTCTCTTTAGAACTTAGACAAAATAATCAAAATTTCAATGTTCTTAATCATTAAAATCATTAATACTGAACACTATAACACTGAAACGGAGCTTTCAGAAACTCACATTTATTTGGGATCTCTGGAAGTTTGCGAGGTTTCCTCACAGTTTTAGCAATGGTTGCCTTTGGCACCGTGGATTGATGAGGCCTTGAATGTTGATCCTCCCGTGGACTTTTCTTCAGTTCCTATCAGGGCATAAAACGATCCATTATAAATAAAAAGAACCTTCAAGCTGTAAGTATACTACAATAAGCACATTTTTTGGGAATAAGCCTAACCATGCTTATTGCAGCTCAGTAACAATGCTAGCAAATACTGTTCAATTGTCCTTCAATAAGCCAAATCATGCTTATTGCAGCTCAGTAACAACACTAGCAAGTACTGTTCAATTGTACTTCAATCATCCAAATCATGCTTATTGCAGCTCAGTAACAATGCTAGCAAATACTGTTCGATTGTCCTTCAATAAGCCAAATCATGCTTATTGCAGCTCAGTAACAACACTAGCAAATACTGTTCAATTGTCCTTCAATCATCCAAATCATGCTTATTGCAGCTCAGTAACAATGCTAGCAAATACTGTTTGATTGTCCTTCAATAAGCCAAATCATGCTTATTGCAGCTCAGTAACAATGCTAGCAAATACTGTTCCATTGTACTTCAATAAGCCAAATCATACTTATTGCTGCCTAGTAAATGCTAGTAATTTTCTCTGACCTTTACCCACCAAGCTTGTTGTAATTACCTTATATTATGACCCTGGACCTCTTTAATTGTTATTGAGAAGAGGTTGCTTAGATATTTTAACACATTTGTCTCCTCTTACCCTGAAAGTAAGCCAGAGCCATTTACTTGAACAATCTTCGTAGCCCTTAATCTCAACATTTTACTGGCCTGATCCTGGGCCTAGTGATTATTGGAAAGAAGATATTCAAATATGTTAACACATTTGACCTCTGTGACCTTGAAAATAGGTCAAACTTAGTAGTCTTTCACCCCAGCATACTGATCATGACTCTAAGCCTCTTTGTTATTGAGAAGAGGTTATTTAGATATTTTATGCATTAAAACCCTGTGACCTTGAAAGTAGCTAAAGGTAAAGGTCATTCATTTGAACATACTTTTTAGCACTTTATTCCAGTATGCTACTGGCCCAATATCAAAAACCCTGGTCCTCTGTTTTTATAAGAAAGAAGTTGTTTTAAAATTTAAACACATCTGACCCCTGTTACTTGAAATTAGGTCAAGGTCATGCATTTAAACAAATTTGGTAACCCTTCATACCAGCATGCTAATGACCCAATATCATGCCCATGGGTCTTTTGGTTATTGAGAAGAAATCAAAAATATAAATTGGTTACTAAAGGACAATGGACAAAGACTGATAGAAAGTGATTGTAATAGGTCACTTAAGACTTTCTCTCAGGTGACGTTAAAGGACTAAAACCATTCAATTAGTGGAAGATTCGAAACAAAAATGTCAATAATTGGTACTTACTGGTTCGTATTTCTCAGAGCCTGATGGTTTTGTAGGTGCACTGTCTTGTTTACAGTGGTATTGTACATTGATAGAATTATGTAATTGTTCTATTGTTTTTTGTTTTACATCAAGCGGTGATTTTACTATCTCCAATTTTTTCTCCTTCTCTGACGTTTTGTTTAATTTCTCCTTCACACATTCCTGTATCAAGTTTTCCGCCTCTGCTTTTTCCACCGTTTCTGATGATGGTAGTTTTACGTTGATTAAACTAGATTTCTTTCTCTCTGTTAGTGTGTCTGAGAGTTTGTCCATAATAGCAACTTTTTTATCAGGAAAGCTCTCACGCTTTTTGGTGAGACACGAAAAGATGAATTGTTCCCGACTGACTTGGTCCAGATCATGGTCATCTTCATCGCAGTAAAGGTCTGGACTTATATCGTGAGTTAACCTGAAGAGAAAACAAAATCAAAAATGTTCATTTGATACTGACTGTTAAACAGGCATTATCACAGACAAGTTTTAGTGCATTATCACAGACGAGTTTTAGTGCATTGTCACAGAGGAGTTTTAGTGCATTATCACCGACGAGTTTTAGTGCATTGTCACAGACGAGTTTTAGTGCATTGTCACAGAGGAGTTTTAGTGCATTATCACAGACGAGTTTTAGTGCATTATCACAGACGAGTTTTAGTGTATTATCACAGACAAGTTTTAGTGTATTACCACAGATGAGTTTTAGTGCATTACCACAGACGAGTTTTAGTGTATTACCACAGACGAGTTTTAGTGTATTATCACAGACGAGTTTTAGTGTATTATAACAGACAAGTTTTAGTGCATAATCACAGACAAGTTTTAGTGTATTATCACACACGAGTTTTAGTGCATTGTCACAGACGAGTTTTAGTGTATTATCACAGACGAGTTTTAGTGCATTGTCACAGACGAGTTTTAGTGCATTATCACAGACGAGTTTTAGTGCATTATCACAGACGAGTTTTAGTGCATTATCACAGACGAGTTTTAGTGTATTATCACAGACGAGTTTTAGTGTATTATCACAGACAAGTTTTAGTGTATTATCACAGACGAGTTTTAGTGCATTGTCACAGACGAGTTTTAGTGTATTAAAACAGACAAGTTTTAGTGCATTCTCGCTGATAAGTTTCTGGATAAATTGACACCCTAAAATTTGTGGATGTAGCCTAATTTGTCAACACAAAAAAAATTGTGTTATGTATGAAACATTAGTGGAAAATAGAATGAGAGCTGAGGGGGGTCTCCATTACAACACTCAAAAACCTTTAATTCTATTTTTATCTCTAGTAGATCCATATCTCAGTCTGGTGATGCTATAAATAGTGTCCTTGATTGGCTTCACCATCAATGACATTAATACAATATAACATTTTACTACCTGTTTTTTGTTGTGTCACATGACTGATGTGTTGCGTCACATGACTGATGTGTTGCGTCACATGACAGATGTGTTGAGTCACATGACAGATATGTTGAGTCACATGACTGATGTGTTGCGTCACATGACTGATGTGCTGTCAGATGACTTTTGTGCTGTGTCACATGACTGGTGTGCTGTCACACGACTGATGTGCTGTGTCACACGACTGGCATACTGGGTCACATGGCTGGTATGCTGTGTAACATGACTGGCATGCTGTGTCACATGACTGGTGTACTGTGTCACATGACTGGTGTGCTGTGTCACATGACAGAACTGCTGTTTCACATGACTGATGTGTTTTGTAATATGACTGTCGTGCTGTGTCACATGACTGTGTGCTGTGTCACATGACTGGTATGCTGTGACACATGACAGAATTGCTGTTTCACATGACTGTGTGCTGTGTCACATGACTGGTATACTGGGTCAGATGACTGATGTGATGTGTCACATGACTTGTGTGCTGTGTCACATGACTGGTGTGCTGTGTTACATGACTTGTGTGCTGTGTCACATAACTGGAGTGTTTTGTCACATGACTGGTGTGCTGTGTCACACGACTGGTGTGCTATTTCACATGACAGAACTGCTGTTTCACATGACTGATGTGCTGTGTCACATGACTGGCGTGCTCTGTCACATGACTGTGTGCTGTGTCATATGACTGGTGTGCTGTGTCACATGACTGTCGTGCTGTGTCACATGACTGGTATGCTGTGACACATGACAGAATTGCTGTGCTATGTCACATGACTGGTATACTGGGTCAGATGACTGGTGTGCTGTGTCACATGACTGGCGTGCTGTGTCACATGACTGATGTGCTGTGTCACAGGACTTATGTGCTTTGTCACATGACTTATGTGCTTTGTCACATGACTGGTAAGCTTTGTCACATGACTGGTATACTGGGTCAGATAATTGATGTGCTGTGTCCCATGACTGTGTGCTGTGTCACATGACTGGCGTGCTGTGTCACATGGCTGGCGTGCTGTGTCACATGGCTGGCGTGCTGTGTCATATGACTGGCGTGCTGTGTCACATGACTGGTATACTGGGTCAGATGACTGATGTGCTGTTTCACATGACTTGTGTGCTGTGTCACATGACTGATGTGCTGTTTCACATGACTTGTGTGCTGTGTCACATGACTTGTGTGCTGTGTTACATGACTTGTGTGCTGTGTCACATAACTGGAGTGTTTTGTCACATAACTGGAGTGTTTTGTCACATGACTGGTGTGCTGTGTCACACGACTGGTGTGCTGTTTCACATGACAGAACTGCTGTTTCACATGACTGATGTGCTGTGTCACATGACTGGCGTGCTCTGTCACATGACTGTGTGCTGTGTCATATGACTGGTGTGCTGTGTCACATGACTGTCGTGCTGTGTCACATGACTGTGTGCTGTGTCACATGACTGGTATACTGGGTCAGATGACTGGTGTGCTGTGTCACATGACTGGTGTGCTGTGTCACATAACTGGAGTGTTTTGTCACATGACTGGTGTGCTGTGTCACACGACTGGTGTGCTGTTTCACATGACAGAACTGCTCTTTCACATGACTGATGTGCTGTGTCACATTGCTGGCGTGCTCTGTCACATGACTGTGTGCTGTGTCACAGGACTTATGTGCTTTGTCACATGACTGGTATACTGGGTCAGATAATTGATGTGCTGTGTCCCATGACTGTGTGCTGTGTCACATGACTGGCGTGCTGTGTCACATGGCTGGCGTGCTGTGTCACATGGCTGGCATGCTGTGTCATATGACTGGCGTGCTGTGTCACATGACTGTATGCTGTGACACATGACAGAATTGCTGTTTCACATGACTGATGTGCTGTGTCACATGACTGGTGTGCTGTGTCACATAACTGGAGTGTTTTGTCACATGACTGGTGTGCTGTGTCACACGACTGGTGTGCTGTTTCACATGACAGAACTGCTGTTTCACATGACTGATGTGCTGTGTCACATTGCTGGCGTGCTCTGTCACATGACTGTGTGCTGTGTCATATGACTGGTGTGCTGTGTCACATGACTGGCGTGCTGTGTCACATGACTGATGTGCTGTGTCACAGGACTTATGTGCTTTGTCACATGACTGGTAAGCTTTGTCACATGACTGGTATACTGGGTCAGATAATTGATGTGCTGTGTCCCATGAATTGTATGCTGTGTCCCATGACTGGCGTGCTGTGTCACATGGCTGGCGTGCTGTGTCACATGGCTGGCGTGCTGTGTCACATGACTGGCGTGCTGTGTCACATGGCTGGCGTGCTGTGTCACATGACTGGTATGCTGTTCACATGACAGAATTGCTGTTTCACATGACTGATGTGCTGTGTCACATGACTGGTAAGCTTTGTCACATGACTGGTATACTGGGTCAGATGAATGATGTGCTGTGTCACATGACTGGTGTGTTGTGTCACATGACTGGTGTGCTGTGTCACACGACAGAATTGCTTTTTCACATGACTGATGTGCTGTGTCACATGACTTGTGTGCTGTGTCACATGACTGGAGTGTTTTGTCACATGACTGATGTGCTGTGTCACATAACTGATGTGCTTTGTCACATGACTGGAGTGTTTTGTCACATGACAGGTGTGCTGTTTCACATAACTGGTGAGCTGTGTCAAACGACTGGTGTGCTGTGTCACATGACTGATGTGCTGTTTCACATGACAGATTTGATGTGTCACATGACTGGTGTACTGGGTCACATGACTGATGTGCTGTGATACATGACTGGTGTGCTGTGTCACCTGACTGATGTGTTGTGTCACATGACTGGTGCGCTGTGTCACAAGATAATAACGTTATATGACTGCTTTGCCATGGTACATGTTTAAAGTAATAACATGCTGGTTTGTGTACCGTTTCCTTCTTCATTTCTAATTGTAAAAGCCACAAGGACAGTGCAGTCCAGTTCATAAATAATCATTTCCTGGAAACGCTGAAACTACCTTAGGTGTGCAATACATGTACATGATGATGCAGTCATCACGTGATATTTTCCTTTCGATTTTCCATGAAAAAAAAATGAAAAAAAATGATAACATGCATAGCATGTTTAGCCAAAGAAGAAAAATGCTTATCATAATCTTTCTGTGACAATACGGCCATTGTTCGTGCCCTGTGATTTGCCCAGAGAGGTATGCCGTTGGCCTATCGGAGTATATCTACAATATACGCATTTCAAGACCATACCATTTGGAGAGGTTATTGGCAACAAAAACTCAACATAAAAGTGAAATATTTAAACGACATGAAATATTTCAAAAACACAAATTACAACATAAAATTCTTCATCTTCGTAGCCAGTAAGTTGCCCTGTTTTTTTCCAAACTCGTAAACCGCTTGGTGAAGAATCCTGGTGTCTTCTTCTTGGTAATGCTTTCACAGAAACCGAGACACCAGATGGAATTTCAAAACAATCTCACAGCCTCTTCGAATATGTAAACAGGTTTTCAAAACAAATCCACACCCTGCACGGTACCTACTTGCAGCACTAAACCTACATGCATATTTAAATGATTCATAGACTGACAGAAATGTATGACACACCGATCACATGCTCTTTCCTGTCATAATTAGGTAGAGAAGTCTGCCGTTCTAACCATTCTGTTTATAAACCCAGGTCCAAAGCTGTTTAAACTCACAGAGGGTTGTTTAATTTTACCTGAATGTGAGTTCTGTGCAGAGCGGACGTTGTATCTTCAACATGATGAGAAGGTGGCTGAAACCCTCTAGTGTCCGGTCGGGAGAATCAGAGGATGAGGTTAAAGAAGGGCACTGTCACATACTTCCAGACATGAACATTCGCAACCAGCCATTGTAGCGCTTTCATATATTACGATGATTCCCAATATACACAGTCTCATGAAACATAAATTATGCAAGCGAGACATCGTCAGTTCTGACGTAGGCAGAACTACAGTGTGTATTGGCATTGAAAAAATCAATAGACTAGGGAGCGACGGCTTAGAATCGATATAGCAGCATTCTCAATGGGCCCAACTAAACAAGTTTCGGCTACTGCTGAAATAGATAAGTTTATTTATCTTTCTGGTTGTTAAAAACACAATTAAAATCATTTATATGGATTTTTTTTAAAACTGTATGGCAACTACAAAGCTTAGCTAGATTTCATTGCTATCTGATGCTTTCAATCATAATTACCATCTAACTGTACGACTCGTTATGTTCAGATGTAGGTTGTCTTTGACAGACACAATCCGGTTATGATTTTGGGAGGACAAAGTTTAATTAAATGTCTAATACAACATTCTGAAATAAATTGTATTTGACCTGAAGTTTCTCCCGCCATTGGGACAAATCTATTACCTAGTGGGAACATTTCAAACGCCAAAGTGAATAAGATTACCTGAATCTAGAGTTCGGCAGCCTGCTGTCGAGTTATCGAAGATCGCATATATTGTGGAATCAAATTGTAAGTCATTTATTCAAAATTTATCAGTGATATTACATTTTTGAAATGAAATTCATGATGAAGGATTTGTACACGTCACTTTGTGAATGAACGGAATCGATAAATATGTAAAAGGAATCATACGTTCGCATCCTGATAAAACTGACCTGGATTTATTTTTGAAAATATATCTTCCATCTTCGATAAAAGTATATCTTTATGCATGGAATCTCTAAAATGGCTACACGTGAGTTTTATAACAGTTTTGTTATGACGAATAGCCCAAAGGTGTAGAAATGGTAAAGATACGAGAGAAGAACCCCTGGATTTTGAAGATGTATTCCTGCTTTTTCCCGTAGACACTGCACCGTCGTGGGGACTAGTGCGATTAGGTATTGACTATTAAACCATATTCTTAGTTTGCTGAATGAACCATCGTAACTACAACATCCTGTATTGGTTATCAAACGAAATCACAATCCAGACTACAATGGGCCGCGATAGCCCTGTCGGTTAGAAAACTTTTTGACCTCAAAAATCTATTATCTAGTCAAAAACAAGAAAAACAATAACAAATCCAACGTTCGATCCTACCCGTGGTCAGTTTGTGTTTCGGTTTCAGTCTGTGCTGGCGTGGTTGTGTCCTTTGGCAAGAAACTTTACCATAAATTACTCTGGATGGCATGCGACGGGCCTCCCGTATGTTATCTATGAAGGTAGTCACCAACTACTACAATGAGACCCATGAATAGTGCAAAGAGTAAAAGACCTGTGCCCATGAAACAATCCGCATGCCCGATCACACATTTTGTGCTCAGGCTCAAATATGTTTGGTCATAAATCTGTTAAATGTATTAATACTGTTTCAGTGATTTGAAGGACTTTCGGGAAGATTTCAAATGAGATATCAGTTTCAATGTTGAGGTTTTCCATTTAAACTTATTTTATGATTTCAGCGAATTTAAAGGAAGTTGTTGAGCACAGACTTCATGTTGTGAGCATGATGATGCTTTCATTAATACGGACACGGTGTTTCGGAATGTGAAATCCATATAATTCCACGTTCTCGAAATGAATAGTCGACATATAAAACGCGGAAATCGTGACAAAACATCACAGCATAGGAGATGGAAGTATCGTTAAACAACAATGAACAAGAAATATCTCTAAAAAAAGATAAACGGCATAGTTTTAATGCTGGTGGTTTTAATGTAAAACTGATGGTGAAATAAATTCAACGAACTAAAGCGTTTTAGCACGAATAACAAAATTATATCAGTTTGAATCATCTTTGGTAATTATAAGACTGCATTTGAATCAGGAATATGATTTATTAATGAATCATTTAAAAAGATAATCTACTTATTCAGCTTGCATTCAATCTTATCTTTGTTTCGTTTTTAATTGCATATCTGCATTTACCGCTACATTGACCAATCACATACTTTATCTTGACCAGTTACGCAACCTGTCGCGTCATATCCGGGGCCAAAAGAAAATTAAACGGCTATGCCGAAAAATATACAAAAGAAAAACATCACAGAGCCAACAAAGCAGTTTAATAATATACCACGGCGGCATTCATGACAAAACAGCACTGAAGCTACAATAGCAATACATACCGTAAATCACTTAAATTTCGCGAATATATGATTTCGCGAAAGCTGACCTAGAAATAACTTTAAATTAAGTGATAACCGACAGCTTGGCCACCAGCCAAAGGTTTCATTTTCTAACAAATAATCGCGAGGAATTTTAATTCGCGACTGACGTTTCTCGCGTATTGATACGAAAATAAATCCCACGCGAAATATAAGTGGATTTACAGTATATGGAAGGAGTAATGAAAAATACTCTGCTCGCGCTGGGCCTCGAATCACACGGAATTTTGTCGAGTCCCTAGGCCTGTGCTTCGAAATATAAAGCGACCTCTCGCCTCCTGTCACTAGCCTAAATAGGAAAACCACTAGCCTGAGCTAGTACGTTGTCACAAGCCGTACATGGTGAGTTTAAATTTTTCTTCCTTCGTCATTTTTATTATTAGGACTAGATACTAGATATATCTGTATTTCAGATACTTATACTTGTTTTGTGTGATATCTTTATATAAATGTATCAAAAACAGATATCTCTGATTTTGGCAAGCCATTTGGGTTTTACTCATTTAAAGGGTCATTCCTTCGTTTTTTAGGTCGTCAAAATGAAACTCACTGGAAAACATGTATTTTTTTCCAAGTAGTAAAAGCTATAATCTTTGCATTCATTATATTTATAGGCAGTTTTACTCTCAAGATAAACCAAAGTTCTTCGAGTATTAAGTCCTGAAAATTCTTAATTTGACCCGAAGTATCCCTAATTACCACAAAACATACGGTATTTTTTATACGATACGCATTTTCTTTATACATTTCGGCATTGATTCCATTATATGAAGCCACAAACACGCATGTAATCATCGTTAGGACATAAATTTCATCAACAGAAACTGTGCAACTGATGTCCGAAGGACGGAATGTCCATTTAATATTCAGGTATCAGAATTATATTCAAAAGTCGGATATGTAATTAAATGGAGATGTCTGCTTATAATAGAATTATGTATAGTTTAATGTAGACATCTATATTCAAATACAGATACTTTTCATTGACTATAAACTCAAAAGACATATATGTATATTCGAAAAAATCCCGTGGTTAGTATGACCCACAATCTTAACGACATAGTATACGCTTTGCGGTAACACCTATCATCCGGGCACTCCTGAGAAGGACGAGAAGGTCGACAACATGATGCGACTACGACCCGTCAGCCTGACCATCAGGGCAGGTACGATAATTCCACTGATAATACAACTTATTCTTTGCAAAACAATTAATAACAATACATTTGTCAAAATAATGCAACTTGTTGATTATCTTCTATTTCGGTCAAATATGATGTCGCCATTGACCGGTGTGGTGTTCTTGCCGGTTCAACACTCCACACAACTAGTTAAAGTACTAGTTTGAAGGTTGTCTGCTATATTCGGTACAAATGGTAAAATAAAATGTATCGCATCATCTAGTTGGTCCAACTAGATTCTTTTAAAAAATAACACAACTTTCAGGATAATCCCCTAAACTCATGTAATTAGGCTAAGATCTGAAGATCACACAAACTTTGAAGATACTAAAAGTTGTGGAAGTGTGTATGTAAAGCAGAACAGCGGCAGACCGTCCAGCCAAACGCCAAAAACGCAGGGTTTTTTCTTCCTTTTCTCCCATTTTTAATGACAATCTTTGAGTTAGTAACCAATGGAAAGATTCCGCCATTTGAATGTGACCCGATCATGACACCACTAACATCCACAATGTCAATTACGTATATGTACTAGGTTCAACAATTGATTACTATACTTCTTATAAAAAGATAAACATGTCCACTACTAGTACATTTTATATTCTATATGTTACATAATCAGTAATTATCACCATTGACTGACAAATGTGTCCAGCTCTTACACTGTGTCATATATTTGATTTTTTTATTAGGCCTACCTTGAAATGTAAAAGGCTAAACAGAGTTTTTAGTCTATATCTGTTTGCCTTCAGTTTTACTGATTAAAAAGACCAACAAAATCTAGAGTCAGTCTGATTAAAATCATCAGTTCATTTTGTTTACTAGATGCTTTGTCGGGCTTGTTAGTTGTTACACCCCCCCCCCCCCCCCCCTTTTTTTTTTCACTTAACCAATTGAGCTAAAGAGATCTATATCTAGCTAAATAAAGCGGTATATCGAAGCTAGTATTTACCATAATTACACATTGATCAGTGTCACAATCAGATGATCTCTCTCGAGTTTAACTAATCAGCACAGTGCCTGGGAAGTAGTTAGGTTGATTTTCCCATGAAAATATCACAATAAAAAATGCCATGTGTGTTACTTGTGCAGGTTTTCATTAGTTGTGTGAAAGATTGACTGAGATAGCAACAGCCCAGGACACAGAAATAGTTTAAATAAAATTTGAAACACATAAATTTGAAACACATAAATCATCTTAATTGTCCATCTGAACTCCCAGTCCCCGCCCCCCCCCCCCCATGGAATTCCAATACCAACCTATATGCATTTCGAAAACTTGAAAATAGGTCTCTGATTGGTAATTATTGATTTAAATGACTATATCAGAATGGTAAAGATTTTGTACATATGTATTCAAGCCATATTCAGATAGCTTTTTACTTTTTGAACTAAAGAAATCGAAAAAAGGACTTAAATTTTTGTCCATTTATACCATATATATGTATTCATCCAGATCAAGGCATCCCATTCAGCTTGAAAAAGATACCAATATTGTATGAGCTAACTATTCCAATGTTTCTATGATGACGATCTCGTGCTTTGATGACAACACAACATAATGGTCTGACTACAGTTCATGTAAAATGCTTGAAATTTAGTTTCAGGAATGCCCCTTTTTCTGGTAGATTATATAATTATATCCTGAATGATTCCATTATAAATTTTCATTTGTTTGTAGGAGCCAATGCAGCAAGAGTTCTTTTGGCCAGTAACCAAAAGTAAGTTATGTTAATTTGTTAACTATAAAATGTATTAATAATGTATGATGCACTGTTACCTATGAATTCAGACAAATGACAGGTGGGTGTAGCTATATATAGATATAAATTTGGCATGATCACTCAATTACTAATTAATTTTGTGGTGAAGATGTCGATGACTGAGCTGAAATTCATCAGTCAAAGATCAAGGTAAAATTTTGTATCTTTTGAAGTGTAACTGGTAAACATTTTGCCATGATGTAGAAATAAGACAAGAAGTCTGACCAGTGATGAAGGTCATCCAGTCAAAGGTCAAGGTGACATTTTGTATCTGTTGAAGTGTAACTGGTAAACTTTTTGCTATGGCATAGAAATAAGGCAAGAAGTCTGACCAGTGATGAAGGTCATCCAGTCAAAGGTCAAGGTGAAATTTTGTATCTGTTGAAGTGTAACTGGTAAACTTTTTGCTATGGCATAGAAATAAGGCAAGAGGTCTGACCAGTGATGAAGGTCATCCAGTCAAAGGTCAAGGTGAAATTTTATATCCATTTAAAATTGGTTAACATTTTGTTACAAAATATTAAAACTACATATTTTGTTATGAAGCAAACATAGTAATATGGGAGATATGGCTCCAAGTGGATATTTTTACCAGTTGGCCTATTTGGCTACCAAGTCATAAAATCTTGCGGGCCAATTGGAAAAGTCAGTTGCCTGGCCTAGATGTTTTAAATTTAGAGAGAAAAAAATTCTTTTAATTCTGTAGATCGGTATAACATATCTCTGTAACTGTTTCGATTGTGAATGTTATTGTAGCATTGACTGCAACATTTGAAGGATTATTAACCAGACTGCAAATTTACACAATTTTTTAGTGGCCATGCAGGCATCTTATTGGTCGATAACTGGTCGCCAATAGTGAATTTAAGGCACCATGGCCACTAAAATTGTTCTGCCATATCTCCTAAATGTTTTAAGTTTACCTGTTGTTATGAATGTCTCAAGCAACATATCTGAACGCCAAAATACCAAATGAGGTATGTTATCCTTGTAAAAATGAAAGTGAGGTGCTAAAGGAAAGATATATATATCCATGTATGTAAATACATTGCGATCCAGGTATTCATATTATCTAATAGACGACTTTCACAATGATCATGTCAGGGTATCAGGCCGGCTATCACTGTGCCATTGAAACGTTCTTTTTTAAGAACATCAATGTGGCATATCGATATAAGCTACGGGTATTTCTGGCTAGGTGATTGGGTGCCGTAGATCATGAGTTCGAGGCCGGGTCAGGACACGAGTCATACAGTTGTCTTCCTTCGTCAATTGTGTTACTATGTTATATATCAAATATTTAGCACAATGTATCATATACACTCTGTGTTGGTGATCTAAAGATAAAGATTTGAATTTCCTGTTGTGTTTTATTCAATGAATATAGTGTATACACTATATATTATATATAAAACTGATAACTGACAAAAGAACTTAATTTCGCCCCAACACTACCCAACACTTTCGATTTCACTGTATAAGATCTTCAGGTGCATTAATAGTACACAATGGTGTGAAGTCAGTTTTATATATGTTACTTGCATCTCGTCACCTTGAACATTTTCTACGTAAAAGTTTAATACTGATTCTTGTGATGTTTTTTCCAGATGTGTGGTGGAACAGAAAGCTGGTATCGGTAACGTTAACTACGGTAGGGTGGGTCATCGCAGAGTAAACCACTTACGTGCTCCCATACCAACTATAGAAGAAAGAGTCGCTGTGTGGAAGGAAGTCAGTGACATATTCTATGGTCCAGACAGAGACCTCAAAAACTTTCCTGCGTTCAAACAGGAGGTGGATCCACCCAAACTTCGACACATTGTTTTCCCGGAGACATTCTTCGAGACCCTGTACAACAAAACAGGAATCATGGGTGTGTAAAATAAAAACCAAACCATACTGGAAGGGAGAAAACGTGTGATACACACAATTATCAAGTAATGTGTAATGTTCTTTGCGTTTCTGATATATTCCTAAGTAATTCTTATAATACTTAGGACTACTAGTAATTGTCAGAATTTCAATTCTTTATATATAAGTCTATATATTTTGTTTCTTTGTCCAACCAAACTTTGAAGATATTTTTATCAGGTTATCACATTTCTTCTTGGCACTGGGGTCGCACAGGTCTTGAAAAATCCTTAAAGATGAATTTCTTGAAAAACTCATGAAAAAGACATTTAGACTTTATAAACCCTTGAAAATCTATAAAAGTTGTTCTTGAAAAACCCTTAAATTTCTGAAAATTGTGTTTTTCATTTTTTTTTTTTTTTTTTTTTTACACCTCAAATGTTTTTCTAGTTGAAAATGTGATTATATTAACACTCATATTTTTTATCAGTAGAGAGATCTTTTTTTTTTTGTAAAATTCCAGATAATTTTACCTGGGTTTGATTCACAAGATAACTTTATCTGATCTTAGTCAGTATAGTGCTTGCACAGCTCTGGGTTCGCTATTTAGCCTTTAATTATTTTTTTTTAAGTCTTGAAAAACTCTAAGATTTTGACTTCCAAAATTTATACGACCCCTGTGCCATGATGTGGAACACATTTTGCACATATGTGCTATGCTGTTGACTGAATTTTTATGTTGCTTAGAAAAAAGATAAACATACAGATAAACACTTGGTAATAATAGTTTGGTAAGAGTATCGAACAGATCATCAATACAGGCCCAATCAGCCTCTTGTTTAAATTGTTCAACTTCACTGGACATTTCCTTTATATTTTCAGGTCCATACGTCCTGATGCTGGGAACTCCTGCTTTTCTCTTTTCTCATGAATATATAAAGCCCGACTATGAATGGGGAGTTGCTGTTTTTGTTTTTGGAGGCGCTCACCTCATAGCAAAGGGTACAAAAATGGCAGATTTACTAAAAAAAGTTGTCACTGAAAAGCGTGAGGTAAGTGAATACAGCTCTTCATTTCAAAATTTCAATTTTTGACACGCACATTATCACAGGGATGTGGCGTAAAGCCCCACACTACTGTCTTCGTTTGTTCTGACTAACCATGCTATGATATATTTTATATAAAAATGTTCAGTTAAGTAATTGTATGGACAAAAAGAAGTAAATTGTCATTGTCAAGGCGATCTCTCTCTTTTTCAAGACAAAAACTTTCCAAGTATACAACATAAAATATGAATTCAGGTTACATGATATACAGCAAACAACAGTATAATGAAAGTATTAATCCACTTAACAAAGACAGACAATGGCAAATATATAGATATTTTTATAATGGCAATTATTTAATGTTTTAACTTTGAGGAAAAATTCAGCATCTATACTAAAATATGTATACGAAACAAGTATACACATGAGACTAGTGCTGCAGGTGATACGGGCCTATTTGGTCTTTTGACATGATACAGATAGTATGATATAATGTGATTGAAACTTCCTGATGAGAATGACTTCATGTATTTATGTTTATTTTTCAGGTCATGGAGTCTTTCTGGTACAAGCCAATTACAGACTTTGTACAAGAAACAAACGACAATATTGAGAATAGGAAAACAATGATGTACCAGCAGGAGGCGCTGGAATATATGTACGAGGTTAAAAAGGTAGGAATTAATGTTTGTTAAATTACCTGGCAAAAAACTCTTCATAAATAAGTCTCATTATCACTACTCATGAAATAATGATGATCGGGAGAAAGGACTGCAAATAGCTGATAAGGAATTGTTCCTAGCTAGTCCCGAAGAAAATGCAGATACATGAGTTGTATATGGACTACATTGGATAGCATTACCTTTAAAAATGGCCTTGGTTATTAGTTTTGGTGAAGTACAGTAGTGAACACTACAGTACTATATATAGTTTTGCTTATTTAAAGCAACAGGAATCTTCAGAATTGAAAATAAATATGATTTCGTCATCATATATGGTTACATCCTCACAACAGTTCAATCGTGTGTATCCATGGATGATGGGAGTCGGTTTAAATGCTAAACCTGGACAAAGTAGCTGGACATCCCAGCTGGTCATATTATACTGGCTAAATAGTAAAGTAAATCCTGAAATCTGTCAAGGTTCTGACATGGCCTCCATTTACAGACATCTCGATGTAAAGGCAGTAGAATTTTTCTCTGTGAATGATTTTATTTATCATCATGTCAATACAGCATTCTTAAAATATGGTGGAAATCTGGCTCATCGCCTTCCAGAGAGCAGTGGCTATGTCTCTTGGAAATAAATAAGTTGATACATTTGTATTTTTGTTTGCAGGAGAATGTAGGCTTGCAGCTGGAAATAGAATACAGGCAGAGACTCAAGTCATTGTATGAAGAGGCCAAGAGGAAACTGGTTAGTACATAGATATCAAATAGAGTTTATTATTATAGTGTAAGGCTAAAGTAGTCTGTTATCGATTTACCTTGATTTATATATATTAACCATAAGATACAATTTTACCAAACATAAAAACCAAAACTTCACAAGACTGACATGTTCATCGAAGATCCTGACATTTCTTGTTGTTTGCTAAATTTAAAGTGGTCATCAAGATAATCCAGCTGTATAGAATTGAAAAGAAAAATTCTGCTCAACTAATCAAGTTTGACTTTGAACATATGTTGTCCTCAATTAGAGATTTTTCATGGTAACAAAATATGCATATAGATAATACAGAAAAATGTTGATTCAAGTATAGATTTTAACCTTTTGTAATCTTCATTTTGACTTTTAAACTTGTGGGGAAAAAAGTTAAAACAAAAAAACTGCCCTCAACAAACATCAAATATTGACCTTATTATGCATTCATTATGTATTTTCTACTTTATCTAAAGAAAAAAATGGAGAAAAAAAGAAAAATTCTGAATAATCAATAGCTATATCAGGATCAATAGCCAATCATGTGCCATTGAATTTATGTGTGGGAATTAGTCATGTGAGGAATATTACTCTGAGCAATGTACTACATTCTCTAGGTCCAGTAGATATGAATCGCTGGGAATGGAGGAAAAATACTGTAGTATTCCATATGTCCATCAAAAATCATGCGAGAAATATGCATTGCTGGGAATGGAAAGTGTCACTCTGGCAATTCAGATATTAAACTTAGACTAACCAGACTGACTTCAAAAAGTGTAACTTAATGATTTATCTGGTAAACTTTGTGTACAGTTGCATTTATCCGTTGAATTTCATTGTGATTTTGCAGGACTACCAGGTATCCATTGCAAACTCCAAGAAAAGCTTTGAGCAGGGACACATGGCCAAATGGATCACAAAATCTGTATACAGCAACATCACCCCACAACTGGTAAATCAATATATATTTTTTCTTTGAAGTGAATTTTTTAATTTCATATTTCATCTGACTAAAAATAAAGTTATGGCTTAGGGCATGTTCGTTTATGCGGACAAACCGGTTCATCAGTTTTTAAATGTAATATTTCAAACATATATCTTGATGGACCTGCAAATGTCAATACAAGCCATGGAGGTCTTTGTCAAGACTCGTCTGAAAACAATATCAAATCACCATGTCTGTCTTTATTTTATAAACGAACAACACCGGTCCAACTGTTTGGACCGCAAAAATGAAAACGGCCTTGGACCGCAAAAATGAAAACGGCCTTGGACCGCAAAAATGAAAACGGTCTTGATATCCGAGGATGTCGGGCTGCGAATACTGCAAAATTTAAAGAATGTGCAATCAATCAAATCATACTTGTATCGGTCCTGAGTCTGAAAAATATGTTTCTTTGCATTTTTAGGAGAAACAGGTGATGGACAGTTGTTTGGCCAATCTTCGTGAGTTGGCAAAAACCAACACAGCTACGTAGATGGAGGGAGACCATAACCCTGTATTTGGTAGTTGAAGAACATCTCCGTGACAGTGACGTGATGAAAAACTGTGTCAGAATTCTGTTATGGAATTACGATAGAGAGAAAAAAAGATGAAACTGAGTGAAAAATACTTGTCTGTGTTGACAATGAATCAGTGCTGTGGTGTTATCCATATTTAGAAGGTCAATTTTGAAATTAAAATTATTGTAAAAAAAGACTGTGTGGTATTTATTATATTAACATACAGTTCTATAGAAATATACATACATAATGTCAATTATTTATGGAATTTTGTGGATAGCTTGAAATATTCTACTTAAGTGAATTTACAACTTTGCTTAAACCTGTAATTAGGTAGTCATTAAAGTTCTCCCCAATTTTCCTCTCATGCTTGCATTTCTTGATTCGAGCAAACAAGAGAACAATTTTATCTGGTTATTGTTTTTAGATGAAGTTTAATTACCAGTGATAATATTAGAAATTAAGGAATAGTAGACCTGAAAATTGTATGGTACATGTACATATTTACATAGTACCGATGCTTAAGAATTATTTCTCGTTTTTGAAAAAAGATAAACCAGAAGAAATATTGAAAAGTTCATTTTAAAACTGTGCACAAAAGTTAATATTTTCTAACCTTATGGAGAGCAGACCAAACATTTATCGATGTATTTAAAGAAAACATTTTTCAAAAGGCAGCTTTAAAATTTGTAAGCAAGTTTTATTTGCAAAAAATCCGGGGCAATCTCCAGATATTTATCTTCAGGAACTGAAGTCTTTAAGATTAGTGAAATTTTTGTTTCAAAGGCTGAAGTGATTTATTCATAATGATTGAGATAAAAGCCATAAAGCTGTTCAAATCAGTTTAGTTTTGGAGTTACTTCCCTTTACAAGGTATTCTAAACTGAGATTTGTGAATGCAGATCTACCTCCAAAATTTCTGATGGAATTTTCTATCTATTGTACATGATGTATTCAAACTTAAAACCATAGTAATTTTGTAAAATTAACAAGATATGTCTTATTATTTAAGGAATTAACCTAATACCGCAACAAACAGTTTGTTACAAAACATCAATGTAATTGAAGTAAGTCGTTACTATATCTCTACTGTTCAAGTCTAAAAACATTAATTCAGCACAGCATTGATATGATTTAAAAGATTAAAATAACAAAACAGGTCGGTTCTGATATAAAATTGTTTTATTCTATAGATACAAAAATATAAATCATGTGACAATCTGCCTTTTATTAAATTTAGAATTATAAATGTCAGGAAGGCCAGGAAGACTTAAATGGATTGTCACTGCATGCTTCTTTCTTCCTGTCCTGACCTTCATATTTTCTTTCTGAATGATCTTCACTCCTTTATCAGCGATTCTTGTCACCCTTTCTTCTCGCAGTCAATAATGACCTTGACCCCTTCTCCGGATTTAGCAGTTTCGAAGGCCTTCAGTGTTTCCTCCAAAGAAAACATGTGAGTGATGAGGGGTTTAACATCAATCTTTCCATGGGATATCATCTCCAGGCATGTGGGCCAGCTGGAGGAACAAAAATAAATAAATAATAGAAGAGGCAGAGAGGGCCTGTAATGCTTACCTGGATATTTTAGCAATCATGTTAATTAGTTCAATACCTTTATCTCCAAGGGGTCCAACCTGGAACCTCTGGCTTACTAGTCTTATGCTCAACTGATTGAGTACAGACAAAGTCTATATACATGTATTCTGACCTTAAATTTACCATGGTTACATTGAAAATGCTTAAGATGAAATTAATACTTCATCCTTTTATCCAAGCAGAGAATTATTTATTTCTCTTTTTCCTATATAGGGCCCCATGCCTCTACCCCAGGAGCCCGATTGGATACTGGGTAAAAATCTAAGTTGGGGAGTCTCTGTCATTGGTAGATGCTGCAGACCAAAGTTGATCAAAAACCCTTCATCCACGCAGAAAGGAGATTTTGAACAATTCCCCTATAAGGCCCCAATCCTCTGACTCAAGGGTGTCGGATCCACTGCACATTCACTTTAGTTTACCCGGTAAACATATTTTTATCATTATAAACAAAGACAATTCTGATAACTAGACGCAAATTTTGCCTATTTATTAATGTCCTCTCCCCATTACACCATGTTGTGTTTATATATATCTGGATGAAGATAGAGAGGGTTGAAGAGAATAGAGACAGACAAAATAAAGATCATAGAAGGGGTACATATTCCTATTACAATATTAGATTAATTTGGTAAACTTATCTTGACCACATTAACTTAAAGGCAATATATTAAGCCAGGACTAAGTTACGGTCAAGTGATTTCCTGTTTTCAATCTAAGAATCTAACCAAGATTTTTTCCTGTGACGTAAATACTACGGAGAAGTCATACATACGTGTTCATGTATCGGAACGAGCCCTTCAGTGTGATCTCCCGGGTGATGACACTGGCCACAGGAAACGAAACGTTATCGGGACCATGACCAATCACCACCATTGTCCCTCCTGATCGCGTGGCCTGAAATAATGTGTAACAATGTTATGATATAACCGAACAAAAAATTGGAAAATGTGCAAGTAGCTATGTCATTTGGAATTTATTAATTTCCAAACAAGTTCAATAATTTTGTATTCCTTGAGCATTTAGGTATAGCCATATAACATGGTAGAATGAGCATGTTATGTGATAAAATATTTTTAATGAATATTTTACATGGACTTTACAAATAAGTACATTTATTTAAAATTTATCTGCTTCACATTTC